>NC_142104.1:42553299-42920799 GCF_056152115.1 Neolamprologus brichardi | reverse complement strand
ACTCCCGCAACACCTCCCACAGGACACCCCAAGGGACACGGTCGAATGCCTTCTCCAAGTCCACAAAACACATGTAGACTGGTTGAGCAAACTCCCATGCACCCTCAAGTATCCTCGAGAGTGTTCCGCGACCAGGACGAAAACCGCATTGTTCCTCCTGTATCCGAGGTTCGACTAGCGGACAAACTCTCCTTTCCAGCACCCTGGCATAGACTTTCCCAGGGAGGTTGAGGAGTGTGATCCCCCTGTAGTTGGAACACACCCTCCGGTCCCCCTTCTTAAAGATGGGGACCACCACCCCGGTCTGCCAGTCCACGGGTACTGCCCCTGATCTCCACGCAATGCCTGACGGTTTGCCAGAATCTCTTCGAGGCAGTCCGAAAGTCTTTTTCCATGGCCTCTCCGAACTCCTCCCACACCCGAGTTTTTGCTTCAGCCACTGCCCGGGCCGCATTCCGCTTGGCCTGTCGATACCTGTCAGCTGCCTCCAGAGTCCCACAGGCTAACCAAGCCCGATAGGACTCCTTCTTCAGCCTGGTGACTCCCTTCACCTCTGGTGTCCACCATTTGGTTCGGGGATTACCACCACGGCAGGTACCAACCACCTTGCGGCCGTAGCTCAATGCAGCAGCTTCGGCAATGGAGGCGCTGAACATGGTCCATTCGGACTCAATGTCCCCAGTCTCCCTCGGAATGCTGTTGAAGCTCTACCGGAGGTGTGCGTTGAAGATCTCGCGGACTGGGGCCTCTGCTAGACGTTCCCAGCACACCCTCACTACGCGTTTAGGTGCACCAGGTCTCTCCAGCGTCCTCCCCCGCCACCTGATCCAACTCACCACCAGGTGGTGATCAGTTGGCAGCTCAGCCCCTCTCTTTACCCGAGTGTCCAAAACATATGGTCGCAAGTCTGGTGATACGATTACAAAGTCGATCATCGACCTACGGCCTAGAGCGTCCTGGTGCCACGTGCACTTATGGACACTCTTATGTTCGAACAAGGTGTTCATTATGGCCAAACTGTGATTAGCACAGAAGTCCAATAACAAAGCACCGCTCGGGTTCAGATCAGGGAGGCCGTTCCTCCCAATCACGCCCCTCAAGGTCTCGCTGTCGTTACCCACGTGAGCATTGAAGTCTCCCAGCAGGACAACAGAGTCTCCTTCACCTTCTGGTGCTGGAAGAGCACCTTCCAGCACCAGAGTGCTGGAGTTCCACAGGGTTCAGTGCTAGGACCAATTCTGTTTACATTATACATGCTTCCCTTAGGCAGCATCATTAGAAGACATAGCATACATTTTCACTGCTATGCAGATAACACCCAGCTCTATCTGCCCATGAAGCCAGATAACACACACCAATGAGTTAAACTGCAGGAATGCCTTAAAGACATAAAGACCTGGATGACCGCTAACTTTCTGCTTCTTAATTCAGATCAAACTGAGGTTATTGTACTCGGCCCTGAAAACCTTAGAAATATGGTATCTAACCAGATTCTTACTCTGGATGGCATTACCTTGTCCTCCAGTAACACTGTGAGGAACCTTGGAGTCATTTTTGACCAGGACATGTCCTTCAATGCACATATTAAACAAATATATAAGACTGCTTTCTTCCATTTGTGCAACATCTCTAAAGTTAGAAATATCCTGTCTCAGAGTGACGCTGAAAAACTAGTTCATGCATTTATTACTTCCAGGCTGGACGACTGTAATTCATTATTATCAGGAAGTCCTAAAAACTCACTGAAAAGTCTTCAGTTAATCCAAAATGCTGCAGCAAGAGTCCTGACAGGGACTAGAAAGAGAGAGCATATTTCTCCTGTTTTGGCTTCCCTTCATTGGCTTCCTGTTAAATCCAGAATTCAAAATCCTGCTCCTCACTTACAAGGTCTTAAATAATCAGGCCCCATCTTATCTTAATGACCTTGTAGTACCATATCACCCTATTAGAGCACTTCGCTCTCACACTGCAGGCCTACTTGTTGTTCCTAGAGTATTTAAAAGTAGAATGGGAGGCAGAGCCTTCAGTTTTCAGGCCCCTCTTCTGTGGAACCAGCTTCCAGTTTGGATTCAGGAGACAGACACTATCTCTACTTTTAAGATTAGGCTTAAAACTTTCCTTTTTGCTAAAGCATATGCTGGGTAATACTCATAGGATTCAGAACCTTTCAAACAGAGACAGCTCCAGACCTTCCAGTATTAGGGGTGCCTGGCTGAAATCAAACACCAGCCAGTCAATAATAGCAGGCCATGGCTCTCTTGAGTGGGAGGGTCATGACATATTTAACTGTAGATTCTGAGAGGTAGCTCTTGGGATTTTTGCAATTTGTCTGAGCATTGGACAGTCTGACATTGGAGAGAATTTGCTCTGACATCCACTCTCGGGAAGATTTTTGCATTAAACATTTGCATGCTTAAGATCAGCAAGCTGACAAAACCTCTGCTATTCTAGAGGTGGACACAGTGATGATCAGTTCAGCAACTGCATTGGATTCAGTGACTCGGTGACAATCACCTGTCCAGTAGACATTGTACCTGACTTTTATACACTTGTTCAAGCCTAAAACAGAACAAACAGAACAAGAACAAGAAAAAGGGGAACAGAAATTATGAATAAATTAGAAGCCAAATAGGAAAACCTCTTTGTATAAAATGTCTGATGTTTTGCAAAAACATGGACATTTTGTTTATTGTTGATTAGTGATAACGTGTTTACTCTCTATTTTGATATTTTAATTCCTGAACTGTAAAATAAATCATGAGTGTTCATGCAAGTGACAGGGTGCTAGTTTAACAAGAATAATAACTTTTGTAGCTGTGTTAATGTTAGAATTGCACATGGCAACAAATGATGAAGTTTGTGGAAACAACAAGCTTTTGACTTTGGCAAAGAGTTTTGTTTGATGGTGGACAAGGATTGGTTGTTTAATGCTTTAAACTAATAAAACACCAAATTTACACAGTAACACACCCAGTATAGTGAAATACCTTCACTTTGTTTTTGGAAAAAAGCAGTTTGACAGCAGCTAATATGGCCAACATGTTCTGAGTGCATTGTACTGTAGGTGCTAATAATCATCTGGGGTATGGTCTGCAGTCATCTACTGTGGATCATAAACTCTTATAACCCACTTCAAAGAAATATCAAAACTTCAGTGACAAGGTTACCCAGGGAACATCTTATTTTAAACATCCAAAAGAAACATAGAAAATGGTTTCACTAAATTCTCCTGAAACAAGCTGCTTATAAAGAATGATCTAAGCAACTACATTTTTGTATTATGCAATATAATATACAAAGGTGATTTTAAAGCACACTGATGCCGTGTGCTGCAGTCTGTTCCTGTATGAAGGCTGAGGGAGTGGAACCAGCAGCTGATGGAGAAGGTCATGATGCTTTCCAGGAAGGCATCGTAAAAAGTCATCATGATGGGTGTGCTGACTCCAAAGGAGTTGAGTTTCCTAAGAAGGTATAGCCGTTGGTGGCACCTCCTGAGAATCTCCTCAGTGTTGGCAGAGAATCTCAGGAGGTTGTCAAAGATGGTTCCCAGGTATTTGTACTCCTCAACTACCTCCACTGGCTTCCCGTGGATGGTGGTGGTGACTGAAGCAGCCAGATCCCTCTGCCTACTGGAGAAGGTCACCACCATCTCTTTGGTTTTGCTCACGTTCAGTTCAAGTTTGGAGCTGTCACACCACTCCACAAACTCCTGCAGAGTGGGCCCGTGGTGCTGTGAGGGGCCTGACAGCAGTGACAGGAGAACTGTGTCGTCAGCATATTTAACCAGGTGACAGTTGGGCTGTGTGGATCTGCAGTCATTGGTGTAGAGGATGAAGAGCAGGGGGGAGAGCACACAGCCCTGGGGGGAGCCAGTGGAGGTGGAACAGAGACCGGAGAGAGTTGTTGACCCAAACTTTCTGAGTCCTGTTGGTCAAAAAGTCCAATATCCACAGGATCAGCTGATCATCAGGTAAAATTGGGTGGAAAGTTTAGAGGTCGGGATATGAAGCTGCAGAGTGTTGAACGCTGATGAGAAATCAGCAAACAGAAGTCTGGCGGAGCAGCCAGGGAGCTCCAGATGTTTGTGGATGGAGTCCAAGATGAAGATTTTTGCATCATTGACACGTCTGCGTGCACGGTAAGCAAACTGGAGTGGGTCCATCAGGGGGTCAGTTGCTCTTACGATGTGCTGTTTTATGATCTTCTCCATGGCCTTCATCACCAGGGAGGAGAGGGCCACAGGACGAAGATCTTTCAGAGACTTTGGGTTGATTCTTTTGGGGATAAGGATGACTGTGGAGTGTTTCCACAGCTGGGGGACGGTGTGACTGTCGATTGAGTGTTGAAATAGAGTCTGGAACACACTTCCTAGTTGCCCTGCACAGTGCCTCAGAACTGCTGATGTTGTCAGGGCCGCTTGAGCTCCTCTCCCTGGTCCTCCTGAGGGCTCTCACCACATCCTCAGTCCTGAAGGTGAGTGCAGAGCTGCCAGCTTTCAGTGAGGATCTGGACTCCTCAAGCTGGGCCATGCTGTCCGTCTCAAACCTGCTGTAGAAAGCGTTGAGGTCGTCAGGGAGGGAGGAGGGGTTGCTGCCCTCCACCTGGATGGTTCTGGGGGTGGTGACCGCAGTATTCACAGAGGCCATGGTTTTGAGGCCCTGCCAGGCTGAGTGGAGGTCCCCTGTGGTATACTCCAGGTTAGCAGTTTTTATGGCCTTCTTCACCTCCCTGTTGACCTCCTTTTTGTCCAAAGCAGAGCCGGTGAAGAAAGTCCTCTTTTTTTCATTAAGAATTTCCTTGAGCTCCTTGGTGATCCAGGGTTTGTTGTTGGGGTAGATGGAGACTGTTTTTGAGGGGATAATGTTCTCAACACAGAAGGAGATGTATGATGTCACCATGTTGACTTGTTTGTCAATGTCATCAGAAGGAGAAAGAAAGACATGTCCCAGTCAGTGGCTTCGAAACATCCTTGTAGGGTGAGGATACTTTCCTCCGTCCACTGCTTGACTGGGGTGTAAGCAGGCGCCAGCAGGATGGTGTGTAAACCATGGTGGATGTAAACCAGGATGATGAAAAGCTGAGGGAATTCTCTGTGGAGGTAGTAGAGGCGCAGGGAAACAGCCAGGAGCTCGATGTCTGTCGTGCACAGCCTCACAGTGACTGTAGAGCACCAACTGTTGTTTACATACAGACACACGCCGCCGCCATGTTGCTTCGCGGTGCATTCGCAGTCTCTGTCCAGACGAAGAGGTGGTGAAAAGCCATCAATGTGCAGCGCGCTGTCGTCGCTGTTGTTTAACCACGAGTCCGAGAATGCCAGAACGGCGGCAGTTCTGTACTCATGCAGGTGATTGACGCAGGCTTGCAGCTCGTCCAGCTTGGAGCGCAGAGACCGCACATTAGCGAGGAAAATGGACGGGAGCGCTCGTTGTTTGTGTGTCTCCCTCTTTACTCTGGCTCTCACCCCACTCTTCTTTAACCCCCTCCTGGTTACCTTGCTATTGTGAGTTTTTCGATTTCCGTGTCGGGGCGGAAAAGCCGTGGGCCGGGCTGCAGCTGTGGCCGCAGCTGGATGAGGGAGGCCCTGGTGTAGGTGAGCCTTGGGGTCATGTCGAGTGTCGAAAACAAGTCCGAAAAATCACAAAAATGAGGAAAAAGAAAAGAATACAAATATACAGAGTAGACGGCGAAATACAACGATGAAAAGAGCATTAAAGTTAGAATTAAAGACTAAAGTTAGTGACCCGGAACCGGGGAAACAAAGTGCTCAGATAAACGCAGTACGAGAGAAAAAGACCTGAAAGAAGCTCAATGTGAATCCATAAATTCTTTCACCGTGAACGACGGCAACTTCCAGTCCCCAAAATACTCAACTTTCATGTTAACAGAGTTTATTATGGACGTGGTGACAGTGTAATAACAGCCTGCCACTTTGGTTTTCAGCTGAAATTTGGGAGCTGTTTTAAAATTGTCCTCTACGGGGAATGAAGAAGGCTCTGCTTTGGTGACAGGAACTGTGAATCCTGTCTCAGTGAGAATGACACAAAGACGACAATGATGGCTACATTTTGATGTATAGATTACACATATAGGGCAAAATAACTTTGCACATAGTTTTCCACAGTTTCTACAGAAACATTTTCTGTTGGTTCCTGATGACCTAACAGACACATGACTACTATTTTCAGGTTTTAATAAAAGCAAGTTTATATATTATATAATATATTTATAATATAAAATGTTTATGGTTTCGTAGTATTACAATCTTCTTTTCAAAAGTACAACAAGCTAATTGCACAAATTAGATCTTAAGTTCAAAGAAAACAGTTAATCTGTAACTTAATCTAAGCAAACCCTTTAATGCTGCCAGGACGTTATCACCAGCCTTATTAAATGATTGCACGTCTATGTTTGCAGATCCACAAGCGGTTTAAACCTCTGAAGATTGTCAGTCATAATTAGTTTGTTTTGGCAGCCCTGCTGCTGACATTAAAGCAAAAGAAAGCAAACATATCAACAAAGTTTTGTCAGATATTCACTTTATAAATAATATCAAGGTGCTTTCAAAGCACCACAGCACATCAGTACGCTCCTTTATTCATTAATGGCAACTACTGTGTTGAGAAATTCTTCATGAAAACTGCATTACATGATTTAAATGTAGGAGGAGATGCTCTTTTTAGAGTGCTGTCCAACGTGACCCCGGCTAATGATCAACTATCATCTACATAAAGCAGAACGCATGATGCTTTCACTGGATAATTACAATTTTTTTAAAAAGACATTAGGGGGCAGAGATAAAGAAAAGGCTATAATGTCAGATCTGAACTGAGATCATTACGGTTCATGATCCAGCCATTAAGCTCCAGACACCTCAAACACAACAACTACACAATAACATATTTACTAACAAATATATTTAGTAAAATGAGCTGAAACACAATTTAGAAATAGTTCGATTTTTAAAGCTTTCAGAGCTACTATTGTCATGATCTTAACATCCAGATTAACAAGGTCTGCGTCAGGTGTTGAGGAACCAGGACACTCTGATGACGAGTGGGCTAGGGCTGCTCAATTAATCGAATTTTAATCTCGATTACGATCTGGGCTTTCAACGATCATTAAAAATGACTGAGCCGATTATTAGCCCCTCCCTCGTGCTTTACTCTCGCGCTGCTCCGTGTGGCAAATCGAGCGCACCTCTCTGCGTTTCGAACACGTGTCACAACAATTAAGAGCAGCGGTCTCCAACCTTTTTTGCCCCACAGACCGGTTTATGCCCGACAATATTTTCATGGACCGGCCTTTAAGGTGTCGCGGATAAATACAACAAAATCAAACTAGTACCGGTACCGAAAAAAAGAAGATTTATTCATAACACACGTGAAAAGACCCAGGAAAACCGAGTAAACGATAAAAACGATAACAAAATAACGCTGAAAACCGATAAAAACCCTGAAAACTATACATTTCACACCTGAGCCTCAACTCTCGCGGCCCGGTACCAAACGACTCACGGACCGGTACCGGTCCAAGGCCCGGGGGTTGGGGACCGCTGATTAAGAGGACCCGAGGGAAGCTCGGAAAGCTAAGCAGAAGTTATTTGGAGAGGAGAGTGACTGCTGCTGGTTGAAAAGAGGTAAAAAAACTTGAGTGGTGTGGAAACATTATGGGTTCATGAGTCAGTGTCAGGCGTTGTGGAGTGGAGGCGAGGAAGAAGGAACCCAAACGCAGGACTCGCAGGTAGGTGAAGCTGGGTGATTTATTGATGATGGAGTGAACACACAGAACAGGGGAAGGACATGGCTGGCTGGACGACTGACTGAATGAATGAACGAAGGACGGACTGACTGACTGGCTGACCGAACACTGGCGGAAACAACAACATAACCTAAACATCAATGACACGACCAAGAACGAGTAGAAACAGAAGACTTAAATACACAGACTGATGAGGATGATAATGAGAGACCGGTGAGTACACAGCTGAACATAATCTGGCTAATGGCACGAGACGAGGTGACACAGGAACAAACAGGAAATGAAACAGGAAGTGGCAAAATAAACTGAACATGAACAAAACGGAAAGCACTGGGTCACCGACCCAGGAACCCTGACAGTCAGACGTGGATCAAGTAGACACAGTGTGTAAACTTTGCTACAGTGTCGTAGCTGCACCACAGAGCAACACTGCAAAGTTCACTAAACATAGATGTTTACATTTTTCATTTATTTCTTATATTGCAAACATTTGCACTGTTATCAGTATTTGCACTATTTTATATTATTTTTGACAATCTTTAAAGTCATTATTCAACACATTGTTATTGTTAAATAAATATCGTCAAATAATCGAGATCTCAATTTCAGTGGAAATAATCGTGATTATCATTTTTGCCATAATCGAGCAGCCCTAGAGTGGCTACTGGAACAAGAAGACATAAGTGGGCACGAGATAAGAACCGGGTGCTGTTGGAATGCTACTGTGGAAGTAACCCCAGCGGAGGGAGTCACATCAGATGTGGGAACTCTGGAAACTTCGATACCCAGCATCTAGGCTGACAACTAGTAGCTCAGTAGGGGTGGGTTTAAAAAAACTGGATTTCCCAATTCTAATCAATTTTAGTTTGAATAATACGATACTGATTCATTAAATCCTGGATTGATCTTTAAATATAAATGTATTTTGCCAGAAACAACAGAATCTCAGATTAAAGCTCACAAAACTATTTCAACAACCGCCCAACAGCTAAAACAGCAAATGAGAGATTCCACACAAAGACGTAAACACAGCGCAGATCGTTCAAAACCTCTGTAATTTCGCTCTGCTTCACTTCGGCAGCATCAGGTAATGTTCATGTGTTGATTCGTGGATCATCTGCTATAAAAAGCCAGGCCAGGAAAATCTCCTTCATGTTTTTCTCTGTTTTATCCTCACTTACTTTAGCAAAAAGGCATCTGCTGTGACGCTCACACCTCTGACGAAGTCTCAAGTGTCAGCTTTGTTTTGATACATAGATATAAAAATATGGATTTGTACCCTCCCCCTCTCTTCCCTTCTCTTCATCAAACAATCTAAGGTGAGCGATATTTGCTTTATAAAGGAATAGCTTAACATTGTGAGGCTTATCTACCAATAATTTAGAAAGAAATTTTTAAAATGCAAAGTGAGGCCATACCTGGGAACTCTTCAGGATTCCTCCAGGTAGGGAGGAGGCTGGCGAGAGGGAAGTACAGGCCTCTCTGCTTAGCCTGCTGTCCTCCCAACCCAACCTCAGATTATGTGGTGGACAATGGATTAATGTCCAATGAGTGTTAGTTTTACCTCCTAAATCTCATTTTATGGCCCTTTCTGACCATCAAATGAGTGCACATATGTAAAACAATCACCTGCAATAGGAATAATATAAGACATTGATTTAAAATGAGTCATTCTGATAGTTTTTTAAAATTACTGAACATAAAACTTTTGACTCGGGTATTAAATAATGAAATAGTTGTGGTAAAAATGCATCTGAAGCTATATATATATAACCAAGCCTGAAGACACACGTCTTAAATGTTTCATGGTTCTAGGGTTGTCACAGTATTCTCTGTATTTGTTTCATGATTGTATTTTTCCCAGGATGCGTTCAAATTCATCAACATACAGGTAACAAAGTCCCTCTCTTAGTGTTGCACTTCATGTGGAGATACACAGACTGCAAGAGGTTTACCAGGAGATCTGAATTGCTCGAGCAGAACAAACTACATCACAGACATAATGGACGGGGCCATTCGTATCCATGCACTTATTTAAGTTGTGCGTCTTGATTCAAGACCTGGAATGTCTTACTGAGCCATTTATCAAGAAATCATCCAATAAAACAACCAGTTACCAAAGGCCTAACCAGAGTCCCTCCATTTGTGATTATAATCAACTTTCCAGTGAGAGAGAATTTTTTTCAACATATATTTCAACATCTGAAGAATATGGAAACTGTCACATGTGTATTCAAGGACTGTGCTTATAAAACAAATATTTATGAAAACTTCAAAAGTCATAAATACAGAAAAAATTCTGACACTTGTAATGCATTTAAGTCTGGGATTAGTAAGAAAAAAACAGACTGTGTGGAAACAGAGGCTGAAGTACAAAATGGGAAACTACAGGTGAAATCACAGGGATGTCCAGAGTCTGTGAACTTGGTTAAATCCAAAGCTAGTGCTTCTGTTTTTCCTGCAGCAAAAATAAAGAAACCAAGAAGAGCTGAAGCAAACTTTTATCCATCCTTTCCTTTGGGAGAAACACAAGAAGGAATGGAAAAGGAGACTTGAACTGCTGACAGCAATCAAAAGGAGAAACAATGACACTGGAGACAAAAATGGCTCGTACGTTTGCCTGCAGGCGTCAGGAGGTGGTGAACGAAGAACAGGAAGAGGTAGTAATGCAGATTGAAGTTAAATGTCAATGTTTTTAATTTTTGTGAATGATTGGTCAGTTTTTACTGATCGTGGCTCAAGAGTTGGGAGTTCGTCTTGTAATCGGAAGGTTGCCGGTTCGAGCCCCGGCTTGGACAGTCTCGGTCGTTGTGTCCTTGGGCGAGACACTTCACCCGCTGCCTACTGGTGGTGGTCAGAGGGCCCGGTGGCGCCAGTGTCCAGCAGCCTCGCCTTGTCAGTGCGCCCCAGGGTGGCTGTGGCTACAATGTAGCTGCCATCACCAGTGTGTGAAGTGTGGATGACTGGATGTGTAAAGCACTTTGGGGTCCTTAGGGACTAGAAAAGCGCTATATAAATACAGGCCATTTACCATTTTTAAATCAATTTCTTTGTAACCAGTAAATATATTTTAAAATATTTTTTTGTTCAGATGGTTTTTTCTTCCAGCACTTTCATGGCTCAGTTAGACGGCTGATCAAAGTCATCCAGGCCAAAGGAGGAGCAACACGTTCAAAAATGGCTTTCATTATGAAAAGGTGTGCATATCAACATTGGGGGTACTGAATGAACTAAGCTATTTACTTTTTTCTTTTTAAACAAAGAAACTAGGATAATTAGTTACTTTCAGATTACTTTTTTTTTAAAATTATCAATAACGATCAATATTGAGCAGCACAGTGGTGCGGTGATTAGCATTGTTGCCTCACAGCAAGAAGGTCCTGGGTCTGATTCAACCACCTAACCAGGTCTTTTCTGTGTGGTGCTTGCATGTTATTGGACAATTGACTCAAAGGCTATTTCGTAGGCAGGTGCGGGCTATTCCTCATTATCAATTAAGCAGAGAAAACCCTGGAGTTGATTTGAGGTGTGGTGCTTGCGTTTTGAAGATTTTATTGTGAACACACAACGTGCAGTTTAAAGGAGCTCTCCATGCAGGTGAAGTAAGCTATCGTTAAACTGTGAAAACAGAACGCATCAGAGAAACTGCTACAATATTAGGACCGGCAAAATCTACAGTTTGGTACATCCTGAGAGATGAAAGAAAGCACTGGTGAAAAAACCCTCGACGTCCACAGAAGACAACAGTGGTGGCTGATTGCAGAATCATTTCCAACCAAGTGAACAGCTCTCTCCAGGAGGTAGACATATAGATATCCAAGTCTACCATAAAGAGAAGACTGCATGAAAGTGAATATAGAGGGTTCACTGCAAGGTGCAAGCCACTCATCAGCCTCAAGAATAGAAAGGCAAGACTGCAAAGTTCTGGACAAACTTTCTTTGGTCAGATGAAACCAAGATCAACCTCTACGAGAATGATGGCAAGAATAAAGTATGAAGAAGGTGTGGAACAGCTCATGAACTGTGAGGTGTTCAGAGACTGTCTGCTCAAATCCAGCTAAATGCAGTCAGATTGATTAGGCAGCGTTTCATAATACAGATGGACAATGAGCCACAATATACGGCCAAAGCAACCCAGGAGTTTATTAATGCAAACAACCTGATCTTAACCCAACTGAGCTGCATTTCACTTGTTGAAGATTAAACTTTGGACAGAAACGCCCACAAACAAACAGCAACTGAAACCCGCTGCAGTAAAGGCCTGTGAGAGCATTAACAAGGAGGAAACCAGCATCTGTGTTCATCCATGAGTTCAAGACTTCAGGCTGTCATTGCCACCAAAGGGGTTTTTCAAACAACTATTAGAAATGAACCTTTTATTTTCAGTTAGTTAATATGTCCAGTTACTTTTGAGCCCCTGAAATGAAGGGGTTGTGTTTAAGAAAACACTTTAGTTCCTCACATTTGTATGCAACCTTTTTGTTCAACCCACTGAATAAAGCTGAAAGCCTGCACTTCAACTGCATGTGAGTTGTTTCACTAAAAATTCATTGTGGTAATGTAGAGAACCAAAATGAGAAAAACTTGTTCTCTGTCCAAATATTTATGGACCAAGCTGTTGATTAAATTTCATGTCAGAGCATGTTGTTGTGTTGGTTAGCAGCTGCCACAAAAGGGCCGGTAACTAACCCCCACGGAGGCTGGTGACTGTCAGAAAATGAAGAGGATTGCTTTACATTGAGCAAGTCTTGCTGTGCTCTGCTGGACTTAGTATAATCCACTATAATGCTTCCAGCACCCAGTGTCTGCGATGACGGAAACTGGCAAAGCTGTTTAGCTTGACGTCGACGACTTCTTATGAATACAGAAAAAGTAACTCCACACTAAGATGCAGAGGATAATTAAGTGCCTCTCTAATGTGACCGAGCAGCACTCTCCACATGTACAGTCACAATAGTATATTATGCAACAGCAGAATTAAAACCCTTTCTCCCCTCAGTCCCTGTGGGGGTCACAGCATGAACTCTGCTCTTACGTGTCTCACAGACCAGACAAGGTCAATATTCATTACCAGCAACATAGTTGTTCTAATTGTTTGTCTCCAGGGTTTTATTTAAAAAAACAAAAACAAAAAAAAACCTGAATTTTCAGTAGTGGCAAACATTCCCCCCAAACCCTATTGCCTGGAATAGAGACTACCCATATGGAAAAGAAATAGTAAAAACATATATGATTTACTCATGAAAGTGGCCACTTTCTCATTACTTTCATATATTGTTTTAGTAAGTATCCAAAACATACAAGTTTCATTATATAATTTTTCAAGTGATCTTATATCTGTTTTTACTCTTGTATGCTTTTCATACAAGTTTCACACAAGACAGATACGAACTTTATAAGATTTATATATATCTTTTCCATGTGGGTAAATGGAGACTAACCATCAGCACTACCATATTATTTTAGACTGAAAGTAGAAAATATATTTGAGCCTGTTATTAAGCCTGCTTACAATCCATGTCATGCCAGCAGAACAACAACTGCAAAAGGAAAAACAAACCAGTGAAACTAAATTTGGTGATGTCTTGTGTTTGCTGTGTGTGTGTTTTTTTATCTATACGTGTAGCTTGTAACTGTAGCTCAGGAGGTGGGGCAGGTCATCTACTGATCAGAAGGTTGGTGGTTCGATCCCTGTCTTAGCTCCCGCATGCCAAATATCCTTGGGCAAGATAGTTACCCCAAGTTGCTCTCCGGTGCATCCGTCGGTGTGTGAATGGTAGTTAGCACTTAAAAGCATAGAAGACTGTGAATGTGGCATGTTGAGCACTTTGAGCACTGTGGGAGAGTAGAAGAGCTGCATAAGAATCAGTCCGTTTACCATAACAAAACATTAATGAACATTTTTCTTTATTTTGTTCAGTTTACATTTTTTCTTTGGTCTTTTCCTCATTTTCATGTCCCCTAGTGCAGCGGTCCCCAACCCCCGGGCCTCAGACCAGTACCGGTCCGTGAGTCGTTTGGTACCGGGCCGCGAGAGTTGAGGCTCAGGTGTGAAATGTATAGTTTTCAGGGTTTTTATCAGTTTTCAGCGTTATTTTGTTATCGTTTTTATCGTTTACTCGGTTTTCCTGGGTCTTTTCATGTGTGTTATGAATAAATCTTCTTTTTTTCGGTACCGGTACTAGTTTTATTTTGTTGTATTTATCCGCGACACCTTAAAGGCCGGTCCATGAAAATATTGTCGGGCATAAACCGGTCCGTGCCGCTGCTCTAGTATACAGTCTGGAAAGACCTAAAAAAAAAGAATCCATGTACCAAATCTAAAACGTCAAAAATAAATGTGACAGAAATTCACCCACTTGCTTAACCACGTTCCACTGGAGCTGATAGCTCTCCACACTGACAGGACACGGCACTCGTCCATCTCAGGGACAAATGTGACAGAAAATGATATTTGTAATTACATTTTCTCCGAGCATTTTCTTTTTAAATTAGTTAATTACTTTTCCATTTAGTTTGAACTATTTTTATATTTATTTTATTATTTTATTTTTCCATCATTTACTTCCTGAACTTTTTAAAAAATCGTTTCTCTATACAACTCTTTCTGCCTATATGCAAATGATGAATCTGTTATTTCAAGAGTGGCGTGGGGTTGAATTTCTGCCTTTTGGATAAAACAGAGACTTATAGCTCCTAGAATAGGACACACATGCACATCAGTTTTACAGCCTTCCTTCCTCCCCATGCTGCTGCTCCCTAGTCTTATTACATCCTGTACTGATTACTGTAATTCCCTCCTATTTGGTCTCCCTAAAAGGTCCCTTCATAAACTCCAACTTCTTCAAAATTCTGCAGCTCGGATCATAACCCGTACTCCGTTAAGTGCTCATATTACCCCAGCTCTTCAGCAGCTTCACTGGTTGCCCGTAGAAGCCAGGATAAACTTTAAAATCTTACTTCTTACATTCAAGTGTGTCCATAAATCTGCTCCTTCATATTTGTGTGACCTGCTCCATATCACCACATATCACACCTCATCACTGTGGGGAGCAGAGCTTTCAGTCGCTCTGCTCCTCGCCTCTGCAACTCTCTTCCTCCTGCACTAAGAAATATCGACTCCCTCTCTGTATTTAAGACACAGCTCAAAACACACCTGTTTAAACTGGCTTATTCGCTTTAAAGCTGATTTTTATCTGTTGTCACGCTGTTTTGTAATTTTAACTTATTTTATGTATTTTATGACTAAAATGTATTATTATTATTATTATTATAAAAACCTTTCTGCGCTGCGTCTTAGATAATCCTGTAATATGTCTAACACGTCACTTATTACCAAACTGAACATAAATGAACCAAATGGAAATTGTTCTGTAGAAAGAAATGTTCCCCATCAGTGTTATGTGGACCAGTATAACTGCTGAGTTCATTTAAAATCTTCATATTTACATTAGTCTTATTCCTACTGTAACATCATGTTGGTGCTGGTTGACCTGTGAGGACATATCCTTAAAAAACAGCTGCCTTCAAACTTGGTTTAAAGACCTTTATTAGAAATAAATGAAAAATTAAAAAAATTGCAGATGAATTAAAAGGCTTGAGCATATTATGTGACCTGCAAAACTGAAGTGTCACACTATGGAGATGTTGTGTACAATCAAGTTGTAAAAACCTCTCACAGCAGAAGCAGGATGCACCCGAGTGTCATGACAAAGGCTGCACATGTTTCTATTATTTTTAATTTTTAGAACAAATTTCAAGCAAACTTTCATTTCACGGTATTTTATGTAGAATTTTGAGGTAAAAGAATTAATTGAATCCCTTTTGGAGGCTGCAACACGACTGAAATTTGGAACAAGTGTGGAAACTTTTGGGCTGCATCTATTGTGGCTTCCATCACAAGCTGGTGAAAAGAGCCTCCTCTCCAAGAAAGCCTGTGCATGCCCTCAGCAAACACAAACCACACACTGGCTCCATTTTTCAAAGCATGTGTCAATTTGCCAGGTCACAGCAACCCCCGAAACCTCAGCGACCTATCCCGTCCTGCACTCGTACGACGCTGCTCTCTCTCTCCCTTCACGTGGGAGCCCTCCATCTGTTTTGTCTATAATGTGTTACTCGTGCATTTGCCCTGAGGACAGAATTCATGATGCTTTGTAATGGCCAGCCTCATCGCCCTCCCTCCTGTCCACTCTAAAGTGCCCACTAGGCAGAACCACTTAAAAATGTTTCATGTTGCTTTTCTTCCTGCTTGCTCGGCCTTTGTTGCACGATGAATAGGATGCTGAGAGCCGATGGGCTGCTGGCCTTAATGGTCTCTCCTTTTTACCTCCACCTTATGAGCTATTTGAATTGCATGGCTGATGTTTTGCCGTTGCCTCATCCTGAGAGAACAGAGCTCAAACTCTTAGACAAATCTCTCCATAATTCATAGCTTCCCCCTACACCCACCTTTTACAACCAGTTATTCTAATACCATATATAACACGACTCGCTGTTACATTTTGCTGCATCTTTTTTCTAATAACCAGCATAAGAAGCTCAGGCCTCAAGAGCTGGAACTCCAATATGACATGTCCTTGAGAAACAACAGCTAGCGTTCTCCCATTTATCAGCACTGATTACATGTATTGATCTGACAGAATATGTAGGATTCCCTGGAGAAAGGGGTCAGCAAACTGGAAAATCAGCTGCTGCTGCTGCAGCACAGTATCACGGTCTGTCCACAGTAAGATGGAGAGATCACATCAGATGCCAACCACCAGCAGCTCTTAGGTGAAAGTCAGCATTTAACAGCCTCCTGCTGCCAAATTTATTACCTAGTAAATACACAACAGTAATTCAGGGACATGGCAGCATCCCACCAATGATCTCGCTGATTTATCTGGTCATACTAATAATGTTAGTATACAAAATAAAGTGACAGGAAGCTGGTTTTCTGCTGGCATGAAAGAAAAGGACAACACTGCCTAGTTTTTGAATTTGACACTCGGACTTTCTTCCTGCCCAAACCGTTTATCTTTTTCAAACATTGCTTGACGTCCTGGATGATGTAAATGTATTTCCTCCCTTTCTCAAAATGAGCATGAATATAAAAAGCATTTTGTGCCAAAATAGGAATGGAAATGGAAAGTCTGGTTTAATGTGCCAGTAGACTGACAAACAGGACTTTCAACACGATGCACATACATCATTGAACTTTAGGGACAAGAAAGAAAATCTTGCACTCGTCCAGAGGAACAGCACACGGCTTCCTCTGCTGTATACTCTGTACCAAATCAGGTATTTAATGGCTGTGATTGTGATTGCAGGGCGCAGCGGACTATTTGGTTTGTATGCACGGGAGGATATCTGGCCTACAGGAACTATTTTCTCCTGGCGACACACTTCAGTACCCTCAACAGCCTGTTATTCTTTAAACACTGGAATTATGTTTACCATTTATGGACTAAATCACAAGTGCAGCCGTGCTGAGGGACTATTAGGATGCAGCCTATGGAGCAGTCAAAGTGTTGTTTGATATGAGCTGAAGAACAGATTCTCAATCAGTGACTCCTTAATACAGCCGAAGCTGTTGTTCTGTGTTCTTTTGTCATCTCCTGGATGAGTTGTCAATCACAGAGTAGTCATGGTAGACCAGCAACTCCTGGAAAGGTTCCCACTGCTCCAAGATTTCTAAATGCCTGGATGATGGCTCTCATCATCGTCAGTGACTTTCTTTCTTAGTCGAGTCTTTAGATTGTAGCATGAGATGCTTTTAGCAACCTTTTAGGCGACTTCACTTTGTCAGACAGGTTTTAAGTGATTTCTTGATTCAGCTGGTCTGCCAATAATCGGGTGAAAGTGACCTCAGCGTTCCAAAACTTACTTCCAATACTTTTTCACATAAGATCAGGTAGGTTTGGATAGTTTTTTTTTTCCTTAATAAATTAAAACACAATTCAGAATCTGCACTTTATTTTTTACTTGGGTTATCTTTGTTTAGTAATAACATTTCTTTGATGTTGTGAAACATTTAGGTATGACAAATATTTTAAAAATGCCAAAAGAGATGAGGAAGGGGGAAATACTTGTTCATAGTACAGTAAATAAAACTGTAATGCTTCGGCTCGACTTAAAACAGGCTTGGTTTTGAACCGTCTCTTCCAAAGTATTTATACTCAGGCAGAAAAGCAGAATGCTAATCCAGTTGTTGAACATGGTTTTGGTATGATTTGAGAAAAGCTATAAAATAATCTAAAGTTCATCACATTATTTGAAATTTAGAATAATCTTTAATCTAAACAGAAAAAATTAGATGTTTTGTAAAATCACATCAGAGTTCATATATGATGACTGCATTAGATAGATGATAGATAGATAGTAGGGGTGGGGAAAATGGATACTGTGTAGTATGGTGATATTTTGTTTGCTAATAATGTATGGATACAGGGACAGCAGAAATCGATATTTTGTTACAAAAAGGTTTTTGTGCTCTGACTTCAGAGCATGTTGATCCTTTTTCTGAGCAAGAATCCTGACATTCCTTCACTGTCCAAATGTGTTTAACTTGTTTTTTGGCAGCAATAAACATGACAGTTTACTTATTTTAATTTAAGACATGTTTTATTTGAATTAAGTTTAAAACTTTTTTATTTAATGTAAAATTATATTTTGTTTTAATTTACTTTCAAATTCTTCAGTTGCTGAAGGGGCTGCATAGTTTTCATAAACTGCATAGTTCAGAATAGCTATAATTGTACCAGATGGTTGATTCAGTTAAGTTGGACTAGACTGTAATACAAACCGTTCAGTTTGTCAACAATCAAACTGAAATGAGAGAAAGACTGAGTGTGAGACTTTGATATTAGAGAAAATGAATATTGATAAAGTTTACCTTTATGTACAGAATCTGAATATCGCAAAATATTTTTTTTTAAAAATCGCAATAATATCGTATCGTGGGATGTATGGTGATTCCCACCTCTAATAGATAGATAGAATAATTTTAATTCAAACATGTAAATATAACTGAAATAATAAAAGAAAAGAAAAACTTCAAAACATCAAGTTTTCATGAAAATATCTATATCTACACAAGGTTGGTGCTCGAAGAGGATTGGGATGAAGTTGACACTTTTTCTATTCCCCCTTTTTTCACATTCCATTATTTACAAGTCAATATTCAGAATTTGGAAACTGAAATCAGAGGGTTGGAAATCCGTATGTACTGTTACTACACAGCTGCAAGTATAGTTAATGTGGAAAAATGTGTTACTGCCAAGTTAAAAGATATCATCATACAATGTAAAGCGCCTTCAGGCAGCTGTTGTGATTTGGCACTGAAACTGAATTCAAGTGAAGTGAATTGATTTCTGCTTGATGAGCAACAAAAAGGAATTATTTATTTTTGTTTGAGGGAGGGGGAACTTGATAAATGAATTTTGTCAAGCTTTGCACTGGAAAAATGTCTTCCATGAAAAGAAAAACAAGACCTCGGGGCTTTTTTTCATTTGTGTGTTTTATTTGAATCTAACAGAAATCATGAGATTTTTTTATCATTGTTTATTTAAAGTGCACTTTTTCTCTTGACCATGTGGATTGACGGGTGTTTGATATAATAAGAAGGCTGTTTTCTCTTTGCTCATATATTTTTCTTATATTCATTTTTTTATCTTAAATTTTTGTTATTTCTTTTTAAATTCAGCGTTGCGTGAATTGATCACTTAAATGGCAAATTTCAGAACATTATCTAACCCGAAGACAACTGGGACCACATCTGCACATCACACTGCTCTCTTCTTTCAGTCAAACATTGATGCAACTCACCAGCCATGTGCTCCTGACACTGAGATCTATTCCTAAGTGAGACTGCAGCCACCTGACATCGCTCTGTTTACTTTGTTTTTCTCAGATAAATGCATTTTGGATTTCTTACAACCTCATCATCTTGCCAAAGGAGTGCCAGTAGTGCAGCCCTGACCTGCACATGGTTCTGAGAACTTATGGTCTTGAACTGTCGATGCCACCCACACAGCCTCATCTTAAAAAGTAAAACTCATTTAATTAAAGTAAGAGCCCGGGAGTCGTCAAAAGCTGCATTACTATTATTGCAAGGGCATGTTTGTGACAAATGCCAACCGTGACATATTGCATAGCACTACAGCTGCGCAATAAATGTTAACAACTTGAAAGGAGAACACAAAACAGAAATTGAAAAGCGTCTCTCTTAGAACTTGCATGTTCTTTGTGAGGCTCTAAATTGACATATATATATATATCTACTGACTTTGAACTTGACATCGTCACCGAATGCAAATATTCTATTTCTTTCAACCAGTGGATGTAACGTTCAAAGACACGCAACCTCCGCACACACAATGGAAAGCCTCGTGGACCACCTCCAGGTTTACGTGTCTTGCTCAAGATCGCCATCTAGCGCTGCAAGCTCGTTAAACTGTGCGTGCTTTCACTCCTCAGGCGGATTCGGTGGATATACAACAACAGCAATAATCATTCTGTTGCCCAATTAACATCCCAATTAATGCAACACGGACTGCTGAGGACTGTCTCAGTGCACAGTCACACCCTTTTAACACCAACAGGAGCTGACTGCAATGGTTTAGTAATTGATCAACCAGCTGCTTAATTTGTGAACTACATCCACATGTAAAAGAGTCGACTGTGTGTCTGTTGGTGTGAAGTTTAGCCGTGGCGCTTGTAAACTGAACAGAAAAGCGGGGAGATGAACAAAGAGCCAACATGTGGTAAACAGGGCCAAACCGTACAGGGACGGGACAGCAGGACCGCTCAAAAATGAGTTATTAAACTAACTTTTGGGGGAAGCCAGCCTCATATTATCGCCAGAAAGACAACAGTTATTAAATCATTAAATCGCAAGAAATAGCAAGAGGTTATTGTGCTTATATGGTTCAAAATTTGGTTCAAAAGTGCTCATGTAGCACATATATATATATATATATATACATATATATATATATGGAGAGAGAGAGAGAGACAGAGAGAGAGAGAGAGAGAGAGATTATTAATATTAGCAAATATCATTACAAGCTGCTTCCTGCTGAATAGTGATTTTTCGATATCCCCCTTAAACGAATAACTGTGCGTGTAGAAAAACACGATAAAATCATTTTTAGTGCTTACCTTTAGCGGGGATGCGTCATTTTAAAACAGACTTTTTCAAACGATGCCGGTCCATGAACTCGAGTTAAGTCCTCAGCATCGGTGTCGGAGCACTTCTCAACTTGAGCGCAGAGTCTGTGCTGGTGCTCTGCTGCAGCGCCTCTTCACAGCACAGACAAAGAGCAGCGGACGCAGCGAGAGCAATGCCCCATTTCGCCTGCTACTTTGCATTGCTTAACAACCACTTCCTCCGCTCTTTAACAACACACCTTGGATCAACTTCAAATATTCCTTTTGAGCTGCAACAGCCTCCTGCATCTTCCTGCACTCCAGGAAGACTTTAAACCTGTCAAAATTATTATAACGTCTATAGTTATCTAAATGTTTACTATTAGCTGATAATAACAAGTGCTTCTAGCATAAAGTAGCAATAAAACAGCATGAAAACACCTTGTTACAAATAGAAGTTTAAGGTATTTCCCTTCTTTTTTGTGATCAGTGTCAGGGTCATTACTCCAAAAAGTAAAGTAAAGTAAAAAATGTACCTGACCTCTACCCACTTTGCTTCCAGCAACGCCCCAGGTCAAACCAGGGTCTGGTAGAAAGCCCGAGTCTACTAATGCCTGGCCTATTACTGGTACACAGTAGTCTCTGCCAGACCACTTGAGGGTGTCCCACTTCTATTGCCCAGTAATCCCAGAAAACACATGCTGACTGCCTACACCTTGAACACACATGGTCTGGTGCTTCTGTTGCCCCCCAGCGTCTGCAGAAGACAAGGGATGAAGGGATTAGCAGATAAACAACTCAGAGAAAAGGAGCATCTTACCAACAGTAAAATGTCGCTACATCTGTCACTACAACCATCTTCCTCTGCTTGTCCACCACTACTATGTTCGGTTGGTTTGTCCGTCGGTATCTGGAAGGGGCCTGTCCTTCCATGATGGTTCCTTGTCTTGCTCCTCTTCTTTCTTGGGTTTCTGCTGCCTGAGGTATTCGCTAAGCACGCAGTGAGTTGTGACTATCTTCCTGATGTACTCGTGGATGTTTGTTGTCTCATATGGAGCGTGGTTCTCACACTCACTAATCAGCCGCCTTCCTTCTGTTTAGCGTACAGCCTCGGGGGGAAACCCTCCATGCATGGTGGCTTCTATCGCCTCCTTTGGCCTGCTTATTATCCCAGCAGGGCAAAGGTGTTGATATCCTGGATCTTGTTATTACCATTCAGGTGACTCGGCAGGACTATGCCAGTTCACACCTGGCATACAGCTTGATGTCATGCATGTAGAGGAAATGACCACTGCTCTATTCTCCACGGAGAAAGAGCATTTCCTTGGTGATGGTGACTTTGCTATTGGAGTTAGCCTCTACTGTTGTTTGCCACAGCCCCATTGAGTTCCTAATGAAGGCTCTTAGGGTCCCGCTGATCTTGTATAGTTCTAGGCATTCCAGGATTCATGTGTGGGGCATTGAGTCATAGGCTTTCTTGTGGTCAATCCAGTAAACAGAATGGTTAGTCTGGTCTTACTGTCTTGGGTGACTGCTCTGTCTACCGAGAGCTGGTGTTTCGCTCCTCTGGTGTTTCTGGCCAGTCGTTGGCTGCTGCACCCATTCTGGGTATTTTACTGTCTATGCATTTACTCTTGGCTTGTAGTTTGGTATCAAAATGCCAAGACTGCAACACCAAAAACACTCAGCTCCCTTTTTCAGTTTGGAACCTCACTATAGTGAAAAGTGAAGCCAGTGATGCTTTTGTATATCATGGTTCTATTAATTAAGTATAAAACAGGCAATTGTGACTGACAGTCTCAGTCATGCATGCAGTGTCGTCATATTTGAAATCCACCATGTGTCATATGTTAAATTCAAAAAAATAAAACCATACAAACAAAAAGTCCCTCAAACTCTCTTCTACAGACTCATGGGTGACATGACCATGTCACGGCTGCTATGTTCATCTTTAATACACATTCTGTCTCTCTCATATGTTATAAGAACTTTTCTTTTACTTTGGTCGTACATTTAAATGACACAGAGATTAAAGTAGCACCAAAATTGTAACACTTACTGTTTTAGCACTAAAACACTAAAACTGTGCAATATAAATGAAGCCTTAGGTAAACATCTGTAGTATTCCTTGATGCTTTGATATTAATGTAGTTTTGTTTACATTTGTGGAAATCGTAAGGTTTACTATAATTACTTTTACGGTAGTGTTGTAGTATAGTTGTGTCAGGAAGGGCACTGGGCGCAAAACTGCCAAATGAAAACATACAGACAAGGGAGCAGCTCAGATTAGATTTGACTCTAACTGCCAACATGAAGATGAATTAAAGGCTTTAACGTTGCTTCATTTGGATAAACGGTAATGCAGCTTGGGAGCGTTAAGAGTTGATATAAGTGTTGGCTCTTATATCGCTGATCCGAGTCAGTACCGAGGTCATCAAAAAGACGAATCCCCATTACTGGCCTGAGTGAGCGTCCGACAGCACCTGAACGCAGCAAGACGCGGTACTGCTTGGGCGTCATGACGTCAGCAGTCGTGCCTTTCCTTCCGTGTTTCACGGAACTTTGCCGTGAATGTTTACAACCGTGTCTTCCCGCGTCTTGGCTGAACAGCAAGTTAGCGAGCGCCGGCAGCTGCATGTGGCTCGTTAGTGAGTGTGGACGATGATTAAAACGGAGAGAGTGCTGCATTTGAAAAGCTGCGTGGGGCGGAAGCTCCGAGTGGTCCGGGAACACTATCTGAGAGAGCGGGTCCCCTGCTGCAGCTCGCTGTGTCAGGCCGACTGTGTGAATGGTAAAATCAGCAAAAACTGCTCTTTGTTTACTGCTGTAGAAGAATCTAACGTTGCTGTTAACGCAATGCTGGCAGGTAGTGGTTTGGGGCTGTACGCAATCAAATGAGGAAAATAACGTAATTTTTATTATATTATATTTTGCTTCACTGTAACATGAATCGTGAAATAGCAACGTGCATACAGTATGACCCAAAGCTAGAATTACCTCGTATGACAGTTAAATGGCAAATCCCACCTGTGCACAGATAAGAGGAGAACGTGCACCAGCCTGACTGTGTGTAGGTCAGATATAAAACCAAAACTTTGGTGTGGGCAGAACAATGTTATGGGATATTGCTCACTGTGAGGAAGAAACTCTTTAGAGGCAGTCAGGATGCACTCAAAGATTCCTTTCCTGGTTTTGTAAAATGTTGGTAAAATGCAGCAAATGAAAACATCCAAGAATATACGTTTAGTGAATCAGTGTTTATTGGTTAAAAAATACATTTGAAGGGATGAAAAACAAAAAACATGTTTTTGTTTTCCCTAAATGTACTCGCACTAGTTAATTTTAGCTCAGTGTAAGAATCGTTATTGATCTGTGCTTTATGGTTATTAGGGGTGGGGGAAAATGGATACTGTGTAGCATGGTGATATTTTGTTTGCTAATAATGTATGGATACAGGGACAGCAGAAATCGATATTTTGTTACAAAAAGGTTTTTGTGCTCTGACTTCAGAGCATGTTGATCCTTTTTCTGAGCAAGAATCCTGACATTCCTTCACTGTCCAAATGTTTTTAACTTGTTTTTGGCAGCAATAAACATGACAGTTTACTTATTTTAATTTAAGACATGTTTTATTTTAATTAAGTTTAAAACTTTTTTATTTAATGTAAAATTATATTTTGTTTTAATTTACTTTCAAATTCTTCAGTTGCTGAAGGGGCTGCATAGTTTTCATAAACTGCATAGTTCAGAATAGCTATAATTGTACCAGATGGTTGATTCAGTTAAGTTGGACTAGACTGTAATACAAACCGTTCAGTTTGTCAACAATCAAACTGAAATGAGAGAAAGACTGAGTGTGAGACTTTGATATTAGAGAAAATGAATATTGATAAAGTTTACCTTTATGTACAGAATCTGAATATCGCAAAATATTTTTAAAAATTGCAATAATATCGTATCGTGCGTTAAGTATTGTGATAATATCGTATCGTGGGATGTATGGTGATTCCCACCTCTATTGGTTATGACAGTTTCTTCTTTCACTGCTCTCAGTCTTAATATAAGTGCACATCTTCATATGCATGTAATGCATGGAGTGGGGCTGATAAGAGGCAGGTGAACTGGTGTAATATTAATCAAGTTGACATGACCAACAGCACTGTCGTAAGTTCAATAAAGTGTTCATAGTAGTTGTTAAACCAAATATATTTAATAAGAACATGCAAGTGAGAGAGTAAAGCCAACAGGTTTGTAGAGCTTCTTCGTGACGTCCACTCACTCGACCAGTTTGTTAGAAGCATTCTAGGGGGTGGCTGTAGCTCAGGAGGTAGAGCAGGTCACCTACTGATCGGAAGGTTGGAGGTTCGATCCCAGGCTCCTCCAGTCTGCATGCCAAGTATCCTTGGGCAAGATACTAACCCCAAGTTGCTCTCCGATGCATCCATCGGAGTATGAATGTGTGTGAATGTAGTTAGAAAAAGCACTAAGTATAGATAAAGTGCTTGTGAGAATGGGTGTGATTGGGTGAATGTGGCATGTTGTATAGAGCGCTTTGAGTACTCCGGGAGAGTAGAAAAGCGCTATATAAGAATCAGTCCATTTACCATTTATATAAGAATCAGTCCATTCAAAGAAAAGCTTTGGGCATAGCAGGTGTAAAATGCCTGCAGGCTGCCAGCTCTTTAGCTGTTGCTTTCCTTCATGCTATGATCAGCTGGTGATCTGCTGCTGACAGTAGGGATGTAAACGCAGAACAGTGTAGAGCTGGATCGATTAGAGCGTCGTCACCAATACCCTGTTTTGTTTTCTGAGTCTGGACTGCATTGATATGTGATCCAAACACTGGATTGGTTCATCTGTAGTAAAGAACAATCACTTAAGCTTGCACATTTGTGCTGCTGTTTAGTGTTTGAGATGAGAATGATCAGCACTTTTATCAAATATCAATACGAGTTTAAAAGGTTTTTTTTTCTGTGTATGTTGACTTCATCTTAATACAGATCCTCCTTGTGTTTGTAGGTTATACAGTTATACAGCGCCCTGAAAACATTGTGAGCAACACCTCATGTCTTTGCATTTTGCTTGGAAAATAGAAAATAGGTGCAACAATTTATTGAAATATGTGAAAACCTAAAAAGAAATCCATTGTATAAGACGTACCAGGTTTATGTTTATATCAAGTTTCAGGCTAATAGTGCTGCAGATATCAGCCCGTTGGTGAAAAAACACTATTTTATGAATGTCAGACTGTATTATCTTTGGCATTTTTCATAGATCCAGCTAAAGAAATTGGAAAAAGATACAATTTAATTATTTATTTTTGCTGTGTTATAATGTCTAGATATAACCCTGGTTCATCCCTCGAATTAGGTGTTTTTTTTATGAATGATTCATAGGTTAGGCTTAACAAATTAAAACTAAATGAAAATGTTTGGTATAGGGCTGCCACGATTAGTCGACTAGTCACGATTACGTCGACTATCAAAATCGTCGACGACTGATTTAATAGTCGACGCGTCGTTTGAAGCTTTGTAAGATCCCAAAGGACGCAGGAATAAGTAGTAGGATTTAAGAGTGTAATAACGGACTGAAACAGAAGATGGCAGCACTGCATGTACAAGGATGCCAGCTGCCGTTAAACCCCGAAGAAGAAGAAGAAGCTGTGTCCCAGAATTCATAGCGCAGCCCAGCTCAGTTTCCAACAATGGCGGCAGCTAGTTAGTTTTAATATTACTCTTATTATTCTTTCTGGGTCACAAAATAAACGTTTAATATATTTTCAGGCGAGAATGTAGCTGTGTAAACCTCAAATATCTGCTCAGTTTATCAAGACACCACATATTTTCAAAAGTGCTCCGACGTTTTCGACGTCCGTTAGCCACTAGCTCGATAGCTAGCCGGGGGCTAGGCTCACTAGAGCCGTGAGAACACCGGACTCCCGGCAAATCGTTTTCAAACCCACTGTCTTTCGCTACTCAGGTTAAATATATATAAGTCACTTAGATAACTTAAAAATGTTATTGTTTGGCTTTTTTCAGTATTTTATTTGTTCCTGAGTAAATCGGTTTGGCTGAGATTAAAGTTATAGTTTTTACACAGCTGAATAAACATCAAGCAGACAGCTGATTATCAGAAGTGTGAGATGCTCAAGAATATACTCCGGTGTCCTGTTATATTTTAGATAGCAAGGAGTTTATTAAACTTCACCGAAACAATCTGCAAATTTCATTAAAATTTAATAAACTATCATCTTGTCTTTATTTTTAGTTAGCACATACCTTACACACTTAAAGCTGTAAGCTAATGATAGTTATATAAGAGCAGATGCTGCTGGTGCAATAAGCTGTACGTTTTATGTCCAATGGACGCATGATCTGATTAGTCGACTAATCGGTGACTAGTCGACTATCAAAATAATCGTTTGTGGCAGCCCTAGTTTGGTATAATAACTGTGAATGAAAAACCATCAAGTGTCTAAAGAAAGACTTTTAGAAAGCCTGGAAAACTGCTGTGAGGCAGCTCACTGTTAATATGATGGCTCATAATCAAGATAGTCTGCATTATAATAACTGGTACTGAAATATATCAAAGTAACAATAAATTTTAGTTTTTGCCATATAATATGCTGAAGAACATCTGGTGTGCAAATAAAGTAAAAACAAGTATTTTAAAGAGTGACGTGTAAACACAATAAACTCTTTATATGGGACATTTTGGAAAATATTTAAATGCATTTCTCTGGATGTGCATCGATTCCTGTCATCTGTGCAACGTTTAGTAGGAAACAAGCAAATGTAAAAGAAGGATGCTTTTAAGTGTCTTTTAGCACAGTTGATAAAATTTCCAATAGGAAATCAAGCAAATAAAAGCTGTAGAAACAAGAATGTATCGCTGAACATTGATTTTCCCAAACAGATGGAAAACTGCTGCCCGGAGATTTGACCCACTATGTGGTGCCTGATGCTGCTGTCGTGGTCGACTACCTGGAGATCTTGGAGTTCAGAGAGCTGCAGGGCATCGTCTTCACCCAGACTGCTTGCCAGGCTCTACAGAGCAAGAATCGCAGGTACAATTGTTTGTTTTTTTTGGGTAAAAACGTTTACTGGGAAGCAAACAGGCCAGTACTGATGTTCTTTTTTTGTTATTTGTGGCTTTGTTACATGGAAACTGTTTTAGTTCTTCATCATATAGGTTTTGAACAGTCAGCTCATGTAATGTTGAAGAAACACATTGACCACTGAAATCAGTAAATGCTGATCCATCCATCCTGGGTTTGTGTCAGCCAGTCCGTCACAGGACTAACACGACCATTCGCTCTTGCATTTCTGCATTCACACCTGTGGGCAATTCAGTGTTTCCAATTAACCTATCACCACTAACTGCATGTCTTAAAATGCAGTTAGTGGTGATGTCATTAAAATGAATGCAACTTGTCTGCGTTGTTATTAGGGCTGGGTATCGTCACTGATTTCTAGAATCGATTCAATCCACGATTCGATTTAATTCGATTCAATTCGATTTGAATCTGGGAAATTTTGACAGTCAGAAATATTATAATTCAGATCAGTACATTTACATATTTTTGTATCTATAAAAAGGAAGCTGACACACGCAAGTCTTTATCAAAGGTGTGAACATCACAGCAGATGTCTTTGTGTCAAAATAGATGAAGATAAAACAGAAAAACATGAAGGTGATTTTCCTGTTCTGGGATTTTATAAAAATATTCTGCAGTACATCAAAAACAAAAGAAAACCATTAATCAACACATGAACATTACCTCTGAAGTTACAGAGGTTTTATTAGAGACACAGCTGAGCGTTTTGAATTTTGCATAATTTTAAAAAGTTTAAATTTGTTCAGTATTGAACGGCAGAAATTAGGTTTTCTTTTTGTAAGTAAGTAAAAGGAAAATAAAAAACAGCGGCCGACAGCGAATAATGAAGAAAACAGATTTTTAGACGGGAAACTGTTCTTGAAGTACAGAGAGAGAGAGAGAGAGAGAGAGAGAGAGAGAGGGAGCTGTGCATCGTGGTCGAAGCAAAACAGTAAAAGTCAGAGTGAATTCATGACGATGTTTATGTGAAGCTAGTTTGGATCTTCTTTTGCTGCTGGTTTGGTCAATATTGTTTGGAGAGATAAAACTAACAGCTTTAGAATCAGCGCATAAAGGGCGTGAACACAAAGCCCGACCCGCCCACAGATCAGAATCAGCGAGCTGTCGGCTTTCAGCCCCGACCGTGAGAAAGGCCACATCTCACTGATTCTGATCCGCGGGTTGTGCTGTGTGTTTAAGTCTTTGTGCAGAATCCGTGTTCCTGCTCTCATTTACTGTCTTAGCTGTTTGGTGGTTGTTGAAATTTTGTGAGATTTCACCAGAGATTCTGGCATTTTGGGCAAAATAAATTTATATTAAAAAATCGATTCAGGATTTTAATGAATCGATTTCACGTTATCCAAGCCAGAATCGATTTTAATCGATAGATCGATTATAAAAACCCAACCCTAGTTGTTAACTATCCCCAAACACGGCGCCTGCTTCCTGAAATGCTCAGAGTAGCTCATCTGGAACCAGTAACCTCAAAGTCTTTTAAACGACTTTCCTCCCCATTCTGATGCTCTTTTTGATTTTCTGTTTGAAATGTTGAGTTGCATTCATAATCGAGCTGTTAGCTGTGTGCCCAGCTTAAGCTAGCTACACATGTTTGTAGACATTGACCAGGGGTCAGCCTCATTATATCCGAGCTCTGCTGACGAAGCTGAAAGAGACGCAGCCTGTGACTTGAAATATGTGTCCAGCATAAACATGCAGGAGAGCTTTGGACAAACTTGATGAGCACTGTAAATAAGAAGTCCCACGTGAACTCGGGTTTCAGTCCAGTTTATTTCTGATTTGTGCTCACACAGCCATTTTAGAGTGTTCCATCATTAATGTGATGAGGCTTCACTTTGATAGTGTTGACATCTGGTGAAACATACAGAGTTGTCATACTGAATCACTACTTACTGTTTTCCATTGACTTTAACGTGCACAGCAAAGAGGAAAAAGCTTCATCGTGGACTCTCTTTGCAGAATTGCTGAATTCATCATCTGTATTAACTCAACTAGTGATCGGGGCATTTGCAGGCCTTTATTTCTTATTTCATCTGTTTGATCAGGACAAGTGTTCATTTTTAGTGTAAAACAGCTGCTACATGTACTCTGAAATGTGCCACGTTAAACTTAGTGCAGTATAGTGTTAACCAGTGTTGGTCAAGTTACTTGAAAATAGTAACCAGTAACTAATTACTGATTACTTCCCCCAAAAAGTAATCCAGTTACTTTACTGATTACTTATTTTCAAAAGTAATTAATTACTTAGTTACTTAGTTACTTTTTAAAAACACGATTTACAACCTGAATAGGTGATAAAGTGATAGATCTTTCAGCCCAATTCTACTTTTTCTGCATAATCATCATACAAAATGTAATCAAATGGAAAAGTCTCTTTTTAAAACTTGTTTTATTAGTTTTAATCTTTTAACTTTATGCATCAAACAAAAATTTAATTATCTGCAACATTCTCTGACTGGAAGAAATTAGTTTAACATTTAAACCTATTTTCTGCACATTCCAGCACATAAAATAAAATATTTTTTGTGTGTTTACACTCAGTCTTTCAAATAGATGCAAGTAAAACACAGCAGAAAATAAATAAAGTCAAAGACTAGCGGTCCTGTTGCTCTATTTTCACCTGTAAAGCAGGAGTGGGGTAGGCGGAGGGTTACCCTGGTGCAGGTGTGCCGCGGTCAGTGGAAGAATCCGCGAGTTTCTCTGTGAGTTTCCCATTACGTCGTAGCTACTCGGTGCTTGTTTGGAAGTTTAGGGGTTTTTCGCTGTAAAAAGAAGTTTTCTTCCCACGCACAACGGACACTAATGTTTTTGTCACTTTTTATGAATCAAACTCAAAGTAAGGTCAGTACTTCCACGCTTTAAACGCTGCACGCTCATACTCTCTCTGCACTCGATATATGATCCATTGTTGATCTGCACACAGCTGTTGTCACGAACGTCGCACTCGCTTACGTCACTGTCATGAGACATTCTCGCAAAAATCACGGTTTTAGTAACGCAGCAACGCAGCGTTCCTACGGGAAAGTAACGGTAATCTAATTACTGTTTTTGCAATAGTAATCCCTTACTTAAGTAAAAAGTAATCAGATTATATGCCCATCTCTGGTGTTAACACATACTCAACATGTTTCAGAAAAAAGCAATCTGCTGTTTTAGTTCACCAACTGGGCTTTTATTGTGAAACTCAAAGGATAACAAAGCCAGGTGGCATCCTCTTTCTATAATTTCAGATCAGGATCTTCTGTTTAGGTCTAATGCATATTATCTGACAGACAAGTCTTTGTTTTATTTTGATTTTTACAAAAAAGAGTGAATTAAAAAAATGAGTCTGTGCCAAAATGAACAAAGGAACATAAATTATGTTAGGAAAAGTCAACATACGTATCTTTGGTCTATTTTTTCTCCCTCATGCTTCAGGGTCATAGGCTTTCTTGAGTGTAATTTATGATTTTATTGAATGTACTTGTTTTTGTAATGTGCGTTTGTGCAGATATTACAAGCGGCTGCAAACCCTTGTCAAAGACCCTCGACACGACTGCGTGCTGTTTGCCAATGAATTTCAGAAGTACTCTTACTGTCCACGAGAGAAGGGCGAGAGCCAGGAAAAATGGCAGACCAGGTCAGTGCTCATTATTCACCACACTCACTGAAGTGTTCACATTAGCTTGTGCTGTGCTACAGTCAAGATGCTGCAGCACATGTAGCATAGAAATACAGTCTATAGAGTCTTTTCCTTTTTCCTCTTTGTCATGTTTTTTCTTGTACTTATACTTCTTTGACTTGTTTTTCTGGGTCAAAGTGTGACGTTATTACGAGATTATGCTAATTAAACATATTCAGTTCTTCAGTAAAGCAGAAATACTTACACCATGGGAAGTCCCCAATATTGCCTATTGCAGCGTAACTAAGGGAGGATTCAGGGTCACTCAATCCAGCCATGACTAGAGCTGCGAAATAACTTTTTCTCGATAGAAAAGTTAAACTATTGCGATAGACCTCACTGCTCTTGTCCTCTTAAAAAAAAAAGAAAAGAAGAACAGCCAATCCAAATTAACAAGCCGAACCAATCACAGCCGCAGCGTCACGTCAGGTGACTTGTTACGTACAGCACAAGTGCCAAGCCGCACATGGGTATTTGTTTGGGAAGCAGCCAGCCGCCGTGCCACCCAGTAATGGAGGAAATGAGTGCGCCGACTAGAGAAAAATCAACCGAGAGCGTGAGCGAAGGTTACCGAAGAGAAAACAGATGATGGTTCCAACGCCGGAGAGATTGTCGAACGGAAGAGCCACAGAAGTTACGTAGTGTGAAGGTATTTCAGCTATTTCAAGTCTGACAAAAAACAGAGTAGCGCGCTCTGTAAATGTGCCGAAAGCAAGTCTGGAAATCCAATAAAGCGGTGCATGCTCAATCTCTGACTGGAAGCGCTAATTCGTCATTCGACTTTTGTCAGACTAAAGTAACTGTTAAACTGTTTGAAAAGCTCAGCTGTACAACAAGGAGAGATTGAGAATTTCCTTTTAGTTCTCAGTTTATTTGATATTGACAAAAGTTAGTCAATTTTGTTCTTCTGTAAAACAAACTAAGATTCATTTTTAGAATTAATATTTTGTTTCTAAGTGGAATTGATAATTTAGTAGTTTCGTTTGTTCTGTTTTGAAACTTAAACGCTTTAGCGGCTGCCTTTTGTGTAGTTTGCAATATTTGCCTTTATTTATCTGAAAAAGTCTCACGTTCCTTAAGTACATCTACCCTGTTGAACTTATTATGGGAAATAAATATTTAAATCAAAACAAGCTGCTGATTATTTCACATTTTACTTGTGAGCAACGGCACATTTAAATCTTACAAATATAGTTATTTGGCTGATATCGTGATATATATCGTTATCGCCTGAAATGAAAAAAACATATCGTGATATGAAAAAATCTCATATCGCCCAGCTCTAGTTCTGACTATGAATTAAAAAGGAAAGTTTGAATCCTAATCTTAATAGTCGAGAGGGCGTCAGTCTCCAAATAGGAAGCTGGTTCTACAAAAAAGGGCTTGAAGGCTGATGCTCTGCCTCCCATTCTACTTTTGTAAACCCCACAAATAAGCCCGCAGTCTGAGAGTAAAGTGGGTTTGATTATTCAAAACTTTTCTGTGTAAGAAGAGGAATTTTAAATTAAATTCTGGATTTAACAGGGAAGCCAGTATGGGAGAAATATGTCCTTTTGTTCTAGGACTGGATTAACTGAAGGTTTTTCAAATGATGCTTGTAGGACATCCTGATAATCATCCAATCACACAACATGTCTGTACCTGCTGACTACTTCTGCTCAGCAACTCTTGAAAGGAAATTGTGTTTCTAAAAATGTTAAGTTGCCGTCTCTGGGTTTAAAAAATATGTTGTGAAAGTGACATAAATGTGTTCACATGTGTGCAAAATTCATCTGGGAGATTTAATTTAAGTTTAAAATTTAAACATTAAACTTTAACTTTCTTTCAAATTGTGCAACAGGCCAGCGGTGCAGATGCATGTGGCACTTGGAGCGCACGTACTGGCTACGATGTCAATCGAGCATTCATGGTGTTTTGTCCCAGTAGGGGTTCAATGGGTAAAGGGGTCATTTTAACATTTTCAAACATGTTTTTCCTCCACTTCAGGTAGAAAACAAGTGCAGGAAATCAGGAGGACTTGTGAATGGCAGCTTAAAAGTGATTAATATTTATAGCAGTTTAATAGAGAAAAGCACCAAAATGATTTAATGAGTGTTTTTAATAACAGAGACTTTGTTGTAATGTTAATCATGATCTGACAAACTTTTATGTTGTGCCAAGAAATGAAACTAGAAGTGCAGTGTGTTCTCATGAAATGTGTTTATTCAATTATTTATTTTTTATATTCTTTCTGTGGAAGCACCGTTTGAATTACAGGTAGTGTGAAATGATAACTTCCACCTACAAAACAGCAAAAACTTAGCGGGAGATGTTAAAGATTATTGCTTTAGCAGTTTGCTTTCATGTATCTTATGCTAAACTTGTGAGTTCATTTAATGTGTGTGTGTGTGTGTGTGTGTGTGTGTGTAGGTGTGTGTACTCAGCTGCAGTGTGGTACTACAACCACCTGGCAGGAATGATGAATATAGTGATGATCACTGAGGATCCCGAGGCCGTGGCTCAGCTCAGCTGCCTGACGTCTGGAGTGTACGTCATCTCCGTCCAGGTATGTGAAATGCCTTTATAATACCATCTACTCTATATCGCTTCTTATATGTAGCCACCTTACAGGGATTTATCATCATGCATTTAGAGAAACACATGGTTTGAACACCTAAAACTGAAAGTCAGCTCTTTGTGTTACATTGTAAAGTCGTTGTGTTGGAGCCTTTATGATGGAACAATTGGTTGGTCTGTATTGTTTCAATAATCTTGAGTGGGACTATTGTAGCATATAGCAGGCGTGGGCTTTTGAAACACATTTTTGGCAACAGTATTAGAACAGTCTCACTTAGAAGTGAAATTGGTGGTTGTTGTCAAACTTTCAGTCATTACACACGATTTCTTGGTTAAGTGACAAAATGTAAATATATGTGGCATTTAGTCTGTTTACATATAGAGAGCTGCACTTTGCTTTTCAATTCATGTCAGCCTAGCAAGCATGCTGTGGTTGTATAAAACACAGTGACAACGAGTCAGAAAACTATTAAACTAATATGTAAATGAGAATTTCGTCACAGCCTTGTTTGTAATTGCACTGATTGATCGGAGCTCTGTCAGGAAAACAACACTTACACTTTTTACCTATTTGTCGATACACTGGTATCGCCATTTAAAATGGTCAATAAATGACAGTTAAAGTAAAGAAGAGAGGTTAGAAACAGCCTTTAGCCATGTTATGGCTGTTGATATTATATGTTTGGCTTCACAGGTACTCTGCTTCTTCCCTCTTGGCAACGTGTTTGGAACGCCGCAAACACGAGTCGGTCAGAGAGAAAAATCATTGCTCAATAAGGACTGATATCAAGTCTGATGTTTATTTAAAGAAAAAAGAGAAAAGAGCAGTACATGCTAGTAGCCGTGAAATTAATATTACATCACTTTCTATTGTGATACATTTTTGATACATTTTTGATACATTTTTGATACATTGCTGCCAGATTTGTATATTTTTATCCAAACATAGGCTACGTCCACACGTACCCGGGTATTTTTGAAAACACAGATTTTTCTATGCGTTTGCACCTTTCGTCCACACGTAAACGGCGTTTTTGGTCACTGAAAACTGAGATTTTTAAAAACTCCGGCCAGGGTGGAGATTTTCGAAAACTCAGTTTTTGCATTTACGTGTGGACGAGAAAAACGGAGAAAACGCAGCGTCAAAGGTGTGCGCCTTTTTTGACGTCACACTGTGCGCCACGTTATTGTTTCGGTGAAATGAATTTCTACAATACTGTTACTGTTACTTGTCTCTGCAGTGTTTACATGCTTACATATACACACACAGTTACTGTCCCTCCACACATACGACTCGGTTCTGCTTCTATGCACCATCTTTGTTTACTATCTCCCGCCGAGGCTTCTAGACTTCTGATTGGCCAACATTTCTACAGGTTAGGAATATAGCGCCACCTGCTGCTTTGGCATGGACCTAGCAGCGTTTTCCTTCATTTCTGCGTTTACGTGTGGACGGATTATTTTTTAAAACGGAAACGGAAAAACTCCGTTTTCAAAAATACCCGTGTACGTGTGGACGTAGCCTTACAAATCCTCCAAATCTCTGCCACTTTGACTTGCCACACTGCAAAGTACTTCAGGATTCCTTCATGAATCGTTGCTCTGTGAGATTAACTGAATGGGTGCTGTGGCTAACATGTACTTATAAAAGTGTAGCTATCTACTCTCCATAACACATTCTGTGTGGACTACACACAAACATCCATGCTGTCTGACCAGACACACCACGCAGCTTATTTCCCACTTGCATTAAAAAAAATAATGTAGTTATAATGATCACATACGAATGGACACTGCTGTAATTACAAAATGTAAGATATTGGCTGAACATGATGTTAGATAATAGAATAATAGAATGTCTGAATTTCTCTCATTTATTTGTCTTTAGTTCTGCCAACTCAGTCTTTTTATATAATGTAACATAATTTTTATACTTAATACTGTACATAGGCTGTAATAATTATTGTATACCTTGTATTTTAAGTTTACATTCACTCATCATGAGCATGGCTGTCATGGTAACATGGTCCTTCTGATGTTTCTGTAAACCAATCTCTGTGCAGCGCACGATTTTAATAAGTTAAAAAAAAGAATTCATTTCTGATTTTCTGTACAGTCCACATCCTCGCACGATTCTGGGGAGATATTGGATCAATTTTCAACCAGAATTGGTAGAATTCATTTAAATTGGTTGGTTTCCTAAAACGGTCGTGGCGTTTAAGCACGGTCCAAAGATGAACTACAGGGTTGTTGCTTTGGGAAGCCCGTTCCAAAAACTCGCTTTATTCATTCTGAAACCAGTTCTTATATCTATTTAACTATTATTGTAATACTAATACTGAGGACGCCTAACTGTATCAAAAGCTTTAACCATCTGGCTGTTGGTTTGAGGTGAATTTGAGAGATTTTACTCTATTTCTTGAACCTGATAAGGTTAAGTGGAAGAGGATCCAAAACTTAGGCCCTTGAAGGGATTTTACTGGAACTAAGAAGGCCAACTGAAGTAATTAATTTCTTGACCTGTGTGTTTTTCCTTTGCCAGGATTATTTGCAAAGCTTCTGGTCAGATCTGCAGGCAGCCCATGAACTGTTTAGCTCCATTTCTCAGGCACAACAAGAGACAGAGGGTGACGATGGGGAGAAAGAGTTTCCCGAACATCTTCCCGCTGAAGTCCTGGAGGCTGGTATAAAGTCTGAACGTTACATTCAGGTAAAAATTTACCAACCTGTTGTTGGGTCTAATGCTTAAACCCCGCTGACTCAGCGCTTTCTGTCTTTTACTTGCTGCAAGAGGAGAAGCTCTTCATCTCCAGCCTTCTCTCAAAGCCCTTTTATTAACTTCAGTGGTTACACAAGCATCAACATTAATCAGACAGATAAGAAACTCACATGTGAACGTGTGTGTATGTGTATGTGTGTGTCTCTGTGAGCATGTGATGTGATCAGCAATATGTGTGTGTGTCTGTGTAGAAAACAGAGGTGAGCATTCATACTAAAGATCTAATCATCTTGTGCAATGACAAACATATTGATCCACAATTCTCTAACTCCTGTTTTAAGTATACCGGATATCTCTTTAAAACACGAGTTTAAAACAGCAGCAGGAACAAAGTTTAAATATTTTAGTAGCTTTAAGTCTGTTCATTTTTCAGAGAAACTGCAGGTACCTTTAATACATATACTAATCTATACTAACGAAATACACTGAGTGTGCTGAGGAGTATTTGAGGGGCTGATGAATAAAGAAAATGAGATGAAGAGCAGGACTGTTATTGAATGAAGAAGATATGAACTGTCTCTAATTTTTCTTGTAGTTTAATTTTAAAGGAGAGAGACAGAAAAAAACATTATTATTAAAAAAAAAGTCATAAAGGGATTGGCAAGTTATTTTCAGTGAGTCCCCAAGCAAAACATGGCTTAGTATTTGGGGTAGAGACCTTTGTTGCCAAGCACAGTGGTAAGACTTCTTGGTATCAAGTGGAGTAGTATGTTACCAGTGGGGTTCTTGAAGGCTGCAGTCCAAACTGCCTTCGGACCATCCATGGTCCGAAGGCACTTACTTTTCTTATGTTAAGAAAAGTAATGAGCAATGTGCAATACATAACTTTTTCAGGTAACGACTCCAACATTGGTGAAGAGGTTGTAATTAGGCTGCCACGATTAGTCGACTAGTTACGATTAATAGTCGACGACTGATTTAATAGTCGACGACTGATTTAATAGTCGACGCGTCGTTTGAAGCTTTGTAAGATCACAAAAGCCGCAGGAATAAGTAGTAGGATTTAAGAGTGTAATAACGGACTGAAACAGAAGATGGCAGCACTGCATGTACAAGGATGCCAGCTGCCGTTAAACCCCGAAGAAGAAGAAGAAGCTGTGTCCCAGAATTCATAGCGCGGCCCAGCTCAGTTTCCAACAATGGCGGCAGCTAGTTAGTTTTAATATTACTCTTATTATTCTTTCTGGGTCACAAAATAAACATTTAACATATTTTCAGGCGAGAATGTAGCTGTGTAAACCTCAAATATCTGCTCAGTTTATCAAGACACCACATATTTTCAAAAGCGCTCCGACGTTTTCGGAGACGTCTGTTACCCACTAGCTCGATAGCTAGCCGGGGGCTAGGCTCACTAGAGCCGTGAGAACACCGGACTCCCGGTGTTGTGCCAAAAAGTGATTGTCTGCCAAAAAGTGATTTCCGGTATTTGCCAAAAACTGATTGCTTGTATTTAAACTGCTATAAGTAAGTTGTTGGGCTATAATATGTGAAACATATGTCAAATGCATCCCTTGTGGATGACATAAAGTCATCTTGAGCCACAAACAACATTCGTGTAACAAGGTAGAAGCCGCAATCAGTTTTTGCCAGCGACTTTTATATAACCTTTATTTATGCAGTTTAAAAAAAAATCTCATTAACATTAAAAATGTCTTTTGTAAGAGTAAGTTGGCCAAGAGGACAGAAGAAATGGCAGCAAATATTACAATAGTTCTGTAAAATATTTTAAGTGGGGATAAAGGACCGGATTGGTTATAATGTAAGTACAATAACACAGAGTTGTAAAGATACTTGAAAAACGGATAATTTTTAAATACTCTATGTAACCCCTTTGTAAACCCTGTTCACCGAAGTCTATTTACGAACATACGTAAAGATATTACACATAAAAAATACACAGAAACATTAGAAATCAGTTTTTGGCAGACAATCACTTTTTGGCACAACACCGGCAAATCGTTTTCAAACCCACCGCTGTCTTTCGCTACTCAGGTTAAACATGATATATAAGTCACTTAGTTAACTTAAAAATGTTATTGTTTGGCTTTTTTTTAGTATTTTATTTGTTCCTGAGTAAATTAAAGTTATAGTTTTTACACAGCTGAATAAACGTCAAGCAGACAGCTGATTATCAGAAGTGTGAGATGCTCGAGAATTTACTCCGGTGTCCTGTTATATTTTAGATAGCAAGGAGTTTATTAAACTTCACCGAAACAATCTGCAAATTTCATTAAAATTTAACAAACTATCATCTTGTCTTTATTTTTAGTTAGCACATACCTTACACACTTAAAGCTGTAAGCTAATGATAGTTATATAAGAGCAGATGCTGCTGGTGCAATAAGCTGTACGTTTTACGTCCAATGGATGATGATCTGATTAGTCGACTAATCGCAAAAATAATCGGTGACTAGTCGACTATCAAAATAATTGTGGCAGCCCTAGTTGTAATGGAAGAACGTGTTGAGATCAGGAGTGTCTGTAATTGACTGATTGTATTTTTGTGTACCACAAAGAGCGCACAGCCAGTCTGTGGAAGCCAAAATTCTGGCTGGGTTGGGGATCAAACACTTCACTCAGGGACCTGCAAGTCACCTTATGGCTTTTATTTAATGTTTTTTTGATTCTAGGTTTTTGTTGATATTCTATCGCTCTCCATTAAATGAAACTAACATTAAAGAAATAACATGAATAATTGTTCTTTCTTTGTAACTGAGGAAACCTACAAATTCAGCAGTGATAATTATTTCCCCAACTGTACCTGAGCAGGTGTGGAGATGTCACAAAGAGAAGGCAGTGGAGTTTTTCACCAGATTGTTTAACACAACCTCAGTGGCAGAAGAGTAAATGTGTTGTTTCATTCCTTTTTACTAGGGTACACTGAATGTTAACAAGCATCGGGCACAGAATGAGGCTTTCGTCAGGCCGAAGAACTTCTCAACCAAGAGCACAGGTGAAAACGCCTTACACTTTCAAAACAGGTGGAACAGACACATTAAACTTATATTTGCTAAACGTTTCTGATCTCTTCTCCCGACTTTGACCCCCCCCTGTCCATCTTAGATCTGACTTGGGATGTGCTTGTGTATGGTCGAAAAAATCGAAACAGAGCAGTGCACGGGGACGAGGTTGTGGTGGAGTTGTTGCCCAAGAACGAGTGGAGAGGGAGGGACACAGCCCTGACTGATGGGGATGAAAAAACTGGAGAGGACAATGAGAGCACACCTCTGCCAACAGGTGGGAATGTTTGTATTTATATTTGTATTTAATGATATTTTGTGTATTATATTTTCTGTCTGATTTGCCTAAAATATGTTCAGGATATCTTACAAATAAGTAATGAAAACAATGAAGCATCTTGATATATAAAGTCAATAATATTGACTTTATATGAACGGTTCGATCTAGTGCTGCTCAATTAATCGAATTTTAATCACGATTACGATCTGTTCTTTCAACAATCATTAAAAATGACTGAGCCGATTATTAGCCCCTCCCTCGTGCTTTACTCTCGCGCTGCTCCGTGTGGCAAATCGAGCGCATCTCTCTGCATTTCCAACACGTGTCACAACAATTAAGAGCAGCGGTCTCCAACCTTTTTTGCGCCACAGACCGGTTTATGCCCGACAATATTTTCATGGACCGGCCTTTAAGGTGTCGCGGATAAATACAACAAGATAAAACTAGTACCGGTACCGAAAAAAGAAGATTTATTATATTATATTTATTCATAACACACGTGAAAAGACCCAGGAAAACCGAGTAAACGATAAAAACGATAACAAAATAACGCTGAAAACCGATAAAAACCCTGAAAACTATACATTTCACACCTGAGCCTCAACTCTCGCAGCCCGGTACCAAACGACTCACGGACCGGTACCGGTCCGAGGCCCGGGGGTTGGAGACCGCTGATTAAGAGGACCCGAGGGAAGCTCGGAAAGCTAAGCAGAAGTTATTTGGAGAGGAGAGTGACTGCTGTTGGTTGAAAAGAGGTAAAAAAACTTGAGTGGTGTGGAAACATTATGGGTTCATGAGTCAGACGTGGATCAAGTAGACACAGTGTGTAAACTTTGCTACAGTGTCGTAGCTGCACCACAGAGCAACACTGCAAAGTTCACTAAACACAGATGTTTACATTTTTCATTTATTTCTTATATTGCAAACATTTGCACTGTTATCAGTATTTGCACTATTTTATATTATTTTTGACAATCTTTAAAGTCATTATTCAACACATTGTTATTGTTAAATAAATATCGTCAAATAATCGAGATCTCAGTGAAAATAATCGTGATTATCATTTTTGCCATAATCGAGCAGCCCTAGTTCGATCCGTGGCTCCCCGAGTCTGCATGCCAAGTATCTTTGGGAAAGATACTAACCCCAAGTTGCTCTCCGATGCATCCATTGGAGTATAGTGAGTGTGAATGTTGCTTAGTAAGCACTTAAACGCATAGAAGGAAGTGCTCGTGTGAATGGGGTGATTGGGTGAATGTGGCATGTTTGAGTGCTCCGGGAGAGTAGAAAAGAGCTGTATAAGAATGAGTCCATTCACCATTCTTGTTTATATCACCTGCATGAAGCAACATTATAAGAACATATTTGGGTGAAATAACATGTGCATTTTGGAAGCTGTTTTCTGGACATAGTTTATAGTTATAGAGCAGGCATTTACAATTAAACTTTTTTTAAAGTTGCTACTGATTTTTATTACAGTTCTGGTGTAATTTGGCATAACTGAACCTATTCTCCATGGTTCCATTCGTCAGGGAATAGCTTCCTGACAGCCACATTTCCAGAGATTCAAATAATGATGAAGTTTCGTCGAACAACTCAAGGGCCAAATGCATCTCTCAGGTTCTGTGTCACGTCTTTGCTGATTTTTTTCCTGCTTTTTAATGACATGGCAGATATTGTTCATTGTCTGACACCTTTTCTTTTGTCCAATACAAAAGAAAGTTTTAAGTCTAGGAGACACAAATGGCAGGGAACGCATACTGAGCTTCCACTAACATACAGTTCCCTTTACCAAACACAGCAGAACAGAGACAGACGGGTCCCCATAAGTTTGCCAGTTTAACCTCGCAAATGACAAAAGAGAGAAAGAAAGAAAGACACTGATTAATTAAGCACACAACTCAGGGCCCAGTATTCAAAAGGCAAGGAACACTCCTGCAACTACACACGTGCACTCACACAAATAATCAATAATCTTTTCAGCTGTGGCAGACCTGGAACAGGGAGGGATAGTTCAGGTCCAAAAATACTATTTTAGCTTGTCACACTTTTAATTTGGCTAACACACTGTGTTTTGTGACATCTTGTTGTTTATTTTGATGAAGAAGTTTAGCAAAGATAAATAATTTACATAAAAAATATGCAACACATAAAATAAATTTTAATCTAACTGGAGTCAATTGACCATTGTTAACCCTTCTTATTGTTATTATTTTTACACACGAGGTCTTAAGGACAAAAAAATTCTCCCCTGCAGGCGGTTTATCCTCCAAGCTCAGGTCCTCTACCAGAGGCCTGAGCTTGAGGGTCCTGTGCAGCATCTCTGCTGTTCCCAGGACTGCGCTCTTCTGGACAGAGATCTCAGATGTTATTCCCGGGATCTGCTGGAGCCACTCGCCTAGCTTGGGAGTCACTGCACCGAGTGCTCAGGTTACCACTGGGACCACCGTCACCTTCACCTCCACATCTTCTCTGAGCTCTTCTCTGAGCCCTTGGTACTCTAGCTTCTCACGTTCCTTCGTCCTGATGTTCCTGATGATTGCTAAATCTGTCACTACAGCCGTCTTCCTCTGCTTGTTCACCACCACTATGTCCGGTTAGCCTTCACCATTTCGTCTGTCTGTATCTGGAAGCCCCGAAGCTCTCGGTCATTCTCCACCACACTAAGGGGCGTCTCCCGTTTTGACCTCGGGACTTCCAGGTTATACTCGGCACAGATATTCCCTGTACACTATGCCGGCTACTTGGTTATGGCGTCCCATGTATGTCTGCTAGCATCTTGCACCCTGCTGTTATGTGCTGGATTGTCTCAGGGGCATTTACGCAGCTTGTATCTGGGGTCTTGACTGACTGGTCTGGTAGACCCCAGCCTCAATGGATCTTGTACTTATGGCTTCTTGTGCTGCCATGATTAGTGCCTCTGTGCTGTCTTTCAGTCCAGTCCAGCCACTGGTAGGATTTCTGGATGTGAGCTAGTTCTTTTATCTGTTGGTGGTACTGTGCAGGAGCCGGTCCTTCCATCATGGTTCCTCTTCTTGCTCCTCTTTCTTGGGTTTCTGGTGCCTGAGTTATTCACTAAGCACACCTGAAGCGTGTGAAAAGTGTGGACACACCTTTTTTTTAGTGGTTTTTCTGTCATGGTTTGGTACTTCTACATAGTAGATTCTCACTGAAGGCATCAAAACTATGAATGAACACATATGTAATTATGTAGTAAACAATAAAAGTGTCAAATAACTCAAAACATGTTTTATATTTTAGATTCTTCAAATTAGCCACCCTTTGCTTTGATTACTACATTGCACACTCTTGGGAGGTGTATGCAGTGTGTGAGTATGGAGTGTCTGAGCCATTTGGTCATTCGTTGCAAGAGCTTAGACTCGTTCACAGTGGGTGTTGGACCCTGCCAGGGCTGACCTTTGTCACCAATTATAACTTTTATGGACAGAATTTCTAGGCATAGAAAGATGGAAGGCTTCCACTCTCAGAATCTTGTCTCTACTTTTCACAGATGATGTGGTTCTCTTGGCTTCACCAGGTGGTGGCCTCCACCTTGCACTGGAGTGGTTTACAGCAGAGTATGAAGCAGTGCACAGACAAGTTGCTGCTTGTTCACCAGATATTTAGACGCTGCAGTGATGTGGATGCTGTCCTGGTCTGTCGTGTTGAAAAGAGAGCTGAACATAAAAGCGAAGCTCTCGATTTGCCAGTCGATCTACATCCTTACGTTCACCTATGGTCACGAGCTCTGGTTAGTGACCGAGAGAACAAGATTGGAGATACAAGGGGAGAAAGTGGGCTTTCTGTCCTCCAAATCGAAAGGAGCCAGTTGAGGTGGTGCGGGCATTCGGCAAGGATGCCTCCTGAGTGAGGTGTTCCAGCCATGGAAGGATGCCCTGGGGCAGACCCAGGATATACTGACCTGGGAATACCTTGGTGTTACCCTGGATCAGCACCGGCTCCCCCCAGTGCTGCGTTCTCTCCTCTGCTCTTCTCCCTGTACACTAACTGCTGCACCTCCACCCACCAGTCTGTCAAGCTAATCAAGTTTGCAGATGACACCACCGCTATCGGACTCATCTCAGACGGGGATGAGTCTGCCTACAGGAGGGAGGTTGAACGTCTGGTGTCCTGGTGCAGCCACAACAACCTGGTGCTGAACGCCCAGAAGACAGTGGAGATTATTGTGGACTTCAGGAAGCACACAGCCCCACTCCCCCCCATCATCCTGACTGACACCCTCATCACCTCTGTGGACTCATTCCACTTCCTGGGTACCACCATCACCCAGGACCTCAAGTGGGAGCCTCCGTCACCTCCGTCATAAAGAAGGCTCAGCAGAGGATGTACTTCCTGAGGCAGCTGAAGAAATTCAACCTGCCAGCACGGACGATGATGCAATTCTACACCGCAATAATCGCGTCCATCCTCACTTCCTCCATCACCGTGTGGTACGCTGGAGCCACTATCAGGGACAGAGACTGCAGCGTGTTGTGCGCTCTGCTGAGAAGGTGATTGGCTGCAGACTCCCATCTCTGCAGGACCTGTACACCTCCAGGACACTGGGGCGTGCAGCTCGGATCACAGCTGACCCTTCTCACCCTGGACTCAGTCTGTTTGACCTGCTCCCCTCAGGCAGGAGGCTCCGGTCCATTCGCACCAGAACCTCTCGCCATAAGAACAGTTTCTTCCCTTCTGCTGTTGGACTCATGAACAATAACCATATGATTAGGGATGGGTATCGTTTAGGTTTTATCCGATACCGGTGCCAAACCGGTACTTTTGAAACGGTGCCGGTGCTTAAACGGTGCTCAAACCGGTGCTTAAAGAATGGAGAACACAAAATTGGTCCAAAAACCTCTCATGTTCAGCTGTTTTTTTGTAAAAAGATAACAATGTTAGCCTTTTCTGCAGCTATGGGGCATATATGGTATCACTCTTGGCTGGAAGCAGCTTAAACAATGGAAAAAACACAAACTTTGTCCAAAAACCTCTCATGTTTAACTGTTTTCCACTTTTTCTTTGGTCATTTTAGCCTTTTTGTCCAGGGTGAAGGGAGTATCTGCCATCAAACAAGAAGACAGCCGCATGTAGCTATGATGATGTTTGCTAGTTCACCTTACATGCATTAATGTAATAACGTGGTTAGCCTACTCAACGTAAATTACACACGAACAACATTAAGCTACTCACGCAGAGAAGAACGGCTGCTGCTGCATCATCATCCTCATCATTTCTGCTACACTGGCAGGGCTAGGGGCCAGGACTCTCCTCTTCGGGTTTTTGGGGGATGTTGCTAACTCCGGTCCGATACGGTGCATTTCTCGGCTTTTAAAAAAAACGCTATGCGTCGCCAGGTGTTTCATCGGATTCGAGGTGTTACCTCCTTTGACAGTATCACAGTATCAGCTTAAAGCACTTGTTGCAGCTGCTGAGTTTGCATCTTTTGCTGTGAAGTACAGCCAGACTTTTGACCACTTCGCCTTGGGCATTTTTAATCTGTAGCTCTGCTCTAAAAGAACGTACGTACCTGGACCCGCCTACTATCCTCGGAAACGTAAAATGATTGGCTAGAATCTAAAGTGTATCACAGCTCAGGAAAAAAAAGCACCGAAATGTGCGCTGCTTTTCAGTCTGGTTACTACCATTTATGTCAGAACTGGTGCTATCATGGCACCAGATACCGGTACCCATCCCTACATATGACTGTTCCCACCACTAACATGTATATATCTATCTGCTTAGCACTTTTAAATTCAATTTTATGTTTATTTAAGTGTTTGTTTTACAGTATGTTTCACACTCAGTACCGCAGCAATTTCCTAATGTTGTAAACCTCAACATTTGGCAATAAAACCCTTTCTGATTCTGACAAACTAGGAGAGGCTAAAGCGTTTTATTATAATGTTAACTGCAGACCATGTTAAGGATAGTCTATAAATGTCTCTCTGTACTGATGTCTGACATTTAACCCCACAGGTCGTATTGTAGGGATCCTGCAGAGGAACTGGAGAGACTACGTGGTAACTTTCCCCACTAGGGATGGGATTCAGTCCCAGAGCAGGAATTCCCAGCGGATACTGACCATACCTTGGGACCAGCGTATTCCTAAAATCCGCATCAGTACTCAACAGGCTGAAGCTCTGCAGGTCTGACTTGACTTGCATCTATAGGTTGATTTTATTTTCATGATGTACATTATGGCTTAGTCACATGAGTAAGAATAGGAAACAAACAGTGCTTTTCCAGTGATTGCAGTGAATATTTTGCATTCAGCGATCAATTACAAGTAGTTACGGCAACCAACTGGTCGATCAAAGGTTGAGAATACAACACTGTCAACCTCTGGATGAACGCTTTCAAGGTGATTGCCTTGAAAAGCAGGACTCTATCTGCAGACAGTCGAGGTCCACCCCGGGCTCACTGCAGTCACTCTAACAGCAAAACTCTAGAGTACCCGTGTAATGTCATTTTGTGGTTAAATCACCATCCTGCAGCAACTACAGCAGAAACTTTACATTTGTTTCAAAACTATGAATTTAAGGCTGGACATGATTACACGATATTATTACAGATTGCATTTAATTATCAGCTTTACCTTTTTTACTTGAAAAGCGGACTTATTCCATCTTATCACCGTTCGATTGGTGTTTTGCACCCTTTAAATAAAAGTAACTGACTGAGAGTAGTTGCAGAATTAGTCCCCATCTTCCAAAGAAGCATTTCAAAGCCAACAATATTGCAAATTCATTGCACATAGCAACACCGATTTTGTTTGCGCTCCAGTCTCTAGTGTTACTGTAGCATTATGCTTTTGTCTCATAGTGTGACCAGTGTTTGCTAAGTGCTGTCTCATTTCTATCCCTGTCTTCTCATCCTCACCTAGGACCACAGAGTCGTGGTGCGCATTGATTCATGGGAAAGCACGTCATTCTATCCCAACGGCCATAGTGTACGGGTTTTGGGTCGAGCTGGAGAGCTTGAGACTGAGGTCCAGACCATCCTCATAGAGAACTGCATCCATATTCTTCCTTTCTCAGACGCACAGGTGAGAGCACCTACGTTAGAGATAAATTCAAGTTTTTGCATCTCTAAAAGGCAAATTCCACAAGCCTGTATAGTATGTTTCACCTTTTGTATTTAGCTGTTGTGAACCCATCAGCAATCATTGTGAATATAAATATTATGATAAAATGTGATTTTTTTTTTTTTTTTTAAAAAATGAAAATGTCTTTAAAAACTATGTCTATAAATTGCAATTAAACAGTTAAATTCAACCATAATTGACGCAAACGGTGGCAAATACCCATCTACAGAGTTTGGAAATACTTTGGTGAGTAATTTGCTTCATGCTGTGTAGGGATGGGTACCGGTATGGCAGCGGTTCTGACATAAATGGTAGTAACCAGACCAAAAAGAAGCGCACATTTCAGTGCTTTATTTCGGTGCTTTTTTTTGTCATACACTTTAGATTCTAGCCAATCATTTTACGTTTCCGAGGATAGTAGGCGGGTCCAGGTACGTACGTTCTTTTAGAGCAGAGCTACAGATTAAAAATGCCCAAGGCGAAGCGGTCAAAAGTCTGGCTGTACTTCACAGCAAAAGATGCAAACTCAGCAGCTGCAACAAGTGCTTTAAGCTGATACTGTGATACTGTCAAAGGAGGTAACACCTCAAATCTGATGAAACACCTGGCGACGCATAGCGTTTTTTTTAAAAGCCGAGAAATGCGCCGTATTTGATAGCTTGCTGCGAGACCTCACACCGAGCACATCTACTGCGGGTGTGGTGCCTGTTATCAACCCGGAGTTAGCAACATCCCCCAAAAACCCGAAGAGGAGAGTCCTGGCCCCTAGCCCTGCCAGTGTAGCAGAAATGATGATGATGATGATGCAGCAGCAGCCGTTCTTCTCTGCGTGAGTAGCTTAATGTTGTTCGTGTGTAATTTACGTTGAGTAGGCTAACCACGTTATTACATTAATGCATGTAAGGTGAACTAGCAAACATCATCATAGCTACATGCAGCTGTCTTCTTGTTTGATGGCAGATACTCCCTTCACCCTGGACAAAAAGGCTAAAATGACCAAAGAAAAAGTGGAAAACAGTTAAACATGAGAGGTTTTTGGACAAAGTTTGTGGTTTTTCCATTGATTAAGCTGCTTCCAGCCAAGAGTGATGCCATATATGCCCCATAGCTGCAGAAAAGGCTAACATTGTTATCTTTTTACAAAAAAACAGCTGAACATGAGAGGTTTTTGGACCAATTTTGTGTTCTCCATTCTTTAAGCACCGGCACCGTTTCAAAAGTACCGGTCTGGCACCGGTATCGGATAAAACCTAAACGATACCCATCCCTAGTTGCAATGGGCTGTAACAAAGGACAAGCACAGATGAGTCCACTATCATAGACTGTAACATCATTCATAATTGTTTATGTTATAAAGGGGGTGGCAGTAGAGCTTCTGTGATTGGTCACATCAGAGAGTGCTTGGTTGCTTGGTTATCAGAGAGTTACCATAGTAACCAAAGGTTTTAAAGATGAAAATATTGCTCAAATCAACAAAATATTAAGGAATCATTAAATATGTGGAATAGTTCGTTCTTTCCTTTTTTCATCAGTGGTTTACACACTGGCTTGGCAGGCAAAATGTCTCTGGTTCGATTGCAGCCGGAGATACAAATCAGGGTTGTGCCTGGAAGGGCATCTGGTATGAAACTCTGCCATATCAAAAGATGCTGAGCTATCAGTGTGGTGACCCCTTGTGACAAGGAAGCAACTGAAAGTAAAACACTGTTTTGCTTTGTCTTTGTGTAAAGTGTCCTTGAGTGTTTTGAAAGGCGCTTTCAAATAAAATGTATTATTATTATTATTAATATTATTAATGTTTTGTACAGAATTATAACAAAATGTGACAAAATGTGAAAAGTTCAAAAGACTATGCGGCTGTTTAGCTGTGCCTGTCCGTCTGCCATCAGCTGAGAGAGATGCCGGTCAACTCTCTGGAGAAGCCGTGGACGGTAGACCCCTCTGAGGTGGCGGAGCGGCGGGATCTTAGGGACAGTCACCTGGTGTTCAGCATTGATCCACGCGGCTGTGAAGATGTAGACGACACGCTGTCTGTACGCAAGCTGCCCAACAGAAGGCTGGAGCTGGGAGTTCACATCGCTGATGTCACTCACTTTGTCAAAGAGGGCTCGCTCACAGACTTGGAGGCACGTTCAAGGTGAGGAACTGGTTGGAGTGGTTGGGTAGAGTAGGTGGGATAAAGGATAAAAGAAAAGCTACCTTACAGCATCTTGCATAAGTGTTCAGAGGAACTTTCAGAAGTACAAAGAGGCAAGAAAGTTGTTGCCTGAATTAATGTTGCAGCAGTAGCATGCCTTATAGCGCAATTATAAATAACACACCTTAAATAAGGCTCGTGTCTGTTTTGAGTCACAGATGTGAAGCATTAAGCCTTAAATGTCTATCATTTAATCACATGTAGAAGGACTTCACAGGGTCCATTATGGCTTTGAAAGTACGTTGTTGGTTCAATCCCTGGTGCCTTCAGGCTTCATGTTAAAGTCACCTTGCTCAAAATATTTAACCCCCAAATTTCCCTGGATGCATCCATTAGTGTGAGTGTGCATGTGAGAGAAACTGCTTAAAGGTACAGACTAACACGCTGTATGAATATGTGTGTGAATGGACGAATGCTGGTTGTACTAAAAGGTGGTTGGGGTTCTCACAGTAGAGACCTGCTACATACAGAATATAGTGGTCCATGTTATTATGAAGGACTTGTGCTCATTTTGAGTACGATGCCGTTAACAGGACAGGGGAATGTTTCCCGCTGTGGGAAAGCCTTAATGATTTTCACTGTGGCCTTCATAAACATATATTACTACGGGATAGGGATGCACCGATACCGATACTGGTATCGGGTATCGGGGCCGATACTGTAAAATGTGTGTGTACTCATACTCGTAAAAGTTAACCGATACCATGAACCGATACCAACTTATTTCATTAATCAGAGGGTGGCTTGTCATTTCTGTTGTAGTTTTTTAGATTGGCCACTAGGGGGACATCCCGCACTAAACAGACACAGGGTTAGGCGAGTGAGACTGGCAGCTCCAGATAAAAAAGAGAAACTGGAGGCTGCTGTAGCTAGGCTAAACAAAATGTCAGCAGTGTGGAACAGCCAACTTTAACTCAGGTTTTGGAAAAGCGATGAAAAATGTCAAGAGAAAATCCATGGGCAGTTAAAATAACAGAGGCTCGACTCATTTTATCGCTCTGGATGACCAGCCAATGCCGGTCGTGGAAAACAGGATTCTTCTCAGCATACTCGAGCTGCGATATGAAATTTGTAAAATTACAATGAGGAGACTCTGCAATAATTTAACAGAAGTGCTTATTTTTCACTTGAAATATTTTTGTGGTCATTTTTATTAAGATTTTATTTATTATCGGCAGAGAATAAAATAAAACCTGTCTTCCAATTCATTGCATTTGTGTGTGTGTGTGTGTGGTAGACGTATTGGTTTTTGTACTCTGTATCGGCAAATACTCAGATCCAAGTATTGGTTTGAAAAAATTGGTATTGTTGCATCCCTACTACGGGACATGGCAGCCATACAGCAAAAAAAGGAAAAATCGGTCCGCTTACAACTAAATTAGTTTTATTCTACTGAGTGGTAGAAGTAACGAACAGTGTGTCACACATCATTTGCTTTCAGATCCCCTTTGTAACGTTAAGGGTGTTAGGAAAACACTGGAGAGCAAAGGGTTTTTTCCAGACCTTGACTTAACTTAATGTTAATGGTTTGTCTATAATTGGCTTTCAGTGCATCTTATTAATAAAGAGGATGATGATACAAGACAGCTGAACCACAGTAATAGAACAAGAAGATATTCATCTGTGTTTATGTACAGATATATGCACATGATTTATTTAATGATGATTTAACAAATGAATAAATCTGAGTTAAAAATATCTGCAGTAAATGAAGTGAAGGTCGGGGCTGCAAAGGCAATGCTTGCACTTGATCAAATTTTCCTTCCTGGGATTGCATCGGGAGCTGGAGCCAAATGAAACATGCAGCGATGACACCATGTGACAGGGAAGCAGCCCAAAAACATTTGTATCACAGCTGAACGGCCGACAAATCTGCAGCAAATGCATTATGCTGTCATCTCGGTGTAATCTCGCTATAATCCACAATCTCTACGGAATTGATTCAGCACCTTGTTGAGTCTTGGAAGTGAAGAAATGAGTGTTCAGAAGGCAGAAGTGTCTAACCCAGTGCTAATGAAATGTATCTGATAAAGGCTGGTGAGTGTAGTCTGCAGATAAATTAGTAAGAAGGTCGATGAAGTGCATGTCGTTATTTAAAGGCAGCAGCAGCAGCAGCATGTACAGAAGAGTGACTGAGAGCAGAGTGAGGAGACTGTTAACAACGTGCACTTATAAAATAATACTGAAATCTTCCTATATATATTTTATGTTGTGATTTTTAATGTAGGTCCTCTGCTTTCTCTCTGACTTACTCTAAGATTCCACTTTACATTTCATAGCTGTCCACAAAGCACCGTGCAGATCAGCCACCCGTCCACTCGCCTCCTTCAGTTCCACACTCGAGTGTCACGATTGTTAAAGAAGCAAATTAAAATCTCATGAATGTGGTTTGAAGCCTTAAATTCTATTTCAGAAAATGGGGAATATTTATTAGATCATAAGAAAAACATTTTGCTTATTTATTTCATCCTGATTTATTAATAAACAGAAGGATGAAAATGACAAAGGTGGAACGAACTCTGAATATTTAATGCTTATTTTCAAATTCTGTCTCATTTTTGATTAGAAAGCAGATGATAAAGCTGCTGCTTTGATCTCATTGCCTTTTTATATTTATTATGTTACTTCTTAAGGGCTACAACCTACTACCTGGCAGACCGCAGGTACGACATGCTGCCTGCTGTTCTCAGCGCAGACCTTTGCTCGTTGCTGGGAGGTGCTGACAGGTTGGTAGACTTCCCATCACACGTTTCATTTTCATGTGCTTAAAATGCATGCTAGTTGTGTAACTGACACTTTCAAATTCAGGTATTCAATGAGCGTGCTTTGGGAGCTTGACGCAGAATCCCTCGAAGTCCAAGAGGTCTGGTATGGTCGTACGCTCATCCGCTCCTCCTATCAGCTCCACTACGAGCTGGCTCAGGCGCTCCTCAACGGAGAGCAGGTTGAGGTAGAGGAACTGGCCGCCCTGGGTCCTCAGGAAAAGGGTTCTAAGCTAGCTCAACTCACTGAGGCACTTGAGATGCTCACACATGTAGCCAGACATCTTCGGGCAAAGAGGGACAGAGGAGGAGCGCTGGAGCTGGAAGGAGTGGAGGTATGATTGGTTTCTTGTATCTTTATAGAGTATTATCTGTGTACTTAACAGTAAGACTATATAAATAAAGACTGCAAACATTTAAGATTCATGTTCTTAATTGAAAGCGTAAGCATGTTATAGCTGAGTGTCTAACCCTCACACATCGTCATTACTGACGTCTAACATGTGACACAAAATGATTCAATGAATCTTAAGTGAATCAAACAAAACAAACCGTGCACAAAGCTTCAGTGGAGAGAAATCCATTCTGCAGATTAAAAACTGGTGCCACTATCTTTCTGCCACATTTCAGCTGCAGAAGATTCTCCCTTCTAAGCTTCTGTCTAAGTGAAAGTTTGGTCATTTTGTCAGATGACATCATGGTTAGAAAATTCAGTATCAGTCACCCCAAGACACTTGATATTGTAATGTAAAGATCCCTCGGCCGAGGGGAGAAGATCAGGTCAAAAGACACCCTGTGGAAAAGGGCCAGGGATTAATGATAACTAATGATTAAATGGAGATTGGTCTATAAACATGTAGTCAGTGATAATGATGACAAAGATGCCACAGTCTATTGGAGCATAACTAAGGGAGGATTCAGGGTCACCAGCCCTAACTATGTGCTTTATAGCAAGAAGGAAAGTTTTAAATCTACTCTTAAAAGTAAAGATGGTGTTTGTCTGCCAAGTCCAAACTGGAAGCTGGTTCCACAGAAGAGGGGCCTGAAAACTGAAGGCTCTCCCTCCCATTCTACTTTTAAATACTCTAGGAACAACAAGTAGGCCTGCAGAGCGAGAGCGAAGTGCTCTAATAGGGTGATATGGTACTACAAGGTCATTAAGATAAGATGGGGCCTGATTATTTAAGACCTTGTATGTGAGGAGCAGGATTTTGAATTCTGGATTTAACAGGAAGCCAAAACAGGAGAAATCTGCTCTCTCTTTCTAGTCCCTGTCAGGACTCTTGCTGCAGCATTTTGGATTAACTGAAGGCTTTTCAGCGAGTTTTTTGGACATCCTGATAATAATGAATTGCAGTAGTCCAGCCTGGAAGTAATAAATGCATGAACTAGTTTTTCAGCATCACTCTGAGACAGGATATTTCTAACTTTAGAGATGTTGCACAAATGGAAGAACGCAGTGTTACATATTTGTTTAATATGTGCGTTGAAGGACATATCCTGGTCAAAAATGACTCCAAGGTTCCTCACAGTGTTACTGGAGGCCAAGGTAATGCCATCCAGAGTAAGAATCTGGTTAGATACCATATTTCTAACATGTTTAACTGAATGAATTTAGACGCAGGACTCTTCCAGATCTTTATGTTTAGTTTGGTTTTTTTGCTGTGTTATTTACAGAATTAGGCGTCAGAATTACAGATAGATACCATATATTTCTTTTCATTGATAATGAATGATAGCACGGTCTAATAGAGACGTTATTTTTCAAATCAGGCGTCTAAGCAGAACACGTTCCTCAGCAGAAAACATTTTATCAGAAAGTCATTTCAGTGAGAATATTGGAATAAAGAAACCGAGCACTCCACTGTGAAACCACTGACAGTTCACATTAGATCACAGACATTTATTCACAGCGGCTGGTTGGCCATCTGTTAAAACCTCATATGGACAATTCCTGTTGTTCTAGAAGATGCTCTCTAATAGGATGTCTTGGATTTATTTATTATTCAGTTATTGCATTCCTGTTGTGGCTGTCGCACACAGAATATTGATAAGAAGTAAAAATGATTCTCTAGGGTTGCTTCTGGGATCGTGGAAAAACCAATATATTTCTAAAAGTATGTTTAATGATTGAGCTGCCACCCAAAAATCCAGTTCTTATCTTGACAAAGCTGGATTATTGACCGCTGATGAAACATCTGCTGTGCTGAAGGATAAGGACAACAGATGTTTCATCTTCATCTATTATATAAAACGGCCAAAATTGTGTTCAAATCCAAACTTTCTGGCTTCTTTTGGTTCCTGCTGAAGTGCTTTGGTGCCTCAGTTCATCCTTAGTCTGAAAAAAGTTTTGTTTTCTCTTTAAGGCACATTTCCTTTAAGCTAACTTTCTTCTGATTGGCTGTCCACTATAAACAAAAAGAGCAGATCGGAGATGTTTCTGTGCCCATGACCAGAGCTGTTCTTACTGGTGTGATAGAGAGCTGAACTGTTTTCAGGTTGATTCATTCACATTTGGTTCTCCATGCAGGATGTGTTCCTGTCGAGTGGTGCATGTTCAACTGAGTTAAAGTCAACTGTAGTAAAATGTGGCCCACTGATGCATTTTCATATTCTTTTTCATTGAAGTCACGTTAGAAGCATTTTCCCTTTTCAGGTGGGTGCCCAGCTGGATGAGGAGAGGAACATTACGGCCCTGGTCCCTCGTCAGCCCCTGGAGGTCCACGAGACGGTGGCAGAGTGCATGATTTACGCCAACCACTGGGTGGCCCGCAAGATCCAGGAAGCTTTCCCCAACCAGGCCCTTCTACGGCGTCACCCACCACCACAACAGGAGCTCTTCAAGCAGCTGGTGGACACTGCAAAGGCCAAAGGTTTCACCGTTGACACCAGGTAATGTTTCTGACTGTTCAGTATAGAAACTGAGGAAATGCATGTTGTAGTCCATGTTCAGACACACAAGTGTGTGAACATGAAATGTTTGATAACACGGGGACACTGAGGTGTCACATGAGCAGTCGGACAAGAAGAAGACATTTTCCTTCAGTTCAGGTTGAGGTTGAAGCCAAATATGCTTCCAAGCCAAAGACTAGAACATATGATGAAGCATATCTTGCCTTTGGCTTCACCTTCACAGCAGCTGTCGTGGCGAGGTCGGTCTCCCCGACAGAATTGGTTTCCCTGGCGTCGGGAGCACACGCTGGGCTGTCCAAATCACGGACAAACAGGATCCCACATTGTTGATTTTTAGTTCACAAACACTTCTTCTAACGACGAACTACTCCTGAAACTTTGGAGTTTTTAGCTCTTTATACAGTAAAGTTACAGGATAAATATAATTATCAGGCAAAATGTCCTTCGTTTGTTAAAATAATCCGTCTGATACCGCGTGAGGACAATAAATATTTAATTTTCTGTTGTCACCCTTAAACTGAATGGTAATGTAACGACACTCAGTTTTCACTTTTTTACAAAACTCAAACATCACTACGTCCACGTCTGATTGTTTGTAATGGAGGCAGCGTGAACTGGATCCACACTCCGTGCCCAGCGAATGCTCGCCACGCAGGGGGAACACACACCGACCTCGGCACTGATCCTGCCGCAGTTTGTTCCCCCGCTTCAAATCACGGACAAACAGGATCCCACAGCTGTTTATGCTTTTTAGGGGTGAGGGAAAATGGATACTGTGTAGTATGGTGATATTTTGTTTGCTAATAATGTATGGATACAGGGACAGCAGAAATCGATATTTTGTTACAAAAAGGTTTTTGTGCTCTGACTTCAGAGCATGTTGATCCTTTTTCTGAGCAAGAATCCTGACATTCCTTCACTGTCCAAATGTGTTTAACTTGTTTTTGGCAGCAATAAACATGACAGTTTACTTATTTTAATTTAAGACATGTTTTATTTTAATTAAGTTTAAAACTTTTTTTATTTAATGTAAAATTATATTTTGTTTTAATTGACTTTCAAATTCTTCAGTTGCTGAAGGGGCTGCATAGTTTTCATAAACTGCATAGTTCAGAATAGCTATAATTGTACCAGATGGTTGATTCAGTTAAGTTGGACTAGACTGTAATACAAACCGTTCAGTTTGTCAACAATCAAACTGAAATGAGAGAAAGACTGAGTGTGAGACTTTGATATTAGATAAAATGAATATTGATAAAGTTTACCTTTATGTACAGAATCTGAATATCGCAAAATATTTTAAAAAATTGCAATAATATCGTATCGTGCGTTAAGTATTGTGATAATATCGTATCGTGGGATGTATGGTGATTCCCACCTCTATTGCTTTTAAACCCGTTTTGCACAGAGAGGCATTTTTTGAAAAATGTTTTGGTATCAATGTTGAATATTCTTACACAGGAAAAAAACAAACAAAACTCTACATCAAATAATTAAAGATGGTTTGTTTTTCTGTTTTTTAAAAGAGGTAGTGATTTATTTAATTACAACCTGTAATCTATTAGTTAACTTTTATTTGTTTAACTGTTTACAAAAGGTCTGAGGATCTGAACTGCAACAAAATATGAATGTGCGGTTGGAGGATTGTGGGGGGGGGACCACTGCTTTAAACCAACAGCAGAACCGGTCCCAGGACAAGAGACATGGTGATGCAAGTATGTGTGGCTGACTGCTGAGATGAGACCTCACTCATCTCTGGTCTCTGGCTCTGTTCCTTCAGGTCCAACAAGGCTTTGGCTGCCTCACTGGACCGAGCTGTGGACCCACAGGACCCCCTGGTGAACAGGTTGTTCAGAATGATGGCCACCACTGCTATGTCACAGGCTCTGTACTTCTCCACTGGTGCTCATCCTCAAGACCAATACTACCATTATGGTACGATACCTCTGCACAGCTTTTCCATGTCCATGAGTTTCAGTGTGACTGTGGGTCCATCCATCACACGTCTGCACACACGTATCCAACGTCTGTTGTTTGTGAACAATTATTTGACTAAGAACTGATATTTGCTTCGTTGTCGTAGGTCTGGCTCTGGATCGCTACACACACTTTACCTCACCCATCCGTCGGTACGCAGATATCGTCGTGCACCGCCTTCTCACCACAGCCCTGCACATGCAGAGGGGCGTCGTGTCTGGTAAAGCACCAGCCTGTAACAAAGAAGTGGAGGAAATGGCTCACCATGTCAACAGCAAGAACAGGGTCAGGGGTGTTTTATTGTTCGTGTTTTTCAATGATTCACCTCTTACTGTATTAACAGAAACTGTGCTGACGTCTGTGTTTCGTTTCCAGGCAGCGCAGGCAGCACAAATGCGATCCACAGCACTGTTTCAGTGTCTGTTCTTCAGAGACAGAGACCCTCAGACGGACCCGTGCTGTGTGGCTGACGCTGTTGTCTACTCCATTCGAGACAACGGTGTCTTGGTGTTTATCCCAGAGTAAGAGCCTTCAGTCCTGTGCTTTGTTTCATGCAGCTGTACAACAGCTCACAGACGGCCAACCACTCATGTTTTTAATAGACGAATTCAAAGTTTAAGACAATGAATGAATTTGTTGGAAGATGTAATTGCACGCTAATCAATGTATATTTAACAGTAGACACACTAGTTTTATTTTCTCTTAAATATGAGTTTTAAACTGTATAAATTTACTAAACAAATTCTTTAAACATTTATTGTGAGCGGGGGAAATTGGCTAAAACACCAAATCTTTTCTGTTAATTAACTTTAAATAAGTTAATTGCATTGCTGAAGTTGAGTCTGTGGGGGACGGTGCTTTGGAGCCAGCCTTGTGTCACAGAAGCTGCAGTTTGTGGCACTTCTACGTTAGCTTAGCGAACCTCTGGAGGTTGCTGCTTGTTTATTGCAAGGAAAGTGTAATTTAATAACATCAGTGTTCTCCGTGCTTGTGGTGTTTGTACAGGGATATGCAATATTAACAGTTTATTAAAATGTAACCTGTGGTCATTTTGAAAAGGCTGTAGAATCCATGTAATGATTAAAATCACAGGGCATAAAGCAGGTGGAGTGATTCAATTCAATTCAATTTTATTTATATAGCGCCAAATCACAACAAAAGTCGCCTCAAGGCGCTTCATAGATACAGAGAAAAACCCAACAATCATATTACCCCCTATGAGCAGCACTTTGGCGACAGTGGGAAGGAAAAACTCCCTTTTAACAGGAAGAAACCTCCAGCAGAACCAGGCTCAGGGAGGGGCGGGGCCATCTGCTGTGATTGGTTGGGGTGAGAGAAGGAAGACAGGATAAAGACATGCTGTGGAAGAGAGACAGAGGTTAATAACAGATATGATTCAATACAGAGAGGTCTGTTAATACATAGTGAGTGAGAAAGGTGACTGGAAAGGAAAAACTCAATGCATCATGGGAATCCCCCGGCAGCCTACATCTATTGCAGCATAACTAAGGGAGGATTCAGGGTCACCTGGTCCAGCCCTAACTATATGCTTTAGCAAAAAGGAAAGTTTGAAGCCTAATCTTAAAAGTAGAGATAGTGTCTGTCTCCCGAATCCAAACTGGAAGCTGGTTCCACAGAAGAGGGGCCTGAAAACTGAAGGCTCTGCCTCCCATTCTACTTTTAAATACTCTAGGAACAACAAGTAGGCCTGCAGAGTGGGAGCGAAGTGCTCTACTAGGGTGATATCACTGAGTAAGTAAGGCTGCCTTTAATCCTGTCATTCAGCACCTCTGACCACAGCCGTGTTGTTCACAGGTATGGTGTGAAGGGGCCCGTGTATCTGAAGAACAAAGAGGGCCTGGTGGTGGTAGCGGGACAGGACGGCAGCTGTGATTGGCAGGGTGGCGCTGTGCGAAAATACCCGGACCGCATTACCACCACCTCCAGCTGTGGCACCTCCACCTTCAAACTGTTTGACCACATCACCGTAAGTCACAGAAACACTAATCAGTCATTTTAGAAGGTTTCCAGTAGTGCAACGCCTAAAGGCGACGACTCCAAATATATACAAATGGTAAATGGCCTGTATTTATATAGCGCTTTACTCGTCCCTAAGGACCCCAAAGTGCTTTACACAACCAGTCATCCACACATTCACACACTGGTGATGGCAGCTACATTGTAGCCACAGCCACCCTGGGGCGCACTGACAGAGGCGAGGCTGCCGGACACTGGCGCCACCGGGCCCTCTGACCACCACCAGTAGGCAACGGCTGAAGTGTCTTGCCCAAGGACACAACGACCGAGACTGTCCGAGCCGGGGCTCGAACCGGCAACCTTCCGATTACAAGACGAACTCCCAACTCTTGAGCCACGATCGCACATGAGTGTATATGAATCACAGGTTCATACGACTACTGGATCTTTTGTGGTCCAACATTAAGATACTTTTTTATGATCTTGTTGTGATAAAGTGTTGTGTGTAGGGGGGGGCCCACTGTCATTTTTTATTTCTGAGGGAGATAAAAAATGACAGTGACAGTAATTGTCTATTGTTTTCACATAAACGTCTTTAAACGCTGCACGCTGTCACTCGATAAATGATCCATTGTTGATCTGCACACGTTTGTTACCACAAACATTGCATGCACTTATGTCACTGTCATGAGACACTCTTGCAAACAAACTCACGGTTTAGTAACACAGTAGAGCAGCGTGTTTACGGGACAGTAACAGTAATCCAATTACCTTTTTTGCAATAGTAATCCCTTACTTTACTCGTTACTTGAAAAAAGTAATCTAATTATGCGTTGCTGCCCATCACTGGTGTCAAGTTATATTAAGCTCAGGCATGTTACACACGATGATTGTGAGGAATAAGTACATGTGATTTAAGCAAAAAGAGCAGGAAACCCTAAGGTTAGCTAACAAAAATAAACTGAAGTAACAGTTTGTTATTCTCACATCTTTGGCTTTAAGACATGAAAAAGTGACAGAGTACTGCTGCTTCCACTGTTATAAATGGTAAATGGCCTGTATTTGTATAGCAAAGGCTTTTACTAGTCCCGCCTAGGGACCCCAAATCGCCTTACCCACCCACCCATTCACACACTGGTGGAGGCAGCTACAGTTGTAGCCCCAGCTGCCCTGGGGCAGACTGACAGAGGTGAGGCTGCCATATCGCGCCATCGGCCCTTCTGGCCAACACCAGTAGGCGGTAGGTGAAGTGTCTTGCCCAAGGACACAACGACCGAGACTGTCCGAGCCGGGGCTCGAACCGGCAACCTTCCGATTACAAAGCGAACTCCCAACTCTTGAGCCACGATCGCCCCAACAACATCTTTTCTTTCATTCATGGATTTATCCTGGGATAATAAATGTCAAAGGGCAAAGGCAACGCTAACAACATAGCTTACTGATGGATGACACATGTGGCCAAAACAAGATTCATTTCAGAAAGACAAAAGCATCATCTAACTGTTAATAAACCCCCACGCTCATGCTAACTGTACTCACCCTTTCCTCGCTTGGAAACCTTAGCCCAAACACAACTCGTCCACCACAGCATTGACTGCTGTCAAGCTATGATCATATTAAACAAAGAGATGATGATGATATTCAAAAAAACAAATCAACAAAACAACGACCTCACTGTGACACTTGACCGAGATCACAGTGTTAATGAATGTTTTTCTCCCCCCTCTGCTCCAGTCTCCACGTCGTGTCAATGTTAGGCTACGTTCACTCTGCAGGTCTTGATGCTCAATTCCGATTTTTTGATCAAATCCGATTTTTTCTGTCTGCTCGTTCACACTACAGATAAAATGTGACAGCAAACGCGCTCTAGTGTGAACGCTCAAAGCTGCCGCATGCACAAAAGAAGACGTCACACACAACGCGCTCTGTTTAGACTCAGAGCAACAGCATTGTTTGACTGATGACCCTTAATATAAAGACTTCGGACTTTACGTTTCCCAATTTTTGCTTTAAGTTATTTTGTTATTTACATAATAATGTAAATAACCTAATAATGATCCTTATTGCTGTTTTAGAGGAGCGCTGCTTCAAAGGATAGTTGCAGATTTCTGTCAGAATCTGCAGATTATACAGTACAAATAAAATGTTCATGTTTCTCCAACGTTGTCTTCCCAACAGTTTCACCGGATGGTCAGGAAGCGTTCGCGATGTCTTCTCCGGCGCTGATAATTGGCGTCTGTCTTGTGTCAGTGACGTAAAAGACGGATTTAATGCGACATGACCATCAAACAGCAGTCGCTTTCTGAAGCATCAGACATGTATCGGATTCAGGACCACACACGAAAGTGACCCAGATCGGATTTGAAAATATCGGATTTGGGCCGTTCACACTGTCACACCATGATCGGATATGGGTCGCATAGGGTCAAAAAAATCGGATTTGATGCGCTTTCGCCTGCAGTGTGAACGTAGCCATAGAAAGCCCAGTAAAGAAAGTTTGTGTGCGGATGGATGAACGTTTGTTACATGTTGTATAAAATGCTTTCAGTGCTCTATACCAGGCCTTTTACCATCTTTCCCATGTTAAATATAGAACTATAAATATAGCTCTGCACATACGTATCCAATTTATCCTGTTTATGAACAAAATTGTGGCCCAGTAGGAAGCTCTGTGTGAGGAAACCTCTCCACTCTACACCACTGTCTACTTAGCTGTGATGCTTCTTTGCCACAGTGCTGAGAGGACGGCTGTTATATATTACCTGTCATTGCATAGCACTCCATTAGACTGTTTTCAGTAGCTACCATTACTGTGCATTGATTAACTGAGGAATACTGTGACTTACGTTCTCTGCTCTCTGCAGGTTCGTATTTCTGTCCACTCTTCAACTTGCCACGCTGACCGTCTAAACCTCGAGGTCATCAGCAACAAGCCTCACCACAGTGCCAAGTCCCAGCAGCCCAGCCCTCAGGGCCGCAGTCAGCTGGTCAAAGAGGTGGTGCGTCAGAATGAAGAGGCGCTGGCTCAGGAGAAGACAGCCCGCCGCCCCAAACTCTCCAAAGAGGAAAGAGAGTTTCGTCAGAGCAAAACTCCCAGTCTGTACTCTGTTCTGGAAGAAATCAGAGAGTTGGCTCTGACGGATCTGGAAATGGCTTCACGCCTCCCGGCAACAGCATAGAAACGCTGTAGCCCAGCTTTAGCTCCAAGTCAAGCAGTCGCTTGTGAGAACTGCACACTGTGCGCTAACAGAACAGTGATCATTGAAGATCACTCCACTGAGTAATCCAGCTCATTCTCGTAGCTGCAGGTTGTGTGTGGACAAACCACACGAGTGAGTGACGTCACAGGAAAGCAAACACAAACACAATATTAAGTAAAAACATGTCCCGCGATCTTTTTAGAAACCAGAGTCAAACCGAATCAGTGGATACGTTCTGTAAAAGTTAGTTTTTAAAACCACATCAAGTTAAACTTAGTTGTTAAACGTGTTAATGCCAGCGAAGTGTCAGCAGTTAGTTTGACAAGACCTAGTACCAACTGCAAACTAGTCAAACTACAGCAGGTTAAAGAAGTCTGGTAACAAACGGCTTTTCTCTCAGCAGCAGTGATCTCAAGATCTCACTAGTGGGATCAATGTCTGGTATAAATTAAATGTCTTGTGTTATAGAACCATAAGAACCATTTTTGGTGAGTTCACACATATCGTACCATCTGTGACCACGTCATACGAAACCCAGCACGAGTATTGTTCTGGAGATGATAAAACGTCCACTCGTCCATTTTCTTCTGCACGTCCTGGAATCTGTCCCAGCTGTCATAGGGTGAGAGACAGGATACGCCCTGGACAGGTCACCGGACTCTGATAAAACTTCAAGTACTTTTTGCAGTGGGCCACAGTCATGTGACCATGTCACTCATCATTAGCAGAGACTTTAAAATAAACCCGTAGAGTAATGAACACACCTGAGTGATGTATAAAACTAGGATGTATTTATCTTATAGTTTGTATATCAAGAGCCTGTATAGAAAACACCAACACCAACATTTTAAGGACATTTTTATTGTTTGAACTTAAACTGGTAAATAATCAGAACTGTTTTTTGGTTTGTGGATTTTAAGATTGTTTTCTAGAACCACCAACAGAAATATGAAATGAACATAATTTTAATATGTGTGCAGCGGCCTGTAATTAAAATGGTGTTTTCATGTCCCTGCAGTAGCCTAGAACAAACCAAGCTTCATAATTGAACGAGCACTTAATGCTTGGAAGAGGGTGATGGTCAGTTGACAGCTCACATCCTACACACTGGGTTACAGACATAGAGCCTTTATATATAAACATGTTTGCAACCAAAAGTCTGCCAACAGTGAAACTGGAGAAAGAAGAAACATCAGAGCTGGAACTGGATCAGCTGTTCACATATTTTTCTGTAACATCTAAATACCAACACATCGTAAATACGTTTAGGATTTGGACTTTAAAAAATAAGAGAAACATTTATTTCCATTGATTATAAATATAAATGTCTTTGCTAATCCAAAGCTGACGTCACAGTAGGAACATGTGCACAAGATAAAAACCACCAGAAATGCACAACATTACTCGAATGAGCACGAAAATTGGGAAACCTTTAAATCTGCTCACTGCCAAAGCTTTTCAGCAGAAACTGCTGCACGTGAACGTTAATCCCCTCCTACACAGTCGTTGCTGAGTTGTTGCTCAGGGCTCAGGCCGGGCTCTTCCTCAGCAGGCTCAGAGTCTTTGGGGGGAAGCGGGCTGGTTTGTTGCGTGGAGGTGTTGTTGGTAGGCTCGAGGTCAGGATCTTCTACAGTTTCATCTCCATCGGTAGGACCGTTGATGACATTTGGTGAGGACGCAGCTGGAGGTTTGTCTCCTAACATGTCAGCAGTCTGAGAGTCTGAAGGGCCTGAGAATTAGAAACAGTGATGGTTTCAGTCAACACAGACACACTCAGTCTACTACGATTTATAAAAGACAGGAAAAACATCACATCTGAGAAGCTGAGATAATGAAAAATGAAACAGTAAACTGCAGGGTTCAAACTCATTGTTCAGGGTCAAATTTAAGCACTTTCAAGGTCCATTATCAAGCTTTTCCAGCACATTACCAAAAAGAAGAATGCATGTTTCACTTTGCATCACCTCAGTAAGACCATGTAAAGATTAAAACAAATCTTAGGTTGACTTAAATGTTCTTTGTTCCTCTTTTGTTAAAACAGAGAAAAATGCACCACACAAAAATACTGAAAAAGGAAATGTTTGTCTTATATGCATATAGTGCACAAACTCAAAAAACTCATTTCTCTCAAAAATGCAGATGTGCAAATGTGAATCAACTTGTTAGAGATGCTCATCTCCACAAAAACAAACACACAAAACAAGAAATCTGCACAAATGAATGAGTCTGCTCATCAGATATTGATTCTTCTTTCCTACGTGACACAAAAACAGGAGACAGATGTTTGTTACTGTAACTAGTTAAGCACCCACACCACCAAAAATGGGGGAAAAGGGAGGAGATCACATTTAATCGGTTATAACACGAGGTCAGAGCTTTTTGTTTTTTCCTTTTTTCTGGCTGGAGTTTTGCTGTTTTCAGTTTGTTTCTATTTATTTTGAATCCTTGTATTTATAAATTGGTTTATCTTCACATAAAACCACCCTCTACAATGGATATATTTATGAATTGGAGCATTATATGGAATTCCACATTGTAACATGGATAGACAGATTTCAAAATAGCCAGCTGGAATGTTAAGGGGTTGAATAACGGGATTAAGAGGAAGAAAATATTAACATATTTAAAGTTATCAAGAGTTGATATAGCCTTTATTCAAGAAACGCACATGTGTAAGTCAGAAGCCTTAAAACTTAAATGTTCCTGGGTAAGTCTTTTCCAGTCCTGGAACTGGTAAAAGTAGGGCAGTGTCGGTTCTGATTCATAAAGCAGTTAGCTTTACTGAAACAAAAGTAATAACAGATAAGGAAGGTAGATTTATATTGGTTTATGGACAACTACTGGACACACCAATAATTTTATGTAATATCTATGCACCTAATGCGGACATACCCGCCTTTTTTCATAACCTGTCACAGTATCTTTTGGAATTAGAAGGTGCACAAATAGTGGTAGGAGGAGATTTTAATCAAATACTGGATCAAGACTTGGATAGATCACTTCCTAGGAGAGGCACAGAGAGTAAATCTGTAGTTGCCATAAGGCAGATGACCTCAGATTTAGCTCTGAATGATATTTGGCGGACAATGCATCCAGAAGGCAGGGAATATTCCTTTTACTCTCCGCCTCATAATGTTTATACTAGAATCGACTACTTTCTTATTTCTGCAGCCTTAGTGAATAACTCTATAGATTCAAGTATTGGTAATATAGTATTCTCGGATCATGCGCCAATTTTTCTGTCTTGGAAATATTTTACAGATTCCTCAAAGCCGCAGATGGCGTTTAAATGTGTCCTTAATTAAAGACTCTGGGTTTATTAAATTGATAAGAGATGAAATACAATTTTACAAACAGACAAATAATCGAGAGGACACTACATTGGCTACTTGGTGGGATGCTATGAAGGCATACTTGAGGGGGAGGATAATTTCTTACACTTCCTTGAAAAACAAGGCAGCTAACAAGAATATTATTATGTTAGAAGCCAAGTAAAGGCACTTGAGGCAGTTACGTTGAATAAAATTGTTAAATATACGTTGAATATACTGTACAACAGAAAGGCAGAATACGCTTTATTTCGCATTAATCAAGCATATTGAGAAATGGGAGAAAAGCCGAGTCGTTTATTAGCATACCGTCTTAAACAGAAAGACAGTATGAACCAGGCATACGACAATCAGATGGGCTTATTTCAACTTCTATTAGACATATAAATGATGGATTCAGGGCCTTTTACAATAATCTTTATTCTACATGAGGTAGTTTAGATGAACAGAAATTTGAAGCATTCTTTACTGATTTAAACCTGCCACAGCTTTCTACTGCTGACCAGCAGGTTATAGATGCTCCAATTACAGTGGAGATTACCCGTGCAATTAACAGTATGCCACTTAATAAAGCTCCAGGATTAGATGGGTTACCATTGGATTTCTATAGAGCATTTGAGGATATATTAAGTCCCTGTTGCTCGATGTTTATAATGAGGCGTTCAAAGTAGGCTCATTACCTCAGTCAATGCACTCTGAACTTATAACATTTATTCTTAAAACTGGGAAAGACCCTTTAGACCCAAGTGGTTACCGCCTCATATCTTTGCTGAATTCTGACCAAAGAATCTTGGCAAAGGTCTTAGCGGGTCGATTAAAAGTAGTAATGGCGAAAATAATTAATTCAGACCAATCTGGTTTTGTTCCAAATCACTATGGTTCAGATAATATTAGGCGGTTGGTTAATTTGCAAAATGATGTATATGATTCAGTATATCCAACAGTGGCCCTGTCGCTGGATGCTGCAAAAGCTTTTGATTGTGTTGAGTGGGATTATCTGTTTAAGACATTAGAAAAGTTTGGTTTTGGTGATAATTTTATTAGGTGGATAAAGATATTATATGATTCGCCTTTAGCGCGAGTATTGACGAATGCGCTCATATCAGACCTATTCCTTTTACAGAGATCCACAAGACAGGGTTGTCCCCTTAGCCCCGGGCTTTTTGTAATTGCTATAGAGCCTCTGGCACAAAAACTGAGAAATAATGTAAATATATTTGGAATTTCGATGGGTAATAGTCAACATAAGCTTCTGTTATATGCAGATGATATGTTGTTACTTATGACCCAGCCTGGGAAAGCTTTACGCTGCTTTCAGGGTATCGCGTCAACTGGGATAAATCAGAGCCAATGCCTATGTCAGGACACTGCCCCCGTACTTTATTTAAACAGTGGGAGTTTCGGTGGTCCGTGAATGGTTTGAGGTATTTGGCGATACAAATTACCTCGGATTACACTAAGATGGTTCGAGCAAATATGGAGCCAATGTTTGAAAGAATAAAAATGGAATTTGGTAGATGGTCCAGAGTGCGTCTCACAATATGGGGTAAAATGAGTTGTATTAAGATGATGACTGCAGCCATGATCTTTTATGTTTTATCCAATATTCCATTACACATTCCAGATAAGTATTTCAAAGATCTAGACTTTTTGATCCGGCAGTTTCTTTGGGGTAGCTCACCGCATCGTTTAAGTATTAAGAAACTTCAAGCGAGTGCAAAACAAGGAGGTTTTTCATTGCCTAATTTCCAATGGTATTATTGGGTGATGAACTTAGAGCTTGGTTACCTACTGCCCCAGTTAAACCCATCTGGTCCCATATAGAGACGGAAGTTAATGGCGGCATTTCTCCTTGGAGGGAGCTGTTTGATACCAGTCATAAAACTACCCATCCTATAATTGCAAACGCGAAGACATTGTGGTGTAAATTACATAGGGTGGGTCGCTGGGACTTTATTAAATCACCTTCGGCAACCTTATGGGGGAATAAAAGAATTTTAATTGGAGGGACATCGGTTGACTGGTTACAGTGGCGTAAAGCAGGCATCCTTAATGTATCAGATTTATTTAAGGGAGAACGGGTGGATTGGCTCCCCTTAAGGAGGACTAATAACTAAAATCTGAAAGTTTAAAGTCGATGAGTAAATCATGCTCCGGTAATAAAATGGAAATGGTCTCATATCACCATCTAGTGTTATAAATTGTAAACACATTTTTCTGGGTGAAGGCTCATAATAGAGACCGATCAACAGGTCATTTTCTTTTCTATGGGTCTCATTTAAATCCCATTACATCATTTCTGTGGTAAATGAGGACCCTGAAGAACGATTTACTGTCACTGTTAAAGATTTGTAGACAGCTGGCTCTGTTTTAACTAAAGAGGAAGTAAAAACAGTTTGGATCACAAGTGTAAGGCAAAAACAAAAATACTACGCCTAATTGAAGCTGACACCAGATGGGCAGTAAAGAAATCAATGTTTTCTACATGCTTTGCCTTTTATTACCAAACTCCACACTAATGTGATGAATCTCTGATGGTTTGGACGAACTGTGCAATACGGGAACTCGTCACTACTGTGATGACCTTCAGGGTTTCTGGTGGATATATACACTATATCCACTTCACTATAGTGTAAGGATATTCACTCACCACTCATCATCCAAATCATTGAATTCAGGTGATCCAGTAACTTCCACAGCTGTATAGAATCAAGCACCTAGGATGCAGACTGCTGCTACTAAGTGGAACGACAGCAACTCAGCCATGAAGTGGTGGATCACGTAAAATCCCAGAGTGGGGGTCAGTGGATACTGAGTCAATCGCTCCAAACTTCACGTGGTCTCCAGATTAGCTACAGAACAGTGCACAGAGAGCTTCGTGGAATCCATTTCCATGGCCGAGCAGCTGTAGTCCAAGCCTTACAACACAGAGTGCAACGCAAAGCATGGGACACAGCGGTGTAAAGCACGCCGCCACTGGACTCTAGAACAGGAGAGATGCAGTCTATGGAGTGACGGATCACAGTTCTCGATCTGGAAAGCCGATGGACAAGTCTGAACTTAGCAGTTGCCAGGACAACAGAGCTCCAGGTTTGGTGGCAGGGGGATTTCGGTGTGGGGTTGATTTTCAGAAGTTCAGTTTGGGGATGGCTTCTTCCTGTTCCAGCATGACTGGGCACCAGTGCACAAAGCAAGGTCCACAAAGACATGAACTCTGGCATGGGAGTCCTGACCAGAACACCACTGGGATGAATTAGAGCAGAGACTTTGAGCCAGGCCACAGGCGGACGTCGTGAATGGGACGTGACTCAAGTTCATATGATACGATATGACATATTCAATGTTTTGCTTTTTGTATTTTCATATAAAGTTAATACACCAATAAAGCTAGATGATCTTTATGAACCTTCGCTGGATGTTTTGTAGCAGATTCATTAATTATTTCTGTTATATTGTGTCCCACCTGTTTGATGCATTTTTGCCATTCTTACCAGTTTGCTGCTGCTGGCGTGCGAGCCTCTTTTCCAGGGCCCGCTGTCTGTTCAGCTCGATGCGTTTCTGCTGCTCTTCGGTCAGAGAGGGAGTAGGTGGGGGAGCGAGGGCTTCGGCAATCTGCCCTTGGGGAGCATTAATGAAGATCTCTCTGCTGAATAGATCAGGATCCCCAAATGTTTCCAGTTCATGTTGTACCTCTTCGTCACCAGCACCTGAACACAATTTCAAGCAATGCTGATAATTAAGTCCTGTGGAATATGGCAAGTATTTCCTGTGTGCACCTGCAGGTGTGAATCCACCGTAGGGCTGTTCGATATAACGATAAATACGGTTTGATGATATAAAAACGTCCATGTTGCATTTTACGCTATTGTTTGTTTCGTGGTGTCGCAAAATAAACTGTTTACAGCAATATTTTTTCATGGTTTTGATGGTCGCTGTAGTGGCTATATTCATTTCTTAAAGTTCTCTCTTTCTCTTATATTTAATATAACCACACTACGGACAGACAAGCGCTTGTTTTTATGCGTTGTCGTTAGCAACAACGACGGTAACAGCATCGCGTGTCCGCTTGTTTATTTTCCACATAAACCTTTCACAATAAAGCTCAAGATCCTGTTGAGACTTTTCAAAATAAACTGAATCATGTGAAAGAGCAGATTATTTATGGACGAGAAGTAAAAAAGAGCCGCCAGGTGCTAAAAAATAAACCTTAGACTCAAACGTTAGAACAGGCTTTTCCCCGCAGCACGCCGTGTAATAAACACTCACAAAGAAAACGGCGCCGTTACAACTTATGTCTAAAAATGTATCATTTCATGCATCGGTTAAAACACTCGACTCCAGCTACACGACGCGCAGCTGGAAACACTTCACGCAAGTCGAGCTGCCCGAGATTCACAGAACTTACAGAAAATGTTACATTTTTGTGATTTATATCGTTATCGGACAATAGAATTCTTATATCGGGATATGAGATTTTTGTCATATCGCACAGCCTTAATCCACTGTATCCCCATCAGTAATGATTTTTTTTCTTACCATCTGTACTTGTGAAGTCTTCATGTGTCAGGGGCATGTCCAGTCGTATTCGTTTAAGACATGTCTATAAAAGAAGGAGTAAAAAATGACAAATTGTGAACATTAGGAATCCCACAAGCTTGCAGGAAATATTCCACTGCTTCCTCTCACCTGCACTTCCTTTTTGCTGCCGAGCCTTTCCACTTTGTCAATAAAATCTTCAAATTGCAATTTGGGGTACAACCTGTGGGCCCAGTTCTCCATCTTCTGCATCAGCAGCCGCAGGTCTGCAGCCTAATGGGGCCAACATCAAAAACAGTGAGTAGTGATATGAAAGAGGGCTGCGTGTGATAGGACGTTTCTTCTTCCCACTAAAAAAACGACTTCCAGTCATTGGAACAAAAGACTTATTAAAAAAGACATCTTAAGTTGGTATAACCAACCTTTGGTTCACCTCACTCATTTTTGACCACGACAGAAAGAGAAACTTTTGACCTTTTAGTCTCAAACTAAATTTAGGACATCTATTTCAAAGCTGACAGGCCAAACAGATTCAGCTCAAAAACCAATGTTCATTCACATCTGGTAATTGGTGGGACAGATGTTATCATATCCTACCTCGTGTCCTTTGCCTTTGAACTGGATATTGTCAAAGAGAGTGCCCAGAGCTGGAAGCCCTCGATCTGATATCAGCCTGGGAAAAAAATATTAAGACTAAGTTAAACCATTAATGGATTACAAGCAGGGTTAGCAGCACATCCAGGCATATTTGGCTTATCCAATTCAGGATCGTGGATGGCTGAAGCCTATCCCAGCAGCCAGGTCGCCAGCCTGTCACAGGGCCAACACAGACAGACCCTGGAGTGCCACTGGGAGACCACTGGGAACAAGCCTGACTTATTGTTGGCAATACTAACCAGGTTCACACTATAGGTGTACAGAGACTAGAGATGGACCGATCTGATATTACGTATCGGTATCGGTCCGATACTGACGTAAATTACTGGATCAGATATCGGCGAGAAATAAAAAATGTAATCCGATCCATTAAATATCAAAAAAGCACCTCACAAAACTTGCTACACAGCGTAACTCGGCTCATAACCGTAGCACGTAGCAGCAGTGTGGTCACGTGATAGAGCGGCTGTGTGTATTTGTAGAATCGCTACCAAACCAGCATTTCATCTCCGAGGAAGTTTTCCCAGAGAGAAGTAAAGCAAGTGTGTAAGTTCATCTCTGAATGTCTGTAAAGCATTCCCACGTTAAGCTTAACAACCGATATATGGAGCGACTGCCTCTCTCTCTCTCTCTCTCTCTCTCTCTCTCTCTCCTGCTGCTACTTCAATCATGAAACTGATCAATGATCAGCTGATCGTCTCTCTTCTTTGTTTTTGGCTCACTTCTCACCAGAAAGAGGAAACCAGAGGCTGAACAACAGCAGCACGTTTAAGCTTGATCAGCTGTTGTTAGAATTTATTTAATATTATTTCTACACCAGGATCTTTTTCTACAGCTGACGTAACTGTGCAGGGGCGGATCTAGCAAAGTTTAGCCAGGGGGGGCCGATAGGGCATGAACAGGGAAAAGGGGGCACAAAGACATACTTTTCTTTCTTATTCTCATTTAAAATGTCGAGCTTTTAATAAATAATTATCTGAATCTTACACCCAAAGTTTTAATCTGATGTAAAATGTATAGAAGTCCATTACTGTATATAGTAACTATTAAGTCTAATATACCCTAGTAAGCTGTAGTACTTTTTCCTTTGGGAAGATACCATCTGTGCAGTCTGCAAGTCTGCAAAGATGTTGAATCTATTTAATTATTCTTGAAAAATAATTTATTTCTGTGCATTTTTTTCACACTGCATCAAATTAAAGTTGATTACGTCGATTAAGCATCATGAGGTGGAGGGTGGTTCCCTATTTTTGGTTATTTTTTTGCTGGGAGTTTTAGAGCCCTATTAGTTCGGTTGCTTACTCTTTAAAATACCAGAATAGGGAGGATGGAGCAGGTTTAAGTTTATTAGATTGATCAGTGTTGCTGAACTATGAAATATTTTGTTGTATTTTTTACATACAGGTATAACAGAATAGCTTTAGTGATGTTGTTTATTTAAACCTGAGTATGAACTTATACAAAATTCAGCAAGATATTAAAAAAACTGTTTTATTGATTAAAAAACACTATATCGGATTCATATCGGTATTGGCAGATATCCACATTTATGATATCGGTATCAGACATAAAAAAGTGGTATCGTGCCATCTCTAAAGGAGACTGGAAACAACTAATACTAAACACACTAAAGACAGTTACAGCACAGTTTTCATCATGCTATACTCAGGGCACGCTGAAATGTGATGGGAGGTCCAGCAAAGATAATCTGAGTCTGAAGACAACCTGTTGCTTCTTGGACTGGGGCTGTAATCCAGCAGCACCAGCTCTGCTTTTCATGTGTGACATAACCAGGGCATCCATCTTTCTCACACATCCAGGGATGTCTCCAACGCGCTGACTGGGAATTTTGCCCATCCAAATGATGAAAACAACAGTGGTATTAGAGTCGTTCTTCTTTAAAGGACTGGCAGAGTGAAGCTGCACCATCATCACACAGATGAGGTCATCTCTACCCGCCGCTAAAGCGTAAGAAGACGCTGCAGTACTCTGCTGAATGACAGGTGTCGCCACTCAGATAACATCACATCACTTTTTTTGTGCAAAGTTCTTTCCACAAACTTACGTTTCAAACATTTGCAACAACTCTGTGTGTCAGTGTCTCTGAGCTCCTGTGCACGATTATTATTCAAATGGTGATAAAAACCAGTGCAGTCACAGACTGGTGTGTTCAACCTGGCTGCAACACTGATAGTCTGCACACGTCAATCGATGATTTTGGCCTCCTTGTGTCCCAGCTCACACAAGATGACATCAAATTCCTATTTAAATGCGCATTTTAATGCATTTCAACCCTCTGTCGTAATAGAAAATGTCTTTGCTACCTGTGGGAGTCCAGCTTGGGTTGGGGTCTCTTCACGCCTCTCCTTTTAGCAGCAGGGACATCAGCCAGCTGTGATACCTCACCTTCATCTCCTGCATTGAAAACACATGACAACAGTGTTTCTAACTCATTCTGTTGGCAGCGTGATAACTTCAAGCTTATCTTTAAATCCAGACAAATTATAGATTACAGAAGAAATGTGCTGGTTTGAACAGTATGAATCTTATTTTTCTATGTGATTCTTCATTAAACCATGAATTTAAAATCTTTCTCCTCACATACAAAGTTCTGAATCATCACATCTTAAAGACCTCATAGTAATCCTGTAAGAGCACAGCAGCATCTACCATCTGCAAAAGGGTCTCCTTCCTCCTGGCCTCCCCGGCCTGGGGAGTGTGGTGGTGGGAGTGGGGGAAAAGCTTCATCCTCTATGCCGTCATAGTCAGGAATGTCATGCGGGCTGTTTTCCTGTGGGTCAAGCATGGTGAGTCGGTCCTGTAGACAAAGTAAAAGACGTGTGAGCCCCAGTCGTCAACAGCATCAGCATCAAGTTACATGAATTTAACTGCAATTTGAAAAAATGACATTTATTTCTGTGAGAGTAATTCTTTACTGTGTTACAACATCAACATGAAAACCTAAAAACTGGCATTTACTTTTTTTTTTACATCAACAGGAGGAGCTGTACAGACTCATCCCACCTGGAATTATACCCCAAATTCTGAAATGTACTATTATGATACATTAATGGTCCATTATGTTTGTTTCACAGTTATATACTAGAGGTGTGAATCACCATACATCCCACGATACGATATTATTGCAATACTTAACGCACGATACGATATTATTGCAATTTTTAAAAATATTTTGCGATATTCAGATTCTGTACATAAAGGTAAACTTTATCAATATTCATTTTCTCTAATATCAAAGTCTCACACTCAGTCTTTCTCTCATTTCAGTTTTATTGTTGACAAACTGAACGGTTTGTATTACAGTCTAGTCCAACTTAACTGAATCAACCATCTGGTACAATTATAGCTATTCTGAACTATGCAGTTTATGAAAACTATGCAGCCCCTTCAGCAACTGAAGAATTTGAAAGTAAATTAAAACAAAATATAATTTTACATGAAATAAAAAAGTTTTAAACTTAATTAAAATAAAACATGTCTTAAATTAAAATAAGTAAACTGTCATGTTTATTGCTGCCAAAAACAAGTTAAACACATTTGGACAGTGAAGGAATGTCAGGATTCTTGCTCAGAAAAAGGATCAACATGCTCTGAAGTCAGAGCACAAAAAAAACAAAATATCGATTTCTGCTGTCCCTGTATCCATACATTATTAGCAAACAAAATATCACCATACTACACAGTATCCATTTTTTCCCCACCCCTATTATATACATAATACAATTTATAGATTTGTATATATTTACATTCTATCAGGGATGCACTGGTTGAGAACCTTTGGGCTGATAATGACATTTAAAAGTTACAATTTGGATGAATTATTACTGTGATACTTTCTTTGGACTCTGTAGAACCTCAGAAATATCATTAAAGTAACAGGTTTGTTTTAAAGTCTTTCAGCTGTTCAGTAAACATCATCGTCATCATCATTTATATAGCACTTTAAAAACACACCTGGTAGACCAAAGTGCTGTACAATACTAATATAAATATAGTAATAAAATAGCAAAAACCAAATATAGCAATAAAGTAAACTCTTTTGAGCCAAAATGATGTGACACAACAGACACAAGAAAAGAAAATCTTCTACATTGTTTTGCTGTTCATACTAATGCTACCCTTTGTTTTTGGAAGGTATTGAAGTTCAAAGAACAGGCTATACGTCTCCAGTGGACTGCTGAACAAATCAGACCCACGGTCATGTTGTGTCACTTTATTTGAGTGATTAGTCAGCAGGAATAACAGGGAATGACAAACTGACAGACTTTGAACGATATAAAACATAGGTGTCAAACTCTGGCCCGCGGGCCATATTTGGCCCGCAGCCTAATTACATTTGGCCCGCGAAGCCATACCAAATTACTATTAGAGCTGGCCTACTGGTATTATACAGCTAATATATATATTGTTTAGTATTAAGCTTTGCTTGTTCCATATTCAGTTTTTCAGCTAAACTTGTTTGAGTCCATAAGAAAAGATTCATTCTTATATCTGGAGGAATAAATATATTTCAATAAATATTAATGTTAGCTCGTGACTTTGTTCCAGTTTTGAATTTTGGCCCACTGTGTTTGAGTTTGACACCCCTGATATAAAACAAACAATTTAAACATTTAGAAGTTAAACATCTTCTCAGATTCATTTTGCTGCATATGTCTATGTATGTATTTGCTGTATAGAGTCATTTGTTTGGAACATTAATCTTGATGTAAACATAAACAACGTGTTTAAAAATGAACACTGACACAATTAAACACGACATGTGTGCACGGTGACTGCAAGCAGAAGCACAACGTTTGTGGACTGTTTGTATCCTCCTGTGGATACAAACCAGCAAGAACCAATCAGATCTCTGTCACTTACCATTAATGAAGTTTGACTTTTATTAATAAATAGAGAGCGCGGATATCGGGCAGGTATCACTTCGTCTGTTGGGCCTTTAATGGGATCGTCCGTGAAGCGGACACGTCAGTAGCTCGCAGACACAGGAAGGTGGCAAACTGAACAAGCTGCTGATCTGACCCAAACCCAAAGAGCTCCCACTCGACTCTGCAGGATTTCACGGTCAGAGCCGCAGCAGGACGCGAGTATGTTAGCGGCTACAGTTCAGACAGAACCAAACTGAGACTTTGGGTAAGTTATGAATAATGTAAGCTAACTGCTGTCAGATGAAGGAACTCTAAAGTGTGATGAGTAAATGAAACAGCAGCTCTGTTTAAAATGAAACGTTATTGTCATACCTGTTATGAGCAGTCGACAGAGAAACACAACTTTCAACTTCAGCCACTGCGATGCGCCTTTTTTCCCTCCACAGGAACGAATAAACGTCTCCTTCCTCGTGGTTGTTATTAGCGGTCAGCAAACAGCAAAATGGTGCGTTAGCGCCACCAAATGGAAAAGTCAAATTCTGTCAAACTATTTCGCCTTAAAAATGAAATATGGCCTGATGACTTTCACCTGAGCACCCAGAGAGCTGCTCAACCAGGCAAGATCAACTTTACTCATCACGATGAGACGTCTTCCCTGTCTCTGCAGTCCCTGCATCCCTACATGTCTCCAGTTGTCCTCTGTCTGTCTCCTCGGTGCATTTAAACCCCTGTTCCTCCCTGTCCTCATCGTCTGTTGTCCTCGCCCCATGTCTGTGCAAGTCTGCAAATTTCTTTATTAAATCATAAGATTCTTAAATTCATCACGTCTCTCTGTGCCTGGGTCCTCGTCAGGATACATGACATCACTGTTTTGCAACTTTGCGTATGGTAAAATGTATGAAAAGATCTTTACTGCAGATACTACTATGGCTCTGTAGATTTTTTATTTTATTTTAACCTATGTCGCCTCACCTTGACTGGCACATCTGTCTATCACTTTTTGGTAGTCAACTCTCTCTGTTTCACTGTTTCCTGTCTGTTTTCTTACCTGGCTCTTCCTGACCTTGTACTTTCTCCTCATGTTCCCCTCTTTCCTCTCTCCCTCTTTGGACTGACAATCATACACAAATAGATTGTATTCAATTAGATGAACAAATTACATTAATATGAAAAAAAAATAGTGTTAAGATCACTAATAAAAAGTCCTCTCTCAGTGTGTTTTCACCACAAGGCAAATAACCAAACCACGTGTTCATCTGATAAAAGATGTACATTTGTCCGCAGGCTACGGACAATTTTAAGTTTTACATTTTAAATATGCTATATAAAATTCAACGGGAGCAACAGGACGGTCAAATGTCGCTGATTCTACTACAGAGCAGGACGGGTTGTAGGGTAGCAAACATCGTGGGAAAACACAGTTTCAACACTGCAGGGGCGCACCTTGGACCAAGGGCAGGACACCTGCTATGAAAGGATGCTGAGAACCGCAGGTGAGGCCAAATCAAGAGAGGAAAAATCCGTGGAAAGCAAGTCCACAGACGCGTTGCAGCCGGATAACAGACACCTTTATGATACGTAGCTGCACAAAGTAATATGGAGGTGAAACAGGGGCAATTTTAGTCCATTTTTCGGGGTGCTTCAGTACCCCCAAAATGAATCAAAGCACCCCCAAAGATTTCTTACTTTTTTGACAATATTTGCTGTTTGTGGGACACACTACTAAAAATATAAAAAGCATACAGTACGTACTCGAGATGGAACATTTTAACAACAAAAGTATAGATAACCCCTCTCCCCTCCCAAAATGGTTTGTTCCAGCTCGCCTCTCCCCTGCTCTGGCGCCCTTTCTGCCAGAGCGACGGTGTCTGAGACGCAGCGGAGCGGAGGTGGAAGCGCCTGCCTTAAAACAGGACATATTAGCTGCATTTAACCCTAAGTTACTCTTTATATAGTTGGGTAGGAGTCAGGCCATGTTTCCTTTTAGCTGAAAAACATTACACAAGGTAACCTGCTGTGTTGAAAACGTGTTTTCCGGCGATGTTTCTACCCTACAATCCGTCCTGCTCTGTAGTAAAATCAGCGATACTTGACCGTCTTGTTGCTCCCATTGAAATGTATACAGCCTATTTAAAATCTAAAACTTAACATTATCTGTAGCCTGCTGTTGTTACCACTGTCCTGTTTGAAAAGGAGAGAAGCTGCTTATTTTGTCATATGTGCCGATATTAAACCCAAGGTACTTACTAGCTAACTGACTGGATTCCCATTAACCTTATAACTGCTGTTGTGTGTGTGTGTGTGTGTGTGTGTGTGTGTGTGTGTGTGTGTGTGCGTGCGTGCAGAGAGACAGCCAGGTTCATAATGGATATGAGGAAGTTTTTTCAAAAAAGGAGCCACATTCAGGTAAACGTGTAAGATCAAATGATCCATCAATAAAGGATAATGTTGGATCAGTGTTTCAATATTTATATCCTTTATTAGATGTTCATGTGGTTTGGTTATTTGCCTTTTGGTTGAAAGTACACTGAGAGAGGACTTTTTTATTAGTGATCTTAATAGTATTGTTTTTAATCTAATTGAATACAATCTATTTGTGTATGATTGTCAGTCCAAAGAGGGAGAGAGGAAAGAGGAGAACATGAGGAGAAAGTACAAGTTCAGGAAGAACCAGGTAAGAAAACAGACAGGGAACAGTGACAGGCACAACACAAACTGTTAAACTGGCAAAGAGAAAACTTTTTGAAGCTGAAGAGTGAGGCTGGTGCCATCCCAGATATGTTAACATTGTACAATCTTCTGGATAATCAGATCTTCCCCACACTGAAAACTGTTATTCAGGTTGCCCTAACAAACCCAGTTAGCAGCTGTAGCTGTGAGAGGTCTTTTAGTGTCTTGAGTCAGCTCCATACCTGGCTGAGAAGGACCATGGGTCAAAGCAGACTCCAGCACCTGGCTGTGCTGCGAGTCTGCGACATAGGATAAAAGAAAAGAAAAACTCTGCAGAGCCATATTAGTATCTGCACTAAACATCTTTTCATACGTTGTACCAGAGGCCAAGGTGTCTCCATTTTTCTAATTTTTTAATAATATTTTGTACATTTCAAGGACTCTTCTATTTTTGGAGTGTATTTTTATGTATCTGTATTGTATTATACAAACACTTTAAAAGTGAATCTCTGTCCAAAAAATGCACTCAGTTTACTTTTTACTCACTGTGAGCATCATTCATTATTCTCCTCAGTAATTAAGGTTAGGATATGTTTTTTATTCCAATCCATTCTTCAGCATTTAAATAACCTTGATCAGATTTGATGGTTTTGTTACAGACTTTACAAAAAAGTGTTTTGCTTTTCTTTCACAAATGTGGGATTAAATTGTGTTAAAATGCACAAAACAGCACAGACAGACTTGATGAATTTACGAATCTTATCATTTATTTCATTTACAAACACAGGTCTAACTTGAGTTTCACACAGTTTTTATTAGAAAACAATCAAATTGTTAAATGCTTAAAGTACACAAACTGTCAGAAATCTGCACCGTCATGAACAGAAATTTATTTGTTGATTAACCCTCCGAGGTCTAAAGCCCACGTTGTGCACATCAGCATCACAGATTTGTACAAATAAAGTTTATAACAAAGACATGTTAAATATTAAGTTGCCATAGCGATGCCTCCAGGGAAAAATGAGGGAGCAGAGCAAGAATGAGACCATATTAGTGGATATATGTTTGATAACTTTGCCTAACAACCATAAAGAAATGTTTTATATTTTGTGTGTTATTGAGCTTTAATCCTGCATGAAGGCCAAGATGAATCTCTTAGAGTAGAACTTTACAGGAACTATTAGAATAAATAAAAATAATAACACATTGACTGCTTTAGTCTTTTAGATTCACTTCTGTCTGTTTTTTTGTCTCCATTTAAAAGATATCAAACTCTGAGCAAAGAACTTGATGTAAAAAGAATCTCTGCACATTCCACAGTCTTTGCTGCTAAAGTGACATCACAGCATTTAAGCATGTTTTGAATGAAAACATCAGCATATGAACACAAAACTGAAGAGACACTGCAGCCGTATGAAAGCAGACCACTATTTAGTGACATTTCGACGTTTCCCTGAGGATTAACTGCTCTGTAATTTACCAAGAACTAAAGTAAGCTCAAATTTCAGTTTATAAACTTAAGATCATTTACTTAAATATATAAAGCCTGATTTTCCTGCCTGCCAGGACAGTATTTATGTACTTTACATTGTGCAAGACTAGACTATATTTTCCATCATAGAGAGGATGATGTGGATCTATTATTCAGGAAAACAAATGAAGACTTAACTGATGTAATATTTGACAAATTATACATAAATGAGAAAATGTTCTTAATCATATCTGAGTAACAGAAGCTCTTTTTAACACGATTATTTCTGAGACTGTTTTGTTCATTTAGGAAAATAGAGAAGACTTTTGTTCTCAAACAAACTATTAGAATTTCTGAGAAACTGAGGCTGCGTCCACATGTACACGGCTGTTTTTGAAAGCGCAGCTTTGTCTCTGCGTTTGGGCCTTTCGTCCACACCTAAACAGCAGATTGAGTCACTGAAAGGTGAGATTTTTAAAAACTCCTGCCAGGGTGGAGATTTTTGAAAACTACGTTTTTCTGTTTAGGTGTGGACGAGGAAAACGGACATTTACTCAGGCAATGTCAAAAGTGTGCGCCGCTGTTGACGCCACGCTGTGGCCACGTTAGTGTTTACTTGAGATCAATTTCTACAATGGCGGATGTAGACAACATACTGTGTCTGTTAATCTTAGTATCTGCAGGTTTTACACGCTGACATATACACACACAGTTACTGCGCCTCCATTTAGAAACACAGAGGCATCAGACGTGGCTTCTACATTCAAAACAGTCAGTTTGGAATAAATGTAATTTAAAAAAATGACATTTATGTATGCTGTATGCATTTTGTCCATTCCAAAGTTGTGAGTCTGTTCCAGCCAAAAAGCTGTCTTTAGTTATTAACATTTGAAACGATGAAGGCACGTGAAAGTAACACAAAATTAGCTGCTTTTCCAGAAAAAGACAAAAACTTTTCAGAAGTACGTAAGGTTTTGTGAGGTTTTCCCACCCAGGCTTCTAGACTTCTGATTGGCCAACATTTCTACACGGTTAAGATTTGGCGTGTTCTTGACAGCGTTTCACTTTGTTTTTAGCGTTTACATGTGGAAGAAGATATTTTCTCAAAACTGCACATATGGACTGGATTTTTTTTTTTTTAAACGAAAAAGGAAAACGTGCGTTTTCAAACATAGCCGTGTACGTTCGGACGCAGCCTGAAGTCATCACAAAAAAAGCAAATCCTCTGAACATTCTGAGTTGAGGTTTACTGATCATTGTTGTTTTGTGTTCCTTGTAGTCAAAATGAGTGGAATAGGAGATGGATTACAAAATTACCGTAATGGTAAGCACATGTGCTCAGTCTTGAAATTGATGAAAAACAGATTTTCAGCAGATAGTTATGAATGCTAATTAAAAGATTAAATGATCTTGCAGACCGGCAGGTTACCCCACAAAGGTTTTCAGGTGGAGATCGGGAACATGCTAATGAACCAGCTAACCAACCAGCTAACCAACCGGCTAACCAACCAGCTAACGAAGATATTGGTGGACTCCGGGGCTACGTGGTCGATCTTTATCTTGCTCTCCGTGATATTGGTCGGAGGCTGGATGCGCTAGTAGCTTCAGTATTGAATCAATATGACGATTACCTTTACGATGACGATTACAATGTCAACAATCGAAATATTAATGTGAGGGACAATAATGCCAATGTTGACAACAATGTCAACATTCAAAATATTAATGTGAGGGACAATAATGCCAATGCTGACAACAATGAACAGCATGAGGATCACAATGCTGTTGTTGTTGGTGGCATTGAAAATGAGGATTCTGATGAGGCATTTGAAGACTGTGAGGATGTTCACCAGTACATCCCAGAAGAGGATCCTCAGCCAGGTGTTTCCAGGAGGAGGTCTAGAGAGATGGATGAAGAAGACGTGGAACCAAACAAAAGAATCAGATGGAGCGAGGAGTTTTCTGATGATGACTCTGAATTCTTCTCTGCTTCTGACACTGATAGCGTGGGCTGTCCTCATGCTGGTAATATTGCCGATGAGGACATCAATCAGCAGGTAACAGAAGAAGAACCGCAGCCTGGTGGATCCACGAAAAGGTCCAGAGAGGAAGATGTTGATGAAGAAGGTCGTAATAGCAAAAAATCCAGGCTTGCACACTCTGATTCGGGGACCAGCTCAGCTGTGTACGACCACTCTGAGAGCAGCAGTGATGAACTTTTTGAAGATGCGCACGAAGAGCTTGACAACCATGAAGCTGGAGGCTCGAGGAAGCGTTCCCGAGAGGATTTTGAGGAAGAAGAGGAATACTTGCCTGTGTGCAAATTTCGGAGGTGTTCAAATGAGTCCACCAGCAGCAGTGATGAAGACTAAGACTATTTCGACGGGTTTCTTCAGTATCCTTTTAGTAGGCTGATGGCCTACTCAGGTGACCCCGAATCCTCCATGCTGCAATAAGCTGGGCATACACTGTGCTGCGATTTTTTTCAGTCGCGTTATTCAGCTCCTGCTCAAACTGATTGACTCGCAGGGGTGAGAAGTTTGTGCCGTGGCTTGTGTCCAGATCACACGCCGCACCGCCGTTCTACTCCGTCTTTTCACTCTCATTTCTGCGTTTGCGCGTGCGCAGTGTGAGACGCTGCGGTGACACCCTCAGGACGACCGACAGGATTTCAAACAGGTTTGATTTTCTTACGAGCAAACGATTGATGATCGGGAGCTGGTCGTGAGGCGTTAATCGCTTCTCGTTACCCCATGTAGACGATGCACGACACACGATCAAGGCCAAACTCGGGACGATGCCCAAAACGGTCGCACGACTGAAAAAAATCGGCTCAAAATGGGCCAAAAATCGCACAGTGTATGCCCAGCATTAGGCTGCCGGGGGATTCCCATGATGCACTGGGTGCTTCTTCTTCACCCACTATGTTTAATAGACCTCTCTGCACTGAATGGTACTTGTTATTAACCTCTGTCTCTCTTCCACAGCATGTCTTTATCCTGTTTTCCTTGCCCCTCCCCAACCGGTCGCAGCAGATGGCCGCCCCTCCCTGAGCCTGGTTCTGCTGGAGGTTTCTTCCTGTTAAAAGGGAGTTTTTCCTTCCCACTGTCGCCAAAGTGCTTGCTCATAGGGGGTCATATGATTGTTGGGGTTTTCTTTGTAAGTATACCTTACAATATAAAGCGCCTTGAGGTGACTGTTGCTGTCATTTGGCGCTCTATAAATAAAATTGTAAAGCGCTTTGAGGGGTCCTGAAAAGCACTTTACAATTTTATTTATAGATAATAAAATAAATTTATAGATAATAAATGCAATCCATCATTATTATTATTATTATTAAAATTGAATTAAAAATTGAATAGATGTCACTGTGATGATTTCTTCCCTCCATAGAAAGCTTAGACCCAAATGCAGATTCAATGCACATGGTTAAACTATTTATGAGACTTTGTTTAAAGAGAGGGAATGGAGAACGTGGCTCGAGCTAGGAGTGTCAGCAGAGAGCAGGAACCAGAGGAAAAGCTATCAATCTAACGGGAACAATCTAACGGGAATTCTGCAACAGAGGGAGAAGTTGTTGAAGTTGAAAGATTTACGCTGTGTCACATGAAAATATTCCTTTGCAGCATTTGATTGAAAATAATTACTTTGATTCCATCACATCTTAAATGAATAGTGCTGGACGGGTAAGGGAGTTTGAGGGTAGGATGAGTATGTTGGCAGAGGAGATCTAAACACAGGGAAAACAAGGTTAAACACAGGGAAGCAGCAAGCCAGAACTGGAGCAGAGGTGAAGCCTAGTTACCACTGGAGATGGCAGAACAAACTGGCGAGGAGTAGCAGGCAGCGCTGGTTTAAGAAGCCCTCCTGCTGATTGTTTGCAGATGAGGCCCAGGTGAGATGCTGGAAACTCCACCTCTGAAGTGTGGACACAGTATCCCGATTCCAAGTGGAAAAGCCCCTCAGACACTTCCATGGTGCATGACAAGAAGGATGAGAAAGCATTCATTGTCCATCCATCCGTCCGTCAGCGTAATGCCTAAAAGTTTATTCAGATGTAAATATATTACATTTTTAAATAAAGATCATCAGTGTTTTTAATGACACTGCATTTCATTCATGTGTCTCTATTGGACAGTGTTGTAGAAGTTACAGAAGACAGGAAGTAGTTCCAGCTTGGCCTGACGTTTGATCACTAGTGATGTGCGATACCACTGATTTCCTTTCCGATCCAATACCAAGTAAAATTCAGGGTTGTGTCGACGATACTGATCCGATACTTTGTACAAAAACTTTACTCTTTTATTGTATCTCAAATTATAGCGTCATAATCATTACAGGACATCAGATTACTTGTTCTTATCACTTAATAATGCAGAGTTCATCATATAGAAATAAAAAAAACTGAAGCTGTGCTATTTGAACATGTTGCCTGCCTGCAGCACTAAAGGACTCCGTGAGAGACATCTGTCTTGTAGCATCCCTGGCTGAATGATGGTCTCTTATACTGATGCTTCACAGAGGTTTTATTGGAAAGGTTTTTATTGAAACATTCAGTGAAGACACCGTAAGAGCTAGGAGCAAATCAAAACCAGCAATATTAATACCATAACATCAAAGGAAACAAATTTCTCCTGCTCACATATAGCATATACATCAAATTTACATCACTCAATTCATTATATCACCTCACTAACTTACAACTACACATAAAGGTCAAGGTTAACAACATAAACTCTATTAAACGACATTTTGATTGCATGTAACTTATTCCGTTAAAGGAAACATTAACAAACCTTGTGCCACTGTCAGCCAGGTACTAATTGGCAAAGGAAACATACACATTTTTCACTTTAACGGTGTGTTCACACCGAACGCGATGGACGCGAACAAAAACGCCCCAAACGCCCCTAATTTGACGCGTGCACATTCGCGCCTCAACGCGTGTCCAAGAAAAATCCATCGCGCGTCAAAATATGATATTTTGACGCGCGTGAACCGGAAATGTGGGAGGGATGTGGGAGGAAGTTGTGCCAGACCGGTATCTTTGCAAGATGGCAGCTGTCGAGTTAGCGCTTGAAGAGAGAGTCTCCCTTCTCTATGTACTGTGGAGAGCAGAGCAGCGGCGTAAAAGACGCCCTCGCCGTACCTGGGTCCATCAGGTCCTCCAGAGGCATGAGCAGTTTGGTGAGTTTCACCATTTGCTCCAGGAGCTGCGCCTGGATGACGGCCGATTCCAGCGACATCACCGTCTTTCACTCGGCCAGTTTGAGGACCTGCTTCCCCGGGTCGGTCCCAGAATCGCCCGCCTAGACACCAATTACAGGCGCTCAATCTCACCTGCAGAGCGCCTGTCCATCTGCCTGAGGTTAGTAAAAGTATTTAATACGGTAGTCCTTTATTGATACCTGTGCTAATACATGCTAAACCATCCATTTATACACTGCTAACATGGATGTGCTATGCTAACAGTGAATGTGGTACGGAGACGACTGTTTATAATATTTCTAGTGATACTCAGAAGGTCTCATCAAGTCCCGATTTAATTCGATTTATGCTGTTATCAGTGTTTGAATGATAGCATGGCTGTGGTGTCATATCAATGTATGCGCTCGGTGTTTGCTGATATCAAACTGTAGCATTAGGACCACTGAGTTAACCTTTGTAGTGATACTCACTCCTTTTTATTTAGACCTGGTTTAATTCTGGGATAGTTGAATATTTGTATATAATCCCCGCAGACTGTTTTAGATTATATCTAATATATATCATGTAATTATCCTTATAATTACAAAAGGTTTTATGTAAGATTTATGTTTTGCAATTTGTAATTTTGGAATTTCAATAATGTATTTTGTAACTGCAGTACACATAATACTCATTTTAAACAATTTTGTCCAGGTTCCTTGCCAGCAAACAACTCCTCCAGAGAGGCTGTCCTGGTGAGGGAGAAGTTCATGGGTCACTTCTCGGTGGAGGGAGCTGTGTCTTGGCAACCAAAGGAGTAGCCTGTTTGAAGTCCGAGTGACTTCCCCATAACGGCTCTTTTAAGAGCCATCCACAAACCTCTAAAGAGTGTTCCTGTCTTTTTAAATTTTTCTTAATAAATGGAGCTCTACTCCAAAATAAACTAACCTCTTTTTACTCTCTTAAATAACTTGTCTTCACTATGTTCCTATATACAGTGTGGTGGAAAAGTTTGGGCAACCTTATTAAAAGTCATTATTTTCCTGTATGAATCGCTGTTACAATGAAAAATGTCAGTTACATATATCATATAGGAGACACACACATTGATATACACTAAATATTTATTTCATTTCTCTTTTTTTGTGTCGCAAATTTATGCACCTGCTTGATTTAAAGTTATTCCACACTTTCTGTAAACTGCATTTCACTTCTCAAATATCACTGTGTGTGTCTCCTATATGATATATTTAACTGACAATTTTTATTGTGACAACCAATAATTTGTACAGGAAAATAATTACTTTTCACAATGTTGCCCAAACTTTTGCATCCCACTGTATTATTATGTTTTGTCATTAGTATAATATGAAATAAATTCTACTTGTGTCAAGTCGGGTGCCAATATTTGCTGTGTAGTAGAACAGAGACATTTGTCATTATAAATGTTTATTTGAAAAAATATATAAATTCATTAACAAAAACATTTATCATAAATATATGAAATTTAACTATTTACAGAGAGACAGGAATAAAAAGGACCCAGCTTGGAGTGGAAGAGCCTCAGGGAGAAGGAGGAGAAAAATAAGAACATTGTTTCTGCCCTGGAGAGCTGCTGCCTCATCAGAAAACTACTGATCATTAGGGTCCAATGTTTCCAAATTTAACACAGCTGTGCTGTTTTCAAAAACTAATTTATAAATTTGAAATTTCACGAATTCTCGTGTCTGAGGCGGCATGCTCTCCAGAACAGGAACAAGGCCGAGGAGGAAATGTTCTGTTGGAGACGGGCGTGGCCTCTTTAGGAACTCCAGGATGGCCAGCTCCACCGCCGATGGACCGTCCTGGGACCCGTCCCTCGCCCGCCTTCGAGCTGTCCTCCTCTGTGGGCCTGTAAAACACAGCACAAAACAACACAAAGTAATGAGAAGGCTGCTACTAGATTTTCATTTTCAAAATTGAAAAAAACAGGATATAAACAGATTGGTTGTAGATATTTAGTAAAGGTGATCACAAGGGAATTCAAGCAAGTAAAAAGCTGTCAGTGCTTGATGTTCATACCTGTGGGTGCAGCAGCAGGAGCTGAGGGACCAGGGACTGGAGAGCCAGGAGAAGAGACAGTTGAGGACTCTGCTGCATGATTACTTGACTCTATCAAGACAATATTAGATGTTAACAGGTTGAAAACAACAGTCATAGAGAATATTATATTATTATATACTTATATACTTATTATTATATACAGTGGTCTCTCATTTATTGCAGCACATGAACAGTAGTCACAGTTCTCACAAGTTGATTCTCAAAGTGAAAACCTTTGTCGATTTTAAAACGTAAAAGTATTATGCCGCGCTTTTTCTCCGTCTGCGCCGCCACTTTTGTGCGCCTTTTTTGCTCCCGGTGCAGGTGTGTATTTCCGAATGAGGGTCATAGTTATGAGTGTTTTTGTGCTGTTTTTTTCTATTGGACGTGATGGTTATCAAAACCAAACATGATAAGTTTGGCAAGCGCAGGAGACACGACACGGAGGAGATTTGTCATTTGGGCTGCAGAATGCAATGCGCGTCGTTGAAAGCTGTACGGTGCAATAAAAAAATCTGCGAAAAGGCGAGGCAGTGACGGATGAACAGCGGGACTACTGTATACTGTTTATTAATAAACAAAATATATTCCTGTATGACAACACGCATAAATTAACTGCCTACATTAACTCAATGTAAACATACCTTCTGACTGACACTCCCCTGCTGTCTCTTCGGGCTGTCCCTGGTCCTCGGGGGAGAAGTTCTCCACGGTCCGCACCATATTACCGCTTGTCTCCCGCGGGGTGAGGAAGGGGTCCAGAAACCCCATGACCGTGAAGAACTTCCATTTTCTCCCCGATCCTGCTGCAGACCCACTCCCCTTCTCCTTCTCTGTCTTATTCTCCTTATTATAGGTGTCCCTGAGGCTCTTCCACTTTCTCCTGCAGATGTCCTCTGAATAAACGCATTATCTTGTTAGCGGAAAGGTATTTGTACATCAGTGGGAAAATAGCGGGACAATAGGCGGGCTTGCTAGCTTTTGCGCGGGTTCATCGGGTCAGTCTGAAAATTAAAAAGAAGGAATGAACTTACCAGGTTGCCCGATCTCCTCACTTATGTGTCTCCAAGCTAGGTCCTTTTTATTCCTGTCTCGGTAAAAGTAGTAGCTAGCATCGTATAGCTCCGGGTGATTAGCCACGGCACTGATAAGCTTTTCCTCCATTCTGAATGAAGAATGAAGGGCTTTGGCTGGATCTGCCCCTTTGACCTAGGTCAGAGCCACGTCACCAGGCTCCTGATTGGTTGTCGCGGCGCGATTTGACGCTGGAGTTCAGATTTTTCCAACTCGAGCGGTAGACGCGAAACGCGCGTATGCACAAAATGCAACACAAAAACTCACGCGCGTGGTTTTATTCGCGAGTCAAACGCGCCAGACGCGCTACACTGACGCGCGTTTCACGCGTTTTGGCGTTTTCGCGACGCAAATCTGCTTCCGAATTTTCGCGGCACCCACAATCGCGCGTCATCGCGCTTTTCCATTGACTTTACATGTAAACCTGACGCTCTATTCGCGTCCATCGCGTTCGGTGTGAACACACCGTTAGGCACACTATTTACCATATCCTAAAAGAAACATTACTAACAGCCCTTTAACGGTTTTTGCACCAGTTTCCTGTTTCAAAATAAAAGCATGGATTTCAAAATAAAACCGAAGTGCCTTTCAAACAAACGTAAAAATTGTTACCGCGCCAGATCCGCGGTCCCGAACCGTAGTAAGGAAACCTCTGGCAGTTACTTGAAAGTTCCGTAACTGGCTCGTAGCCGGCAACAGCTTACTATACAGGTCAACTCCGCTAGCAAAAAGATCGAAGGAGGCGTAGGAAACTGCTTCACCGAACTTTATTTCTTCTCCAAGGCACGAACACCGCGTACAGTGGGCTGAAACAGTCTACTCACAGCGAGCATCGCCGACACAACTCTGGCTGTCGAGGGAGTTATTATATTCCTTTAATTTATTTCCTTTCCGTCTCTTCTGTAGCTAACCGTTACTTTTTCTTCTTCTCCGCTCTCTCTCCACACACCCACACACGGCAGTCCCGCTACACACATTCCAAAATACATTTCCCATCAGGCTTCACCTTTAAAGGGCCTGTAACAAAATATTTACCAAATTTAAAGGTCATTTACATGTCTCGCCCTAGCAGCACCTGTCCTTCTCCTCCTCTTCAGTTCGCCTCAACATAAGCTCGTCATATTCTGTGATATGATTTACTCTGAGGTGTTTGACGAGGTTAGCGGTGTTGCCACAACACCTCACTTTCTTGCCACATGTATCGCAAACCACGTCTCGGCTGTTTGTGGATGTAAAACACGTGCACACATGACTCCAGTTACGCTCAGCCATTGTTGTGAGTGCGCACGCCAGAGGCTGCCACACATTTATACAGCCGTATTTCACACATGACTATAAAAGGCGGAAGAGGGAGTAGTTCTTTCCAATGTAGACAATCCGAATGATCGTTTCTTTCCACTGTGTTCCTGTTTATGAAAAACTACAATTTTACCCAAAATGATTAAAATATCGATATTTTAATGTGGAAACCTTCTGTTTCCACATCTGGACTTTCTGTTGCTGCTGTGAAACTTTCTTTGAAGTGGCTCATCAAAGTTGTCATTGATAATCAATTCCCACACAATGTGAGAATCCAATCAATTTGTTTATCAGGGGAAAGGTGTGATTTTTTTAGGACACAGGAGCCTAACATTAACCGGTTTAATCTTAGCTTATTTCCATAAGAAGAAAAACATACTGAGAAAGAGATCACCAAAATATACAAGTACAAATGTGAAACGGTCATATGTAGTGTGAAAGAGCTATTTGACATCTTTAACCTCCTAGGACCTGCCGTCCACATATGTGGACATCGCATTTTGGGTTATTTAGACCAAAATACTCAATTTTGCTCTACAAGGGCCTGATATCGACTTACGGGGACATTATACTGCTACAGTTCTATCAAAATTTTAAATGAATATCCTCACATGTGGCTTCGATTTTTCATAAAAACAAAAATAAGGTAAAAAAAAATAATCTGGTAATTCTTTGTTTTTACATTCATTGGACCCAATCAGCCCAAATATCAAAGACAAATTAAAAATGCATGCTGTGGAAGAGTTTGGGTCTTAGGAGGTTAAATTCAAAGTAATGTATAAATCCACTTACATAAAACATGAAAAGGCGGAGCAGCGATGCCCATCAGCCAGTGGATGATGGTGGGGCAAGATGGCAGCTTCCACAACATGACGCCAGCTCCTGTGTATTTTTAGTAGATAAATGATACGTTTATGACAATGTATCAATTTGTTGGACGATGTAATTACACCTTAATTATGTAATTAGAAGCAAAAATGATTTTTTTTAATCAAATCACCTCAAAAAATTACTGTCCTTACTTTCTAATTGATTCTTTACCCCTAAAAGGGGCGGCTGTGGCTCAGGAGGTGGAGCAGCTCATCTACTAATCAGATGGTTTTTGGGTCGATCCCTGGCTGCTCCAGACTGTGTGCTAACTGGCAAGACATTAACCCCAAGTCACTCTCTGATGCATTCATCAGAGTGAATGTGTGTGAATGGTAGATAGAAAGCACAGAAAAAGGGCTTCTATGAACAGGTGTGAATGAGGCGACCTGTATAGAGCGCTTTGAATGTTCAGGTAGAAAAGCACTGTAAACATTTCTCTGTGTTGATTTCTTTTAGACCTCAAACATCACTCACCTTGTTGCAGTTTCTTTATTAATGCTGAAAGCCCAGAGTGGAAACTGACCTTACTGCTTCCTTTAAGCATCTAGAAGCTGCTTGACATCTTTACAGATCTATATCTTTCAAAACTGTCTATAATATTTCTTTACAAATACATATTACATATTGCAATTTTGCTCTAAATTCATCTTTGCATCTGATAGGAGAATCCCTCCCTATTATGATTTCAGTTTCATCGCTGGACGAAGCTTCAAAGATTTTCATTCATGCCACCAGCATTCTCTATATCCAAACTATTGCGGCTCCTCCAGCCAGCGGCCGCGGCAGGCTAAACACGAGGACACAGATGACGCGCAACAGTAAACACATGAGATACACCTCTGTACTATGTGCTACTTTATTCCACATACAACTGTCCACTATACAAATCAGCACACGGGCTCAAACCATTAAACAAATGCACAGACTGCACAAATAACTGCACCATTTACTATGCCAAATTACAACATCGGCCTATTGCATAACTTAGTGCATAAGTTTACATAAACCATCAAGTTACAGTCAAAAATGCATCAAAATGATTCAAGCTGCGCTCAACAGAAGGTTTCGCCTCATGCTCACCCTACCTTTCTGCTCATCAACATCAGGTGAGTGCAACCACATTTATCACCTAACACACCCATGAGTCACGCCCCACACCCGTGCACCAATACAGTGAGTGCATTTAAACCAACCCACTTAATCAAAAAAGGAACAACTCATATGACTCCTACACAAACTACTGCCTAACACATAGATTAAGTCAAACATCTTTCTCATCAGTTCTTTGGAAACAACAGAATGACTTCAAGGCGTTGCCGTGAATTTGTGTATTATGTTGGGTTGCATGGTAGCAGGGGCGATTCTAGGATCAGAGCTTTGGGGGTGCTGCACACCCAGAGAGCTGCCCATCCAGGCAAGGTAAACTGTACTCGTCACAATGAGACGTCTTCCCTGTCTCTGTCAGTCCCTGCATCCTTAAATGTCTCCAGTTGTCCCGAGTTCCCTCTGTTCCTCCCTGTCCTCATCGTCTGTTGTATTCGTCTCCATTATCAGTCATCAGAATTTTACCATCTCTGTGTAAGTCTGCAAATTTCTTTATTAAATCATGAGATTCTTAAATTCATCAAGTCTGTCTGTGCCTGGGTCCTCGTCACAAAACATGACATCACTGTTTTGTACATTTTAACACAATTTAATCCCACATTTGTGAAAGAAAAGCAAAACACTTTTTTGAAAAGTCTGTAACTAAACCATCAAATCTGATCAAGGTTATTTAAATGCTGAAGAATGGATTGGAATAAAAAACATATCCTAACCTTAATTACTGAGGAGAATAATGAATGATGCTCACAGTGAGTAAAAAGTAAACTGAGTGCATTTTCTGGACAGAGATTCACTTTTAAAGTGTTTGTATAATACAATACAGATACATAAAAATACACTCCAAAAATAGAAGAGTCCTTGAAATGTACAAAATATTATTACAAAATTAGAAAAATGGAGACACCTTGGCCTCTGGTACAACGTATGAAAAGATGGTCACTTGGTGTTCGCTCGCTCTGTGGTATAGTATCACTTCCTGTTCCTGCTCAAACACAGTGGTGTTTCTGAGTAGCTTATTTGCTTAGCAGTTTAATTAACAACTTTTAAATACATTCTTTTTTCATAGTATAATCTTCACATGCTTCATCCGAAGCACACTTTCTGTGTACTCACTACCTAATTTATAGCCAAAGTATTCACTCACTGTCTCTGTACTGTTTCGCTAGCTTAGCTCGTAGCCGACCCGTTAGCACCATGGCTACTTCACCTGTCCCTCCTGCACTTTCTTGCTCATTGTGTCAGATGTTTAGTTACTCCTCGGCCTCCTTTAGCAGTAATGATATCTGTAACAAATGTAGCATATTTGCAGCTCTGGAGGCCAGGATTACTGAACTGGAGACTCGGCTTCGCACCCTTCACTCACCCTTAGCTAGCCAGGCCCCTGTAGCTGGTGCAGCCGAAGATAGCGTAGGCCCCGCTAGCTGTTCCCCGGCAAATCCCAAGCAGCTGCGGAAAGAGGGTGGCTGGGTAACGGTGAGGAGGAAGCATAGTCCTAAACAGAAGCCCCAGGTACACCACCAACCCGTTCATGTGTCTAACCATTTTTCCCCACTCGGTGACACACCCGCTGGGGGTCAAACTCTGGTAATTGGTGATTCTGTTCTCAGACATGTGAAGCTAGAGACACCGGCAACCATAGTCAATTGTCTTCCAGGGGCCAGAGCAGGCGACATTGAAGGAAATTTAAAACTGCTGGCTAAGGGTAAACGTAAATTTAGTAAAATCATAATTCACGTCGGCAGTAATGACACCCGGTTACGCCAATCGGAGGTCACTAAAATCAATATTGAATCGGTGTGCAACTTTGCCAAAACAATGTCGGACTCTGTAGTTTTCTCTGGTCCCCTCCCCAATCAGACCAGGAGTGACATGTTTAGCCGCATGTTCTCCTTAAATTGCTGGCTGTCTGAGTGGTGTCCCAGAAATGATGTGGGCTTCATAGATAATTGGCAAACCTTCTGGAAGAAACCTGGTCTTGTTAGGAGAGATGGCATCCATCCCACTTTGGATGGAGCAGCTCTCATTTCTAGAAATATGGACAAATTTATTAAACCCCTCAAAACATGACTATCCAGAGTTGGGACCAGGAAGCAGAGTTGCAGTCTTACACGCCTCTCTGCAGCTTCTCTCCTCCTGCTACCCCCCCAAAAACCCATCTCCAGAGAGACTGTGTCTGCTTCCAAAAAGACAAAAAACAAACTAAAAACCAGCAACAAACAACTTAAACATTTACAAAGAAAGAACAATACAGTATCCACATCTGAACCAAAGAGTAAAACAGTGAAATGTGGATTATTAAATATTAGGTCTCTCTCCTCCAAGTCTCTGTTAGTACATGACTTAATAATTGATCAACAAATTGATTTACTCTGCCTTACAGAAACCTGGTTGCAGCAGGATGATTATGTTAGCTTAAATGAATCAACACCCCCGAGTCATTCTAACTACCAGAAATCTCGAAGCACAGGTCGAGGGGGCGGTGTGGCAGCAATTTTTCACACCAGTCTATTAATTAATGAAACACCAAAACAGACTTTTAATTCATTTGAAAGCCTGATGCTTAACATTGTCCACCCCAGCTGTGAAACTCAGAAACCAGTCTTACTTGTTATCATCTATCGTCCACCTGGGCCTTACACAGAGTTTCTGTCTGATTTCTCAGACTTTATATCTAATTTAGTTCTGAGCTCAGATAAAATAATTATTGTGGGTGATTTTAACATCCATGTTGAGGCTAAAAATGACAGCCTCAACATGGCATTTAATCTGTTGTTAGACTCCATTGGTTTCTCTCAAAATGTAAAAGAACCCACCCACCGCTATGTACCACAGGCCTTCAAGGTGGCTGCAGTTAAACCTTTACTCAAAAAGCCATCTCTAGACCCAGCAGTCTTAGCTAATTATAGGCCAATCTCCAACCTTCCTTTCATATCAAAAATCCTTGAAAGAGTAGTTGTCAAACAGCTAACAGATCATCTGCAGAGGAATGGTTTATTTGAAGAGTTTCAGTCAGGTTTCAGAGCTCATCACAGCACAGAAACAGCTTTAGTGAAGGTTACAAATGATCTTCTTATGGCCTCTGACAGTGGACTCATCTCTGTGCTTGTCCTTCTTGACCTTAGTGCAGCATTCGATACTGTTGACCATAATATCCTGTTAGAGCGATTAGAACATGCTGTAGGTATTACAGGTATTGCACTGCAGTGGTTTGTATCATATCTATCTAATAGACTCCAATTTGTGCATGTAAATGGAGAGTCCTCTTCACACACTGAGGTTAATTATGGAGTTCCACAGGGTTCAGTGCTAGGACCAATTCTGTTTACATTATACATGCTTCCCCTAGGCAGCATCATTAGAAGACATAGCATACATTTTCACTGCTATGCAGATGACACCCAGCTCTATCTGTCCATGAAGCCAGATAACACACACCAATTAGTTAAACTGCAGGAATGTCTTAAAGACATAAAGACTTGGATGGCCACTAACTTTCTGCTTCTCAACTCAGATAAAACTGAGGTCATTGTACTCGGCGCTGAAAAGCTTAGAAATTTGGTATCTAACCAGATTCTTACTCTGGATGGCATTACCTTGGCCTCCAGTAACACTGTGAGGAACCTTGGAGTCATTTTTGACCAGGATATGTCCTTCAACGCACATATTAAACAAATATGTAAGACTGCGTTCTTCCATTTGCGCAACATCTCTAAAATTAGAAATATCCTGTCTCAGAGTGACGCTGAAAAACTAGTTCATGCATTTATTACTTCCAGGCTGGACTACTGCAATTCATTATTATCAGGATGTCCAAAAAACTCACTGAAAAGCCTTCAGTTAATCCAAAATGCTGCAGCAAGAGTACTGACAGGGACTAGAAAGAGAGAGCATATTTCTCCTGTTTTGGCTTCCCTTCATTGGCTTCCTGTTAAATCCAGAATTGAATTCAAAATCCTGCTCCTCACATACAAGGTCTTAAATAATCAGGCCCCATCTTATCTTAATGACCTTGTAGTACCATATCACCCTATTAGAGCACTTCGCTCTCGCTCTGCAGGCCTACTTGTTGTTCCTAGAGTATTTAAAAGTAGAATGGGAGGGAGAGCCTTCAGTTTTCAGGCCCCTCTTCTGTGGAACCAGCTTCCAGTTTGGATTCGGGAGACAGACACTATCTCTACTTTTAAGATTAGGCTTAAAACTTTCCTTTTTGCTAAAGCATATAGTTAGGGCTGGACCAGGTGACCCTGAATCCTCCCTTAGTTATGCTGCAATAGATGTAGGCTGCCGGGGGATTCCCATGATGCATTGAGTTTTTCCTTTCCAGTCACCTTTCTCACTCACTATGTATTAACAGACCTCTCTGTATTGAATCGTATCTGTTATTAATCTCTGTCTCTCTTCCACAGCATGTCTTTATCCTGTCTTCCTTCTCTCACCCCAACCGGTCGCAGCAGATGGCCGCCCCTCCCTGAGCCTGGTTCTGCCGGAGGTTTCTTCCTGTTAAAAGGGAGTTTTTCCTTCCCACTGTCGCCAAAGTGCTTGCTCATAGGGGGTCATATGATTGTTGGGCTTTTCTCTGTATCTATGAAGCGCCTTGAGGCGACATTTGTTGTGATTTGGCGCTATATAAATAAAATTGAATTGAATTGAATTGAATTGAATTGAATTGAAATGGAGAGTCCTCTTCACACACTGAGGTTAATTATGGAGTTCCACAGGGTTCAGTGCTAGGACCAATTCTGTTTACATTATACATGCTTCCCTTAGGCAGCATCATTAGAAGACATAGCATACATTTACACTGCTATGCAGATGACACCCAGCTCTATCTGTCCATGAAGCCAGATAACACACACCAATTAGTTAAACTGCAGGAATGTCTTAAAGACATAAAGTCTTGGATGGCCGCTAACTTTCTGCTTCTTAACTCAGATAAAACTGAGGTCATTGTACTCGGCGCTGAAAAGCTTAGAAATATGGTATCTAACCAGATTCTTACTCTGGATGGCATTACCTTGGCCTCCAGTAACACTGTGAGGAACCTTGGAGTCATTTTTGACCAGGATATGTCCTTCAACGCACATATTAAACAAATATGTAAGACTGCGTTCTTCCATTTGCGCAACATCTCTAAAATTAGAAATATCCTGTCTCAGAGTGACGCTGAAAAACTAGTTCATGCATTTATTACTTCCAGGCTGGACGACTGTAATTCATTATTATCAGGATGTCCAAAAAACTCACTGAAAAGCCTTCAGTTAATCCAAAATGCTGCAGCAAGAGTCCTGACAGGGACTAGAAAGAGAGAGCAGATTTCTCCTGTTTTGGCTTCCCTTCATTGGCTTCCTGTTAAATCCAGAATTGAATTCAAAATCCTGCTCCTCACATACAAGGTCTTAAATAATCAGGCCCCATCTTATCTTAATGACCTTGTAGTACCATATCACCCTATTAGAGCACTTCGCTCCCGCTCTGCAGGCCTACTTGTTGTTCCTAGAGTATTTAAAAGTAGAATGGGAGGGAGAGCCTTCAGTTTTCAGGCCCCTCTTCTGTGGAACCAGCTTCCAGTTTGGATTCGGGAGACAGACACTATCTCTACTTTTAAGATTAGGCTTCAAACTTTCCTTTTTGCTAAAGCATATAGTTAGGGCTGGACCAGGTGACCCTGAATCCTCCCTTAGTTATGCTGCAATAGATGTAGGCTGCTCGGGATTCCCATGATGCATTGAGTTTTTCCTTTCCAGTCACCTTTCTCGCTCTCTATGTATTAACAGACCTCTCTGTATTGAATCATATCTGTTATTAATCTCTGTCTCTCTTCCACAGCATGTCTTTTATCCTGTCTTCCTTCTCTCACCCCAACCGGTCGCAGCAGATGGCCCCGCCCCTCCCTGAGCCTGGTTCTGCCGGAGGTTTCTTCCTGTTAAAAGGGAGTTTTTCCTTCCCACTGTCGCCAAAGTGCTGCTCATAGGGGGTCATATGATTGTTGGGTTTTTCTCTGTATCTATGAAGCGCCTTGAGGCAACTTTTGTTGTGATTTGGCGCTATATAAACAAAATTGAATTGAAATTGAATTGAATAACAAGTGCTGGTTTACAAGAAGAATTGAATGTTTAGTGCAGATACTAATATGGCTCTGCAGAGTTTTTCTTTTCTTTTATCCTATGTCGCAGACTCGCAGCACAGCCAGGTGCTGGAGTCTGCTTTGACCCATGGTCCTTCTCAGCCAGGTATGGAGCTGACTCAAGACACTAAAAGACCTCTCACAGCTACAGCTGCTAACTGGGTTTGTTAGGGCAACCTGAATAACAGTTTTCAGTGTGGTGAAGATCTGATTATCCAGAAGATTGTACAATGTTAACATATCTGGGATGGCACCAGCCTCACTCTTGAGCTTCAAAAAGTTTTTTCTTTGCCAGTTTAACAGTTTGTGTTGTGCCTGTCACTGTTCCCTGTCTGTTTTCTTACCTGGTTCTTCCTGAACTTGTAGTTTCTCCTCATGTTCTCCTCTTTCCTCTCTCCCTCTTTGGACTGACAATCATACACAAATAGATTTTATTCAATTAAATTAAAAAAAAATACTATTAAGATCACTAATAAAAAAGTCCTCTCTCAGTTTACTTTTAACCAAAAGGCAAATAACCAAACCACATGTACATCTAATAAAGGATATAAATATTGAAACACTGATCCAACATTATCCTTTATTGATGGATCATTTGATCTTACACGTTTACCTGAATGTGGCTCCTTTTTTGAAAAAACTTCCTCATATCCATTATGAACCTGGCTGTCTCTCTGCGCACACACACACACACACACACACACACACACACACCAGCACACACAACTACAGAGCAGGATGGATTGTAGGGTAGAAACATCGCCGGAAAACACGTTTTCAACACAGCAGGTTACCTGGTGTAATGTTTTTCAGCTAAAAAGAAACATGGCCTGACTCCTACCCAACTATATAAAGAGTAACTTAGGGTTAAATGCAGCTAATATGTCCTGTTTTAAGGCAGGCGATTCCACCTCCACTCCGCTGCGTCTCAGACATCAAAAATGGGCTAAAATCGCCCCCGCTTTCACCTCATGAGTGTTTTTACAGTAAGTCGATGAGCTTCGGTGTGCTGTTATTCTACTGAGATCATAGGTCTGTCATCTTCTCCTAACCAGTTATTTCTTACAGTGTAACATAACGTGTTTACCAAAGTAATCACATTCCCCTTTTTTGTGGTTCCCTATCATGAATAAATGTACTGCTTAAACCAGTGTGTTCAAATCTAAGCTTGTGTTTGTCATTTCTCCTACTTTAATTTGAATTTTAGAAACCTTCCTTCCTATTATTTCTATCACATTTCCATCTCTTTTTTCCCCTTACTATGCTCTGTGTGATCTTGTCCATGACCCTGTACTTTTGCTAGAGAGATAAGTTTTGGCAGCTCTTTTCTGATTTCTAATGACATTTTTCTGTGTCTACCAATAACGTTGCTGTTGGAGCTGTTTTAAGTACAACTATCCAGAATCTTGCCTGATATTGAATACAGTTTCATTTCAGGAGAGCTGTGTCTGCTGCTGCATCATATACAACACATCTACAGTATAGCACAGATCTGATGAACCCACTTTCACCTAAACACTAGGGGTGCAACGATTCACAGTTCCGTTCGATACTTTGGTGTCACGGTTCGATATTTTTTCGATACAAAAAAAAATGTTCATGCCTTTTTAATTTGTCATTTATTAAAATTATAAATATATATTTTAACTCAAAAGTACAGTTTTTAAATTTATTGTTGCTGAAACAACAAAATAATAAAAAATAAATCTATCTGATGGAGAAATCCCTCATCTTTGGAAAAGAGAGTTTATTACAGAGAAATGTCTCTTTCCAAAATAAAAGCTCTACTATACGCTTCTTCTGGGCTATATTCTCAGCAGCATATTAAACATATCAGGTCCCCATAAGGAGAATCATGTGCTAACGGCTGTCTAAATGACTCGGGTAAAGTGTGTAGCATGCGTGCTTGTTGTTTTTGTCTGCTTCCACTTGTCTTTGCACGAGGATGATGTCGGCGTAAATGTGCAGTCATATTCGTTGTGTTCCCACTAGTGCTGTCAGCGTTAATCTGAAATGACGTTAACGCCACAACACGGCAAATCTCCGTTAACAAGCTACCGCGGATCGCCCCGTGCGTGGGGCTGGACAGCCAACACATTAACGAGCTAACTGCGCTAACACACTAGTTCCCACCAATGTAATTGAGCATTGCTGGCACATCCAACATACTGTTTTACTTTTGTCCATGATGCGCTTACCTTCAGGGTCATACGTCACATGAAGACCAAAATAGTTCCAAACCCAGATCTGAATGAGGGTGGGGGAGGTTCAATTTGCCATGTTGCAACGAGCTTAGCTTCTGTCTCGCTAGCTTGCCCTGCACTCAGTGGATCTGCGTTCGACTACTCCGCCTAGGCTGCGCTGTCGAGCGCAGATCCACTGAGCGCTCAACACAGACAGCATCGTCAGAAGGAAAGTTGATAAAATAAATTAAAAATTTTGTATTGTTCATACATATGCGTACCGAACCGAAAGCACTGTATCGAACGGTTCAATACCGATACGACCCCCTGCACCCCTACCAAACACTGAATTATATTTAATGCCTTCTTGCAATTTGTCTACTATTTTCTGAATATCCCCTGTCACCCTTTCATCAAACCACAATCCAAGAAATAGAATAATAAGGAAGGGCATGCTGCTGCTCCACATCGAAAGGAGCCAGCTGAGGTGGTTCGGGCATCTGACAAGGATGCCCCCTGGGCGCCTCCTGGGTGAGGTGTTCCGGGCATGTCCCACCAGGAGGAGGCCCCGGGGCAGACCCAGGACACGCTGGAGAGATTATATCTCTCGGCTGGCCTGGGAACGCCTTGGTGTTCCCCCGGATAAGCTAGAGGAGGTGGCTGGGGAGAGGGAGGTCTGGGCCTCTTTGCTTAGGCTGCTGCCCCCGCGACCCGGCCCCAGATAGAGCGGATGAAGATGGGTGGATGGAAGGGCACATCATATTCCCTGGTGTTCCACTTTCAACCGAAATTCTTTCAGAGTAACTTGTATTTGACTCTACATAACTGTGTTTCTATGGGATAATTTGCTGCCCACCACAGTTACAACATTTATCTCGTACATTATTTTTAAATTCTTGGTGCGATTAGCACAGTACATTGATGTGTCCATGTTTTTGGCACCTGAGGGGTGAAGGGATATATGGCCTAACCGACAAGCTTATGCATCCTATTTTAATTCTCTGAAGAAGAACAGCCTATTGACATTCCAATCCGATGTTTCAAAATTCCAGGTATAGATCTGCTAACCTGTTGTTTTTTTTTTACAAACCTCACCACTGTTAACACTCTGTTACTGTCTTCCTAGATCCTACTGGAAAACCCGTCGTTACTCCCTGCATTACTTTGGTTTCTGCTAGTATCCTCTTCTCTTCTCTTCTCATCTTCCTTTCATTTCAGGGTAATTTAAAATTCCTCCTTTACCATCTTTTGCCATACAATACATTTGTCCAAACTGTTCTCCACTAAACTCTGTTTACTGCTCTGTATAAGCTTTCCACTTTTTCTCCCTGCTTCATGAGTAAGTAGAGAAAACATTTCTTCAGAAAAAAACGTTACTTCTGTGGCATTTTATTATGAATGATTTCCATCCATCTTCATCCGCTTTATCCGAGGCCGGGTCGCGGGGGCAGCAGCCTAAGCAAAGCTTCATGAATGATTTCATGAAGCTTCAAATATTTTTGTGTGGCTGTATCTTAGGAGTTGGAGCAGGTTGTGTATTTGGAGGTCATCTACTATTCGAAAGGTTGGCGGTTCAACAGCTGCTCCAGTCTAACCTGAACCCCAAGTTGCTCTCTGACATTTATCAGCATGTGAATGTTAGACAGTGTGAAGATAAAAAGCACTTATGCATAAAAAAGAGTTCATGTGTGAATGAAACATTTGATAAAACACTTTGAGTGCTTCAATAGGAAAACACTACTGTATATAAGAACCAGTCTATTTACCATTTTTCCACTAAAAACTGATTCCAGCTGCCTAAATCAATGTTATGCATCATCTGCCTGAGACACCATTATATTTCAGGCTCATCAGCACATAGAAAAATCTCTGTCCGTCTGTGGTTGACTCAGGGTTTGGGGTTTTCATACAATAAAAATACATGATTACAGAGCAGGAACAGAAGGAAGCCTGAAAGCCTGTCGAGCCAGCAGGAGTCTCTGAAGTTCAGCAGGTTGTTTTCTGCAGCTTTTTCTTTCCAGTTCAAGTTTTGAAGTAATCAAAAAATGATAAAGAGCCCATATTATTATTTTCAGCCTGTCCCTTTAGGAATTGCCACAGCAGATCATCTAGCTCCATCTTACCCTACACCAAGGGTGTCGTCCTTCGACATCCATGCAGCTACATCTATGCGTCTTCTCTGTGGTCTTCCTCTTCCATGGTAGCTTGATCGTTCAACATCCTACGTCCCATATATCCACTTTTAAACATATCCATCTCAGCCTTGCCTGCAAGCCCCTCAACCTGAGTTTGTCCTTCTGATATGCACGTTTCTAATCCTGTCGCTGTCCGTAACTGCAAAAACATACATCACAACAGGTCTCACTACCTTATTGTAACCCTTCCCTTTCACTTTTGCTGCTATTGTCACCCACTCCACCCCACCTGGCGACTTATATTCCTGCTGTTTCCCATGCGTATCCCTCCAGGCTCTACCTGCTCACTACAATTACTTTTGATTTTTGTTACACAATAAACACAACGTGATACAAATGAGCATCAATAAAATTATAAATCAAACTGTTTATCAAGAACCAACAATTTACTGATGCTTCAATTGAAAGCATTTTGATCTATTTATTAGGAACACCTGTGCAGGTAATGCCATCGACACTGGACCGCATCAGAAAGATGATTGAAGTTTACTGGGTGGTCGTGCATTGGGCTCCTTTATTATATTTTTACATTGGTTGTTTTTCATAAGATAAAGTAATAACAAAGGAAATGAACCTAAATAATCACTCACCATTGAATTCTTAAAAATATATTTAATTAAAGTTTCATGACCACAGCATGGACATCACCTTCTCCTCGTCAATCTTATTAGAAACTTATGGACACAAGCCAACCCCTCTCTAAAATGAACTTGGGTAGCCAATAGAGAATACAGCTATTTCAAAAATCACACAGGGTCAACTGATTAATGAAATAATCGAGCACAAATCTGGAATTCAGTCTCACATGGCGACAGACATTTGCTTTTGGATTTTTCATGATGACCCCCAAACATTTCTTTTTCAAAGCAGCAGCAGGACAGTTAAATCAGCAATAAGCTTGAGACAGGATACAAGTTTACAGCATGGAAGCAAATCTTAGATTATTTTCTGTGAGCTCTCAGTGATGTGACTGTGTGCACTCAGAGGCGTCGACGCAGCAGGAACATGAAGAAAACCGCACTGATGAGGATGCAGAGTGTACACACAGTGGGAACCACAATCTCTGTTACCATCTCCATGTGGCCTATCAATGGATCTGCAACGCGTACATGGAACCAAGAGTTAGTGTATCGCCATTTATTCAATTCAGCTTTATTTATTCAGCTCAAGGCATTTTATATTGTAAGGTAGACCCTACAATAATACATAATACATTTAGAGCCCCAGCTTACTGAGGCTACGTTCACACTGCAGGCGGAAGCGCATCAAATCCAATTTTTTTGACCCTATGCGACTCATATCCGATCATGGTGTGACAGTGTGAACGGCACAAATCCGATATTTTCAAATCCGACCTGGGTCACTTTCATATGTGGTACTGAATCCGATACATATCCGATGATGGTCATGTCGCATTAAATCCGTCTTTTACGTCACTGACACAAGACAGACGGCAATTATCAGCGCCCGATAAGACATCGTGAACGCTTCCTGGCCATCCGGTGAAACTGTTGGGAAGACAACGTTGGAGAAACGTGAACATTTTATTTGTACTGTATAATCTGCAGATTCTGACAGAAATCTGCAACTATCCTTTGAAGCAGCGCTCCTCTAAAACAGCAATAAGGATCATTATTAGGTTATTTACATTATTATGTAAATAACAAAATAACTTAAAGCAAAAATTGGGAAACGTGAAGTCCGAAGTCTTTATATTAAGGTCCATCAGTCAAACAATACTGTTGCTCTGGGTCTAAACAGAGCGCGTTGTGTGTGACGTCTTCTTTTGCGCATGCGGCCGCTTTGAGCGTTCACACTAGAGCGCGTTTGCTGTCGCATTTTATTTGTCGTGTGAACGAGCAGACAAAAAAAATCGAATTTGATCCAAAAATCGGAATTGAGCATCAAGACCTGCAGTGTGAATGTAGCCTTAGATTTTTGATTTAGTTGTGTACTATAAAAAATCAAAAATAAAATTTCCTTAGTGCAAAAGCACAGCACTCTTTTTTTTTTTGCTATGGTGGTGAGGATCAGAAAAACCCTTTATATACGTCAGCATGAAACATATTATACCAATTTTACAAAGAAAATGATAAAACAGTAACAAATACCTAGAGTTACAAATACAACTAAATATAAATGTAGAAATACGTGATATGTTTATGGTGTGAAGCTCTGACTGTATTACTTTTGGCTGTTTCTAATATGGGTTCATTCCTGGTGTAAGATGATTCTATTCAGCAGCTTGTGTGACCCGTTCACCACCATCTACACTCTAAAAATACCTACGAGGATATTCAGCATTGTTGTAACATTATGTTGTGCATGAGCTTGGTGGCTGACTAATCTGAACAAAGAACATACAGTGCAAATGAAATAGAAATAAAACAAATATTAATTGTAACATATTAAGTGTTATATAATGTTAGGAATGATTAATTTAATTAAGTGATTGTCAAATGTGCGAGCAGGGCTTAAATGGGGGCGATCGTGGCTCAAGAGTTGGGAGTTCGCCTTGTAATCGGAAGGTTGCCGGTTTGAGCCCCGGCTCGGACAGTCTCGGTCGTTGTGTCCTTGGGCAAGACACTTCACCTACCGCCTACTGGTGTTGGCCAGAAGGGCCGATGGCGCGATATGGCAGCCTCGCTTCTGTCAGTCTGCCCCAGGGCAGCTGTGGCTACAACTGTAGCTGCCTCCACCAGTGTGTGAATGTGAGAGTGAATGGGTGGATGACTGGACGTGTAAAAGCGCTTTGGGGTCCCTAGGCGGGACTAGTAAAAGCGCTATACAAATACAGGCCATTTACCATTTAAATTGAGCTGGAAGGACGTGGAATAGCGTTCTGGCCCCTTTAATTAATTTCAATCTAATAAGCAGATTAGTTCATCTTTTGTGTCCTGCTAGTATGGCAATATTTGCTGAGTAATAGGGGTGGGGGAAAAAATGGATACTGTGTAGTATGGTGATATTTTGTTTGCTAATAATGTATGGATACAGGGACAGCAGAAATCGATATTTTGTTACAAAAAGGTTTTTGTGCTCTGACTTCAGAGCATGTTGATCCTTTTTCTGAGCAAGAATCCTGACATTCCTTCACTGTCCAAATGTGTTTAACTTGTTTTTGGCAGCAATAAACATGACAGTTTACTTATTTTAATTTAAGACATGTTTTATTTTAATTAAGTTTAAAACTTTTTTATTTAATGTAAAATTATATTTTGTTTTAATTTACTTTCAAATTCTTCAGTTGCTGAAGGGGCTGCATAGTTTTCATAAACTGCATAGTTCAGAATAGCTATAATTGTACCAGATGGTTGATTCAGTTAAGTTGGACTAGACTGTAATACAAACCGTTCAGTTTGTCAACAATCAAACTGAAATGAGAGAAAGACTGAGTGTGAGACTTTGATATTAGAGAAAATGAATATTGATAAAGTTTACCTTTATGTACAGAATCTGAATATCGCAAAATATTTTAAAAATTGCAATAATATCGTATCGTGGGATGTATGGTGATTCCCACCTCTACTGAGTAATAAAAAAACCCCTGATATCCTGTGGCAGGCTAACAACCTCAGCACGCCCTTTTTCCCTTCCCATCCCTGTGATTTGTTTATGGTGCAGATGTAAGTAAAGCTGGCAGCAGTACAGCAGAAGACGAGTGAGCATAAAGGGAGTGAAGCTCAAAATCCCAAACACACAACCAAACGCACAGTTTCTGTGCAGTTTGTTCCAAAGTGTGTCTGCTCTCTAAAGGTGCAATCGCTGTGAGAGAAAAAGATGTTATCATGTAACAGTACTGGAGACGGGGAAAGAAAGACAGGATGGAGAAATAATTTTCAAAGTTAAGGACCGCTTACCACATGACATGTAAATGTAAAGCTTACATATAACACCCTCACATATTCTAAGGCTCCTATCTGTACCTGATGTGTTGCTGAAATGTGTTTTGACTCAGTAAAAGCTGGGAGAATCACATTAATCTCACACAGCATCAAAGTATGTACCTAAACTTCATCATGGATTGACCAAGCCTGTTCCATTCCTGCAAGTTCCTGATTTTCCTTTCTTCTAGCTGGAGGGGCAAAACAAAGAAAAACCCTGTTAGATGAGACAAAAACAAGCTTCAGACTGAATTTTCCTTTGTTTGGCCCCACCAAGCTTTTCACAGCCCATGCACTACTTCATTATACTAACCTGCAGCCAGCAGCTGGTTACTGGAGGAGCAAGTCTCTACAGCTTTCCTCTTCCAACTTTCAACCTGTAAAGCCCAAACAAGTCCTTGTTTAAGTAGTGTCTTCACCTCCATGGGGGACTTTTAGCGTGAAGTGTGTAGCGTTTACCTCTCTCTGATTGGGAAAGCCATTTGAGCTGATAATGCGTTTGTAGTAGTGGACAGAAGCTTTTGGGTAGCGTGGCTTATTTTTGTTCCTGAAGTCCACGTAGTAGAGCCCAAACCTCTCAGAGAAGCCTTCATCCCACTCAAAGCTGTCGAGGAGAGACCAGGCCGTGTAGCCCTTCACATTGACCCCATCTTTTATCGCTGTAAGTCGAATCGTGGACACTCGTTTGATTCACATCATATCTAATGTGCACAGGTTTGATATTTGATAGGCAGTTTTTGAGACAGTGAGTTTCACCTTTGAGCATTTCATTGATGTAGTCTTTGAAGTACTTCATCCTCCAGTCGTCACAAAGGTCGGTGCACAGCATTTTCTCTGACACGCCATTTTCTGTCACATAGATCATGGGGTTTCCATACTGAGTCTGTTAGTGAGATGCCATATCACATATTTTTGTTATTATATTTGCTGAAAAACTATATTTCAAATGAATACAGTATCACCCAGGTTCACAACAGAAAGACATCAATTTATATAATGCTGATACATTTACCATACATGAACTTGTCATGAGTGATCAGTTCATCCAGTCTTCACTGTGAATATGTCCACGATGCAGTGGTTTCACACAAAGCCCCAGTTTTCCCCGAATACAGCTTGAGTTTTAATTTGAAAAGCTCAGTAATCAGGATGTGTACCTTAACAAAGTTCAACAAGCGTCGGAAGCCCCAGGGAACGGAGTAGAGCCATTCAGAACCAGGGTCAGGCCATTGTGGGTCAACCAGTTCAGCAAGGTCACGGTCAGAGAAATAGTTGTCTCCAGCTCCTGATGGGTAATTCTTCAGAGTGACATAGCGAGTTGTGAAATGTCCAAGACCCAAGAAGTCACAGGTGCCCTTGATGTAACTTTTCTCCTGAGGAGAGAAGACGGGCAGCCGCGAAGCTCCCAGACCCTGCTGGCCACTCTTCCTGCCTGAAGAAATTTAGTACACTTTGAAACTAAGTGAAGCTATATGCAAGGCATCGATGACAGCAGGGGTGGGGGAGCATAAGGAGCATAATATCAGACTGAAGTCACGCTAAAATTACAATGCACTAAATACTGAGTATGCAAACAAAGAGTCATTAGAAGTGTTACATAGTGGATCTTGATTGATTCAGTATTCTGTTCAAACTAACATGTGTACAGCTACTACACATGATGACACTGGAATATAGGAATTAATCTACCAGCAGAGGTAATAGTGCATTCACTCAGGTTAAAAGCATTCGTGGTGACTTATTCTTGGCTGGTCACACAGAAAGTGAGGTGCATAGTTGTGTGACAAGCGTGTACACAAACCCCCAAGATCACAATAGGTTAGCACTGCAACGCATGGCTGTTTTCTTCCAGACCACAACATATTTGCTATCAAACACAAGTCAGGCTCTTAATTGCTATGTTTTGCTGTTGTGACAAAATCTGGCCAAAGACAGACATATAACACTTTGCAAAGTGTTATATGTTGCAAAGTTTTCTCTTTGAAAGGGATGTACGTTAAACTTCCCGTGAAAATTCTTGACACATATAGTTATATCCTTTTTCTTTTTTTGGGTGAGGACATTTTTACATATTGCAAAGGTCTAAATGGTTGCATTTGACATACCAATGTAATCTTTCATAACTTGTGGGTAGTCTCCATGGAAGAGAGGTGTAGCAAACCAGCCCAAGTAGAACTGAATGTATCTCTCTGCTGCTTCGATATCCCTCTGGTTGGAGATGTCCACTGGTTCACCCCAGTCAGCAGTCAGCGAGATCCCAACCAGGCCTGCACACATGCAAGAGCTTTGTTGATAGAAATTATGCATATATTATATACACATAAATACAAACACACACGGATGGATGGATGGATAGATAGATAGATAGATGGATAGATGGATGGATGGATGGATGATGGATGGATGGATGATAGATAGATGGATAGATAGATGATGGATGGATGGATGGATGGATGGATAGATGGATGGATGGATAGATGGATAGATGGATGGATGGATGAATGGATGGATGGATGGATGGATGATGGATGGATGGATGATAGATAGATGGATAGATAGATGATGGATGGATGGATGGATGGATGGATAGATGGATGGATGGATAGATGATAGATGGATGGATGGATGATGGATGGATGGATGGATGGATGGATGGATGGATGGATAGATGATAGATGGATGGATAGATGGATGGATGGATGGATGGATAGATGGATGGATGGATAGATGATAGATGGATGGATGGATGGATGGATGGATGGATAGATAGATGATGGATGGATGGATGGATGGATGATAGATGGATGGATGGATGGATGGATGGATGGATGGATGGATGGATGGATGGATAGATGATAGATGGATGGATAGATGATAGATGGATGGATAGATAGATAGATAGATAGATAGATGAATGAAAGTTTTCCCTTTCACCTTTTTGTTTGCTTCTCCACTGCATGTCATACGTGTGCCATACGTTAGCATGTGCCTGTTGCAAAGATAGAGATGCAGGTTTAGCCTTATGTCTGTTCACCATTATTTTTTCAATCAAAGGTCCCAGTGAGATACAGGATCTTTTCTGGGAGTTATACCTGCTTAGGATAAGTAACAAAATAAGGCTTCACGAAGAATAACGTATAACTCCTACATAAGCAACACATTATATTCGACCAATTTTAATGTAATATTTAACAAAACACAATAAACAAAAAAATATGTAGGAATCATACGGTAAAGAAAAATGTGTAAAATAATAACATAAAGAGCATTTTTGTAAACACTGATTACAGTAGGGGTAAATAATTCTTTGCTGCTCTGCTGAATTTAAAGTTTGTTCAGTTACAGATTCAGTAAAATATGTACGTGAGCAAACGTATAAATGAGCTCTCGACAGTTTGGTTTTAATGTAGGAGACAGAATATCAACCAAAACATGAAATCGTTGTTGGCAAGTACAGCGATAAGACATTTTTGTAGCGGATCACCAGGTTTGATTACATGTTGGGAGGGATTTGACCTTTGACCTGCCGTTTGGCTTCAGCTCCCACCACTGATTTTCTACAGGACTGAGGTCTGGAGACTGGCTCAGCCACTTCATGACATTAATGTGCTTCCTGATGTTGGTTTCATCTGACCACTGCACTTTCTTGCCTTCTCTTGGTAAAATTGATGGAATTATAATCTTGACAGCAACTGATTAGGAGCAGCTTCGTTTTTCAAACTTGCAATCATAGTATTAAAACTAATAATTGGAAATTATGGTAAATGATCAGCTTTATCAACAAAACTGGGCACGAGTCATTCAGTCCTACCTTGATGATATGGTGGGCGGCTTTGTAAGCTCCTGTTCCCTTCAGTTTCAGTCCAGGTGCATGTTCACCTGTTTCATATCCCTCCACAGCAATGGACTTAATAACGAGACACTGACAATCACTCTCTGACACAGCATACTGTATTACATTACAACTGCAAACTGTGAAGGAACCGTTTTTCTTTAACCTGACATACCCAAGGATTGTTGAAAGTAATCCAGTACTTGACTCTGTTTCCAAATCTTTCAAAGCATAAATTAGCAAAGTCGTTAAAGTAATTCACCATGCTGATATTGTGCCAACCGCCATATTTCTCATGTAACACCTGTGGAGAGAAACATAGATTTTACTGTTGTATCTACAATATAGCTTTGGATAAGAAACTATGTTGAGCAATAATATTAGTGCTTACCTGTGGTAAATCCCAGTGGTATAGAGTGACAATGGGTGTGATCTTGTTATCCAGTAGCATGTTAATCAAGTCACTGTAATATTTAATTCCTTTCTCATTGATTTTTTCACCTGCAAGAATTGAAAGTGACATACACTACATGGTAAATGGCCTGTATTTATATAGTCATCCACCCATTCACACACTGGTGATGGCAGCTACATTGTAGCCACAGCCACCCTGGGGCGCACTGACAGAGGCGAGGCTGCCAGACACTGGCGCCACCGGGCCCTCTGACCACCACCAGTAGGCAACGGGTGAAGTGTCTTGCCCAAGGACACAACGACCGAGACCGTCCAAGCCGGGGCTCGAACCGGCAACCTTCCGATTACAAGACGAACTCCCAACTCTTGAGCCACGATCGCCCCATACATGGACACCCACAAGTGTATGGTCACAATTGTAATTTTTTTGTGAATTGTTTTGATGTAAAAGACCTGATTTTATGGTGGTATTGCACTTTTCATTTGGAGTTATGGACAATGTAATTGCGTGGCATTGCCACAAGGGGGCGATAGTGGTGAGTGCGATAGGCCGTTGCAACGCTTCTCTGCCTCAGACGAGGAAGAGCCTGCAGACCGAATGCAACTGATGTCTCCTGTCTCTGCTTTTCTGTTAAAAACCAGTTTAAAAACAGACCCCATCGAAGGCCTGTAACACTGGGAAACTATACATTACACCTAATGCAATTGTTGGTTGTGGAAATCCACACCCTGAGGCTCACACATACAGTGTGAGCACAGTTTTTGTGCATCCATGAAAAACTTACCAAACAGCTCGTTCTGCTACTGACTCTTGCTTGGTGTCATTTATTGGCTTAGATTATTGGCGTCTGAAGAAACAAGTTCATACTGGCAATTTCATTAAACAGACCGGGGCCTGAGTAGCCTGAAGAACCATACACAGCTACAATACCCAGGCACCTCGTTGGACACCAGCTCGGTCACAGACTGGAGGAGGATGGACTTCAGGCCTGAACTGTGGAGATGTGGGATTGTCACTGGGAGCCAAATCTCATCTCGATTCTGCATTGATATTGTCTCCAGTGATGATAAGCCTTGTTTATTCAGTGAGGGAGATGCCGCCCAAAACCATCACACTTACACCACCTAACGCTGCTACCCTATCAGTGCAACAATCAATCCACACTTTGACCCCACAATCCAACTGCTGCAGGGAGAATCTGGACTCTGCGGTGAACATAATGTTCCAGTGCACATGCTGCAGACACCAGCAAAACTGGGCCTGATGGTGAGAGGCAATCATGGTAGGCTTCCTGGAAGCCCTATTAGACCAGAGCTCTGTTTATGGCTCCTAAATGCTGGTGTCATCTTTTTGGGACGTCCGCTTCACAACCTCTGACATCCTCTGTTATATGAAACTATAATACTGCTGACACGTGGTTTTGTGGAGCACATTCTTTAAGTTTCCCAATGGCTTGGTCCCTATCCGGGTGAGTCTTAGATTATCATAAGCTCACAGTAAGAGTCCATAGCAGAATAAGCTGTTTATACTGGCAAGTTTATCATGGATGCAACCGCCATATTCAGCTCTACTGCTCAACCCACAAATGCATTTTCCTTACACGTGTGGCACAATTTAAGAGGAAATAAATAGATTTTCAAAGGGAACAAAGTATTGTTACAACTAAGAAAAAATCACGCAAATACAAATGTCCTAATTTTTTGTGCAAATTTCAGATATATAAATTTTTAAATGGTCAGATTTATGCTTACTTTTCAGTCCAGTGGGTAAAATCCTTGGCCAGGAAATGGAGAAACGATAATGATTCAGCTTCATGTCCTTCATCAAGGCAATATCGTCCTTAAAGACAGACAGCAGGAAATATTTCTTTAAATAAATCACAAAAGATGATGTCTTTAGATGTGAGTCATTGTCTGATAACATGTGAAACAGGTCTGACTACTTTATATTATCTTCAGATAAAGCTGTCATCAGACTGAATGTTTCCTAAAATTCCTAAAACGTATTTTTTCATTCTAACTGTAACAGTTCTGGATGTTGGTTGGGGTGTAGGAGTCATAAGTCATGTGGCTTATGTTGGAGTCTGCGGTATTTATTTACTTACTTTCATATTGATTTTTTATTTTTACATCAACTTTTAAATTGATCTTTTACTTTACTCACTGTCAGGAGTCTGACACCTTTTCAAATTGTTAACTTTAGTGTAAAAGCTATTCCTTCACATTCTGGGCTGCAAATAAACAAAGCAAGAAAACGGAAAATATATTTTTATCTTACAGTTATATTTGTAATATGCATCCATATGTAATGTCGGCTGTGATAATGAATGTTAGAGGAAGAGAAACGTCACGTCATTTGGATCGGTCGAGCAATAAAATATTGTGTGTAACAGTTTGGCACTGAAGAAAATTCCATTTTTTCCACGTCACCTTGAATTTGTGGTATCCCTCACATGAAGAGTCTGCTGTGTCATTCAAGAATATTTTCCCCTTTTTATGGGAAAATGCATCCCAGATGCTTATTCCCTTTCCATCGACATTCCAGGCTCCTTCAGTCTGGTAAGCAGAGCTGCCAGCTCCCCAGGAGAAACCTGCAGAGGAACAAAAAACAATCAACAAATTTTATTTTATTTTTATTTTGTATTCACTCCTGAGCTTATAATCATGATCACATTATGGTTTTCCAGGTTAAGGTAGAATTTAATTTTATGTTTAATTATATGATCAACTTTTAAACCAACATGAGCACTTTAAGAACGTTTTATTCTTAGAAAAAAATTATGGCAACTTAGGAAAGATCCGTCTGTCATGAAGATTGTGTGATATGAACAAACGCTGCAGAACAGCAGCTGGAGACATAGGTTTCCTATACAGTGTTGCATAATATGGAATTAAAAGTCATGCCTTCATAAGTATTGAAAAAGCAAAAGAGAAAAATGTCATAATATATTTATGTTCTGAAAAATCTTGGTCAGGCAATATTTGTATGTTTTTTGCAGCCTTTTGAGCCTTTTGAGCAGACACTCAGTATCAAAACATTTATGTATGCCAGGAAGCAAGTAGTGCATGTTCAAAATATCAGATTTTTAATAATATGATTTAAAAAAGGGAAACTTTCCTTATTCTGTCTTCACCACACATCAATTAAAATAGTTCAAGGCTTTGTTCCTTTAATTATGAGAGCTTCCTGTTTGAGTACACCACTATTCAAACTGTAATACTGTATATATTTCAGTCTAGTTCAGTATATTCAACCTTAAGGATGGCTGCTGACTTGATATTTGTTCAATTAGATCAGTTGGAGGTGTTGTTGGCCGACAGGTTGCAGGTGGAATACGTGATGCTGTGGACCAAAGGTACAGGAAGAGGAGGCCAGGTGGAGGTTGTATTAGGCAGTGAGAGAGAAGGAAAGGCGGAAGTGTGGAGGAGTAGGGACTCCTGGGATTATGACTGGTTCAGGGGTATGTATGATGGAGAGAAGGAAGGTTGATGTTATAATGTAGGCAGGAAATGAGGTAGAAGAGAAGCAGGGCCAGGAGCACTGGAGCTGTTCTATCACGGTGTAGATAATAAGAGAAATACAGCAGGGGTGATCTTGATGGAAGAGTATGTGAATAGTGTTGTGGGGTAAAGAGAATATCAGCTAGGATCAAGAGTTTGAAGTTGGAAATTAAAACAGTGACGTTGAACCTGGTGAGTGCATGTGCTCCACAAACAAGGAATTCGGGTTGTGTGAAGTGGGAGAGAGAGTCTCCAGGGGGAGATTGGAACAGATATCAGTGGAAAAGGAAGCAGAGGTGATGAGGTGTTCGGCAAGAGAGAGAGATGCAGAAGGACACATGGTAGCAGATTTTGCATAAAGGATGGAACTGGCTGTTGTAGAAACATCTTTGAGAAGAGAGAGGAACACTGAGATACTAGAGTGGAGGATGGTGCACACGGGTGAGCTACGTCTGAGTGATAGCAGGATGTAGCTACACAGCACTGGATGGCTTTGGACTTCAAGAAGAAGAAGCAAGTGAAGGTAGAAACAGCTTTTAAATGGTGGGAGATGAAGAATGTTGCATGGTTCAAGGAAGAGTTGGGATGAGGCTTCATGCTGAGAAATAGCTCTGCAGGTGCAATGTTAGCTTTGAGATTCCTAATAAAGAAGGATACAGATGGTCAGAAGGAGTTTCACTCTGTCTTTGTTTCCAGAGAAACTATATGATAAGATTCCACGAGAGGAACTCTGGCATTGCGTAAGGAAGTTAGGGGAGGTATGTGAGGCTGGTGCAGGACGGTAAGATAGTGGTGGGCAGAGATGGGCAGTACTGTAATCTGATTACTTTTTTCAAGTAACGAGTAAAGTAAGGGATTACTATTGCAAAAACGGTAATTAGATTACCGTTACTTTCCCGTAGGAACGCTGCGTTACTGCGTTACTAAAACCGTGATTTTTTGTGAGAATGTCTCATGACAGTGACGTAAGAGAGTGCGACGTTCGTGACAACAGCTGTGTGCAGATCAACAATGGATCATATATCGAGTGCAGAGAGAGTATGAGCGTGCAGCGTTTAAAGCGTGGAAGTACTGACCTTACTTTGAGTTTGATTCCATAAAAAGTGACAAAAACATTAGTGTCCGTTGTGCGTGGGAAGAAAACTTCTTTTTACAGCGAAAAAAACCCTAAACTTCCGAGCAAGCACCGAGTAGCTACGACGTAATGGGAAACTCACAGAGAAACTCGCGGATTCTTCCACTGACCGCGGCACACCTGCACCAGGGTAAACCTCCGCCTACCTCACTCCTGCTTTACAGGTGAAAATAGAGCAACAGGACTGCTAGTCTTTGACTTTATTTATTTTCTGCTGTGTTTTACTTGCATCTATTTGAAAGACTGAGTGTAAACACACAAAATATTTTATTTTATGTGCTGGAATGTGCAGAAAATAGGTTTAAATGTTAAACTAATTTCTTCCAGTCAGAGAATGTTGCAGATAATTAAATGTTTGCTTGATGCATAAAGTTAAAAGATTAAAACTAATAAAATAAGTTTTAAAAGGAGACTTTTCCATTTGATTACATTTTGTATGATGGATTATGCAGAAAAAGTAGAATTGGGCTGAAAGATCTATCACTTTATCACCTATTCAGGTTGTAAATCATGTTTTTAAAAAGTAACTAAGTAACTAAGTAATTAATTACTTTTGAAAATAAGTAACCAGTAAAGTAACGGGATTACTTTTTGGGGGGAAGTAATTAGTAATTAGTTACTGATTACTTTTTTCAAGTAACTTGACCAACACTGGTGGTGGGGTGTGTGGTAGTAGTGAAAGTCCATAGAAGTATGACAGAGTACATGTGTGTGAGTGAGAGAGAGGCACATTGAAATGCAAGAAGCAGAGGTAGTGAAGGTTGAGGATGGGGTCAACCATCCAAAGCAATGCGCGGTGCGTAAGTCAGGTGAAGAAGAGAGTTCAGACAGGGTGGAGTGGGTGTAGATGAGTAGCAGGTGGGATTTGTGAAATAAAAATTTCCATGAAAGATGGTATACAAAGTTCAGAGATGATATTACTGACAAAACGACAGGAAGCCAAGTCGGAGGTGGTGGAGTTGAAAATATTAAGATTTTCATCAGGAGTGACCAGAATGGACACGATTAGAAAAAGGAGGAATGGTGAATATAGTAAACCAAGAATGTTGAAAATGAGCTGCCAGTCCTGAGGAAAACAGAAACACCTTAGATGTATTATAGCTGTACTGAAGGAGGATGCTGGGGATAGGGTGAGATGGAGGAAGACGATCCGCTGTGGGAAGCACGATCTGATATCGTCGTGTTGGTGTTGTTCCCAGATCATCATACTAAAGGTTGTTCCAGGATCAACATTGCAAGTGACCAATCAGAATGTTGTGATGTCATACTTTTGTGACTTCGGGAAAAACCGGCGTAAAACAAAAAACTGTACTTAAGCTGCGAGAAACCGCCTTTGTCCGCCGATCAACAGACCCTAACCCTGACCCTGACCCTTTAATAAACACTAAGCAGAACTGATATTGTCCTTGCAACACTGGAATTTCATAAATGCACGAATGGGTTGGTGCGCAAAAGAATAACGTCACAATAATGTGATTGGTCACTTGCAATGTTGAACCTGGAACAACATTTTCATGATGATCTGGGAACAACACCAACACGACGATATCAGATCATCCCTGTGGGAACGTCTGAAGGGTGAAGTCAGAAGAACAAGTCGTAGTGGAAGAATCTTATGCTTGATTAATTTATGAATTCTCAGATAACTCCAGTTGCTGATGACTAAGATATTTGTATTTTTTTGGTTTTGTGACAGATTGTTGAATAAATTGGTTACATAATAAAGATTTAACTCTGAGCACTGAAAAAGAAATACGAGTGTGAAAAAGTGATTTGGGATTTGGATGTAGGAACTAGGAATACTCGATTCTAACAACAAAAATGAGTTTAGCTGAATATACCAGAGAGATATTTTACTATATTGCTCTCCATGTAAGTCCAGCATGTGGTCTGCTCTCTCTGAGATCCTGGTTTCCTACCAGTTGGGAAGGTGCCGTAGTAGAAGGACGTCCTCTCGTTCTTTGTCCAGTCAAAGTCCTCAGCGGCTGACACACATAGCACCAAGGCAAGCACATGGTGTGGTCTCAGGATTCCCCACTGCAGCATTGTCATCTTTGGCAAAGAGAGCACTGTCTTTAGTTACAATTGACTATTTTAGCACAGATTTAACATCCTCATAGCTTGCACATTAATCTTTTAAAGTGTAGTGTCTTCATTACTGATAACGCTAATCCTACTCATATTTTGGAACGGCACAAAGGACTTTTTTGGAAAGAATATAAATACCTTTTGATTTTCTTTGTACCCTCGTGAATAATTAAAAAACAAACATATTAGGTTTGTCACCAGTGATGACATAGACCTCATAGGGTTAAGGGCAGTAATGTGTGGGATGGCAGCTGTCTGCTCTGAACTATACAGGGTGGAATATCACAGAACATGCATAAATGTTTAAATAAAACAAAGACTCAGAAACTTACACTCAGGTGTCAGGTGTCCACAGGTTTTGAGTAAAATCATCCTAATTCAACCCCAAACCTCAGGATCATTTAAATATCCACTGAAAAAAGTTACATATCCACCGAAACACCGAGTCATTGTCAGAAGAGCCTAGTTTCATTTCAGCCAGCTGTAGGACACACTGACACAAAACGCTATCAGAGACAGAAAATAAGCCAACTTGTCCAACACGGTTAGGATGAGTGACATTTCAAGCTGCTAAATCTTTTCAAGGATGTGGAAGATTTTAAAAAGTAAGAGTGGGCAAGAAATGCGAAATTGCCCTTAATTCCCGTGCTGTTTCTTTCCCTATACTTTCCCCTTTGCTCAGCCTGTGTCGCCCCAGCCACCTCACTCAGAACCACATATAGATGTCTGACCTGCTGCATTTGTCTCAGTTGGAAACTGCTCCAAAATGCAAGAAAAGTCTCCAAGCTTCTCCACCCGATCAGTGTTCGCCAGCGTTACTAGCTGGTTCGCTGCCAATGGTGACAAAAACAAAACCGAGTCGAGTATCCAGGACGTTTTCTGCTATTCATCAGCACATGTACAGCGACCCCCACCCCACCAGACGCACACTGAATGCCTCTCCATTTGAAAGCAGTGAAGTGTGAGCATAAAGCATTTGCTGGGGCCAACAGATCTTTTTGAAAAGGAGGGATTTTGACACTGTAAGCAAAGTTAATGGCAGAGAGCTTAATTTGTTTGCAAAACACATCAGATGATATTTAAAAAGTTATCTGCTGGATGTGACTACTGGTTAAACCTCTATTTGGCAGCAGTAATGTTTATTGGGTTAGTTTGGCTCTGGCTTAGCTGAGTACAACACTCAGGTGGGGAAGGATTTCAGTACAATCTTCCTGACAGATGTGCTTCAGCTCGGCCACATGTTCTTCTTGATGCATCCTCCAGCTTCAGCTGATGTTTCGGCCAACTCAGCGTTATTGTTTTAGCTTCATACGACCACTAGCCCATTACAGCTATGTAAGGGTCTATATTAGTGTCCCAATGCTTAATTATTATGATTATTGTTGCCATTGAAGTCAAACATTCATTAATTTAGAAAATACAGGAAATAATCAGTCAATATTTTCATATGATAACCTTCTATTAGGTAAAACAGTTTGCTAGAGCACATGAGTGATGGTTCTTGGGTTTCTTTAGAAAAAAAAGAAGGTAAAGGTTAGGTATGTCTGTGAAGGTTCTCAGTCATCCAGGTCATCGTAGTCAAAGGAGCTTGCAAAGAAAAGCGTCTGGACTTCTTTAAGTTACTTGAAGACGTTTCACCTCTCATCCGAGAAGCTTCTTCAGTTCTAAGATCAAATGGTGGAGAGTCCCAGATTTAAACCTAGTGGGAGTTTCCCCCCACAGAGGGACAAAAGGACCCCCTGATGATCCTCTAATCGCCTGAGCCAAGGTGTGAAACTGGGTGTGGGTCCCAATCAGCCAGAGTTGTGAGTTCATTGTGAAACCTGGCCCCACCTTATCATGTGATTTCCTGAGGTCAGATGGCCCAGGATGTGAGTGGGCGTTAAGGCGTCTGGGGAGGGATCTCAAAACTGGATTATAGATGGCAGACAGTTGGTGTCGTAAACCACCGCCTCTGTTCAAAGATGGTCGCTCACAGTGGACATAGATGCTTCTTTCACTCCTCTTTCAAACCATCTGTCCTCTCTGTCCAAAATGTGAACATTGGCATCCTCAAAAGAGTGACCTTTGACCTTAAGATGCAGATGGACAGCTGAGTCTTGTCCTGTGGAGGTGGCTCTTCTATGTTGTGCCATGCGCTTGTGAAGTGGCTGTTAGGTACTGGTTCCACTGGGACAGGCCTTTCCATGACCTGCTGTGACTCAAGAACATTACCAAAATCCACCACTTGATTCAGATCCAGTCTGAAATGAATAAGTCCTTAATTTCCCCATGATTCCCACTCTAGCAAGATTCAGGAATACAAAGTGTGGTCATTTTTCCTGGAGCTCTGAAACCAGAAGGTGAAACAATCAGAACACCACGTTTTCATTACAGTCGGGTTTGCAGAGGTGATGCACGTATAGTAGAAGCTCGCCAGCCTCGGGGTCATGACCACTTGGAGCGGGGCCCTGTACTAAGCATGAATACAGCCATTATCATAAGATGCTTTGTTTACAGAGCTTTGTTGAGAAATGCTGAAATGTTCAAAACTAAAACTGTTGGCACTGCACTCTCACTTTATGTTTGGGTGCTGAAGCTGTGCTCCCTGCTCGTTGTGTTTGCGTTCGCACATCTGCTTCACTTGCTCGCTCTATGTGCATTTGTATATTGTTGTTGTTTTTTAGTGCACTGCGTGTGGTTGCTGTGGAAAAAGGAGACAACATGGGTTTAGCATATCAATGGCACAAGGGCCCCAACGACTGTTACAGAAATGTTTTGAGATTTCTAGCACTCGTCCGCTCACCTCAGCTGGCCATATTTAAGGGGCTTTATTGTAGCCTCGCAGAGCTGACATGAACATCTTTACTAAGGTCCCAGGATTAGTCCAACAAACCAGGTATGTTGAGAGTGCCCTACTCTGGCCACAGTCCACAGAGCAAGACACCCACTAGTGTTATTGAGGTGGGTGGGCCTGTGGCTTTACAGCCAGTTTCTCCTGATTATCATGCTGTGCTCTCTGCCTCCAACACCAGTTTCCCAAAATCACCTGGAGAGTGATGAAGGCTGTATGCACACATACTGTCTCGCATTTTAAAGTGCCAGATGATAGCGCTAATCCAAATTAATCTGAAGCATGAAACTAATTTGATGTAAGAGTTGGAAATAGAAATAAACACTGCAGTGATTTTTTTTTAAAGACATTTTCAAAGGCTAAAGTCTTGACTTTTAGTCCAGACCACAGACTGGGGAGTTTCTTTGATCGTTGTAGTTTATGTCTTGATTATTACATGTGTGTGTATATATAATTCATTCAAAGTTTTCTGTATCTGCAGCAAGCTGGGGTCTGTGCTCCAACGTGCCTTCTACGGGTCCAGTGGGAGGGTGAGTCAAATAATTACTTAGTTACTTTGTCAAAGATTAGATGGGTTTCCTAATATACAGTGACTAGAATTTAAAAAATGAGTCAATCTGTGACACGTAATTTGAATTGTCAAGTTAATTAGTAACTATTCTGATAATTGAGAAATCATGTTTTCACACCAAAAGAAAAAAAATGGTCGACTTAACCTTCACCTAACATATAAACCCACACGTTTCAGTTTAAGAGAGCATAATGTTATTTTTATACAAAAATTAGCTTAAAGGCATACCTTTTAAAATTCTTTAAGACGTTTAAAATCTTAGCATCGCATCTTACATCACTTTATCAAAAATAAACAAATCAACAAAAATCATTTATGATTTGACTTGGTGTTGTTTAAATCAAACAAACTTCATCCATCCCTCCGTACGTTTTCTTCTGCTTATCCGGGGCTGGGTCGCGGGGGCAGCAGCCTAAACAGAGAAGCCCAGACCTCCCTCTCCCCGGCCACCTCCTCTAGCTTGTCCGGGTTAACACCAAGGTGTTCCCAGGCCAGCCGAGAGATAAAATCTGTCAGCGTGTCCTGGGTCTGCCCCGGGCCTCTTCCCACTGGGACATGCCCAGTACACCTCACCCAGGAGGCGCCCAGGAGGCATCCTTTGACATGGCTCCTTTCGATGCAGAGTAGCAGCGTCTCTACTCTGAGCACTACCCAGATGGCTGAATTCCTCACCCTGTCTCTAAGGGAGAGGCCAGCCGCCCTGAGGGACATGGTCGAATGCCTTCTCCAAGTCCACAAAACACAAGTAGACTTGTTGGGCAAACTCCCATGAACCATCAAGTATCCTCGAGAGGACAAAGAGCTGGTCCAGTGTTCCACGGCCGAGATGAAAACTGCATTGTTCCTCCATCTGTTAGTCAACCGAGGTTTGACTAACAGATGGACTCTCCTTTCCAGACTTTGGCTGTAGGCTGAAGAGTGTGATCCCCCTCTGGTTGGAGCATGATGGTTCCCTTCACCTCTGCTGTCCACCATCTGGTTTGGGGGTTTTCACCAAGACAGGCACCAACCACCCTGCGGCTGCAGCTCAATGGAGTAGCTCCAGCAATCGAGGTGCTGAACATGGTCCATTCAGACTCAATGTCCCCAGTCTCTCTTGGAATAGTGTTGAAGCTCAGCCAAATGTGGGCATTTAAGATCTCGCATTGTCTGCTAGGTGTTCCCAGCGCAGCCTCCCCCGCCACCTGATCAAACCTACTATAAGGTGGTGATCAGTTGACAGCTCACCACCTCTCTTCACCCAAGTGTTCAGAACATGCGGCTGCAAATCTGATGATACGATTACAAAATCCCGAATCGACCTGCGGCCTAGAGCGTCCTGGTGCCATGTGCACTTATGGACACCCTTATGTTCGAATATGGTGTTTGTTATGGACAAACTGTGGTTTGCACAGAAGTCCAGTAACAAAACACCACTTGGGTTCAGATCTGGCAGGCTGTTCCTCCCAGTCCGGGCCTTCCAGGTCTCTCTGTCTGACTTCACATGAGTGCTGAAGTCTCCGAGTAGGATGACAGAGTTCTCAGGTAGAGCACCCTCAAGCACCCCGGCCAAGGTACTCCAAAAAGACCCGGTACTCTCAACCGCTGTTTGGCACATAAGTGCAAACAACAGTCAGCATCCATTTTAACTTTGTTTTATCATTCTTTTATTGAGTCTGTTTTATCCTTTTGTTTGGTGGCATGGTTTGGTCAGACCTCTGTCACAGAGGAAAAACTCTCTAAATCAGATAGTGAGATGGTCCAGTCGTCTGATAGGTGAGCCACAGTCTTGTTTAGCCTCCCTGTACTCTAAGCAGGTACAGAGGATGGCTTTATCAATCCTTAAAAATGGTTCCCATCCTCTAAGGAGTGGATTTCAGCTTCTTCCCTCAAGACGGAGGTTTCTATTTCCGAGATGCAGGACAAAGCGTTATAAAAATAGCTTTGTCCCCGTTGCTGTCACTGAATTAAATAAGAACTGTTTTTGATTCGAAATATTAAAATTAATATATATGTGCCACAGTGAGGTTTATATCTTTACTAGGTATGTGTGTTTTTTAAAGGGATGCCAAATGCTGTCATTTTTTCTGTAAAGCAAATTTACCTTGCCTATGGGTATAAATAAAGTTACCTTGACCTTGATTCCTTGACCCAAAAGCGCAGGCAGCAAACAATCTTGTCTACCAGGAAAAACCCCACCGTACAAACAGCAAGCCGAGGGAGTACTAAGATACCCACCCCAGCCCTCCACCTCTCACTCACTCAGGGCAACTCCAGTCTAACACAGAGTTCAGGCCCTCTCCAGCAGACTGGTTCAAGCCGTGCGCTGTGGTGAGCCTGACTATATCTAGCTGGTACCTCACCAGAGAGGTAGAGGTGACACTCCATTTCCCAATCACTAGTCTAGGTAGTCTTAGTCTCTCTCTTTCTATATATATATATATATATGTATATATATATCACATTTAGAGCTGAAGCCTGGGAGATTTTAGCTTGACTTGGCATAAAAACTGGATTCAGGGAGGAATGTCTGTCCTTTGGCTCTATCGGAACTTATCTCTATGTAAAACTGATCAATCAGTCTGTTTTATCTTGGTTGTTTAGCATCTTCACTAAAAAAAACCCACAAAAACCACAATTTGTTTCTTTAGGAATTAAGTGGTTATAAAAAAACCCAGAAACCTCTATAAAATTCGCTTATTTGAGTCAAATATTTTCAGATCGTCTTCTGTGAAAATTTCCATTCCCAGTACAAAACCCTCAGATGGCTCTGACAGCCAGATAATAGATGCTTGTTTACTGTTAGATCAATAAAATATTCAAAAATTGTAATGAAAGATGTGTTCATGTCAGACTAAAAAGCTACTCACAGACAGGTTATGCTGCCACAAAGTCTAAAACTTGGTATACATATGTAATATTTGTCAAATATCTCCATTTCATGCAGGCTTCCTATGTTTGATGTTTTTTGGTTTGGGGTAAACTGTAACCATATTTTTGTGCTGCGGCTGCTCTTAGGTGACCCTTTTTGAACAGCGAAACTTTGCTGGCAGAAAGCTGGACCTGAGCTCCGACTGCACCAGGATCAGTGACAAGAACTTCCCAGAGAGATGTAACTCTGTCCAGGTGGAGAGTGGAGCGTAAGTCTACTTAAAACAGGCAGCAGGCCACTGATGCACGTTCTGCTGTCTAAGGTTATCCAAAAAGCAGATGAAAGCATCTACAGTGGTGTGAAAAACTACTTTATCACATTTAAATGTTTCAGAGCAGCAAACAAATTTACATATTAGACAAAGTAAACACAAAATGCAGTTTCTAAATGAAGGCGTTTATGATTGAGGGGGGACAAATCCAAACCTAACAGCTCTGTGTGGAAAAGTGACTGCTGTCTAAACCTAATAACTGGTTGGGTCACCCCTAGCAGCAACAACTGCAATCAAGCGTTTGCGATAACTGGCAATGAGTCTTTTACAGCAGTGTGGAGAAATCTTGGCCTGCTCGTCCTCACAGAATTATTGTAATTTAGCCAAACTGGAGGGTTTTTGAGCATGAACCTCCTTTTTAATGACATGCCACAGCATCTCAGCTGGATTCAGGTCAGGACTTTGATTAGGCCACTCCAAGTCTTCATTTTAATTTTCTTCAGCCATTCAAAGGTGGACTCGCTGGTGTGTTTTGGATCCTGCTGCAGAAACCACGTGCGCTTCAGCTTGAGGTCCAGACAGATGGCCAGACATTCCCTCTCAGGATGTTGTGATAGCAGGATTCATGGTTCCACATTACCACAGCAATTCTTCCCGTTCCTGAGGCAGCAAAAAAGCCCATTTAGCCCACTTTTTCACACCACTGTATATCTGCGGCCTTCAATAAACAGACACTAAAAGCAAAATGAAATCAAAATGATGTTTAATCACTGTTTAGAGCCTATTTGAATCTAAAACAACATTTCAAACATATTTTTATTTTAGCTTTGTTGTTGTTGTTTTTGCCTTTGCCACATTGATTTTCGACTCTCTCTCTTCTCATTTAAAGATGGGTGGGTTATGAGCATGAAAACTTCCGGGGACGTCAGTACCTATGGGACATGTCAGACAGGGGCGAGTACAACTGCTACGATAGGTGGTGTGCCCAAGCGGACCACATCTCCTCTGTCCGTGCTGTCAAACAGGTGGAACACAGAAACACACACTAGTTAGAACATACAGAACTCAGTCTGATTGGAAGATCTTCTTCTGTCTCGACCTTTTTAAAGAAGCGCTCTCAACATGCAGTATGCGCTCCATATCTGCTGTACTGCTGACAAGCAACTGAATAAAAGAGATAAACAGTTTACAGAAATACATCAGAGCTATTTATGGTGGATTCCAGGATTAAAACAGATTGTTTTGGTCTTAATAATTATGCAGATATTTTACTTGTTTTTGTGAAGAATGACTAATGTCATAGAAGATGATATTTTTCTATATCCAAAGACAATGTGTTGGTAAATAATGTATATTGAGCTAACTTTGCGATGAACCAAAAAGCAGCTTAATAGTTACATAATAAGTAATTTAAAGTAATTACATTTTGATTCTAATACATAATGTTTTAATATTTTTTGGTTTAGCAAAAGTCATACTAAAAAGATTTTATCCGTGGTTATTTCTAAAGATATACTCCAGTATTCATGCGTCACTTTGACTCACCAGTTTACAAATTTGTATTTAAAATATTGCAGCATTAGAAGAAAACTTACAAAAGAAGAAATCAGCCTTAACAACAGTGTGCTGGTTCTCTCCGTCCATAGACACCAGCTAACCAGCTTTAGTGGGAATGGTTCAATTCAATTCAATTTGTTTTTCTTTTAACCGTATCTGTTATTTCACAATAACAGTGGCCTCACAGCGGTAGATAAAGACCCTAAATTGTTGGAAAGAAATCCCCAGCAATCACATGACACCCATAAGCAAGCGATCGGCAACAGTGGCAAGTGAACACTTCCTTTTAACAGGAAGCAGCAGAAAATCTGAGCTCACTGGTTGGGGACGAGGAGGGAAAGAAGAGAACCGAGTGACAAAAGACACACTATGGGAGAGAGAGTCAGTTTTTAATAACTGCTAATTAAATACAGTAAGTTGTGTTGTATAAAGACACACTGAGTCAAAATAGATGAGCGAACAAGAAACCTTCAGTGTATCATGGAAAGCCCCCACAGCCTGAGCCTCTTTGCAGCATAAAGAATGGTTCAGGCTCACTGAGCCCAGTCGTATGGATCAGTGAGCCTTCAGCTTTCAGGCCCCTCTTCAGTTTGGATTCAGCAGACAGACTGTCTCTGCCTTTAAGGTTAGGCTAAAAATTTCCCTTTTTGCTGGATCAGGTCACCCTGCATCCTCCCTTAGTTATGCTGCCATAGGTGTAGGCTGCTGGGGGATTGAGTTTTTCTTCTTCAGTCCCCTTTCTCTGTATGTATTACTGTAGGGTCTACCTTACAATATAAAGCACCTTGAAGCGACTGTTGTTGTGATTTATATCAATAGAATAGAATAGAAGTGATCCAGACCTGACTATATGCTGTATCGAAAGGAAAGTTTTGTGCTAATCCTGAAAGTATAGAGAGAGCATGTCTCTTGAATCCAAACTGGGAGCCAAATCCATAGTAAAGAAGTCTAATAGCTGAAGGCTCTGCTTTCCATTCTACTTTTAAAACTCTAGAAAGCACCAGTAAGCCTGCAGTCTGACAACAAAGTGCCCTGTTCAGATAGCACAGTCCTTTAAGATATGACTGGGCTTGATTATTTAGGATTTTGTATGTGAGAAAAAAGGATTTGAAATTTAATTCTAAATTTAACAGGAAACCAATGAAGGGAAGCTAAAATTGGCGAAATATGGTCTCTGTAGTTCTTGCTGTAGCGTTCTCAATCACCTGAAGGCTTTTAAGGGAGATTTTAGAGCAATCTGATAATGAATTACATCATCCAGCCTAGAAGTAATAAATGCATGAAGCAGCTTTTCAGGGTGTTTCTGATTTTAGCAACATTACACAAGTAAATCAAAGCAATTGTAAATATTTTTTTACTGTTCTTTCTGAAGGATATTCCTTGATCAAAATAACTTAGGTTCGTCCTGTTTATAGGTTATAGATGGACAATTGTGAACCACTGGACTTTAGTGCTGTTTTAGCACCTTATCTGCTGATTGAACGTGTATGTTGTAGTGTAATGTAATCCACCTCAGGTCATTAGCCAGTTCTTAACGTTTATCTCAGGCTCCAAAGTTTCATGTTATCTTAAAGTAATTAGTAATCCAATATGATTAAAACTTTCGATTTCAACAGCAGTACAGCTTATTCAAAAATGCAGGAGCCATTAAACAAATACATTCAAAAACACACACACACACTCAACAGTTGTGTATTTCTGTGACTTCTAGGACAACAACCCTGCCAGAGCTCAGCTGTTTGAGCGAGCCGGTTACTCTGGTAAGAAGATGGAGCTCCAGGATGACATCCCCAACCTTATGAGCCGCTACAGCCTCAACAGAGTAGCCTCCATTCGTGTGCTCGGAGGAGCGTGAGTGATTAAACGAGTGAAGCCGTTGGACTTTGAGCAGTGTAACTAGTATCCTACCAGAGATCTAACCTTCCTCTGTGTATACAGGTGGGTGGTGTATCAGGAGCCCAACTACAGAGGACCCCACTACATCCTGGAGAAGCGTGATTACAACAACTTCTCTGACTGGGGCAGCCAGAACAGCACCATTGGCTCCATGCGGAGAGTTCGCTTCAACTGAACACCAACTCTGAGCTATTGACATTGCGCCCATGAAATTTGTCAGCTTTATATACAAACATTTACATATTTTTAGTAATAAATTGTTAAAAGGCAAATGTTTTTGGTATTTATTCTTCATAATTTATTACTTTTAATAAAAGACATATGGGTTTTCGAAATGTAAAGAATTTGTAACCGATGGTTGTGCCCTAATACCAGAGACATAATAAGTCAGCAACATGACACTCAATTGAAATCTATAGAATTCCATAACATAAAAGATGGTGGTAGAAGTATAACATCAAAAAACTTCTCTAAGCTTAAATGTTTGAAAAAGCAACCCTAATTATTATGATATGTATTGATGTTTTGCAGACACACAGAGGATAACCATATCATATTAACTTGTTTGGCATTTTGGACATAGGACAGTCATAGTGTGAATGTAGGATCAAGCGAATAAGGTCCCAGTCACACTGGCCTAGAGACTGATGTGCAACTCAGCCACCAGTCATTAGGAAAAAGTGTTGCTTTGAGTGCTTGCAGGACGTTGACGGCACTTGCAGGAAAAATGGCGACTAAAGTCCCAGTAACACAGGTCTACAGACCAGTCAGTCATCACCCCCGGCAACCACTGTTTGGCAAAAACGTCCTTGTTATTTTTTGAGTGTCTAACACAGCATATTACTTTGGTCATAAACTGAATGGAAGACATGTGGATTCAGCTACTCTCTAAGCTGTAGCGAAACTGTGATTCAACACATGAATGGCCTGAGGATAAAAACACCTCTTGAGCCTCTCCGTTTTTGTTCGGATGGTGCGGAACCTTTCAGAAGCTGGAACAGTTCATTGCTGGGATGGGACGGGTCCTTCAAAATCTGAGTTGTTCTAGTCCAGCATCTCCTGATTTAAATCTCCTGTAGGGCAGGGAGAGCAGTCCTGCAGCAGGGTTCTGCCATACGGATCACTCTCTGAAGAGCTTTTTATTTTCGAGACAGCTGTTTCCATACCAGGATGTGATGTTCTGTATGAGGATGCTCTCCACAGCGCCTGTATAGAAAGTCCTGAGGATCACTGGAGAGACCCTGAACTTCCTCAGTTGTCGGAGGTGGTACAGGCGCTCTTGAAGGACTGCTCCCTCTCCACTGGAGCTCCATTGATGATAATGGCGCTTGTGGCTCAAGAGTTGGGAGTTCGCCTTGTAATCGGAAGGTTGCCGGTTCGAGCCCCGGCTTGGACAGTCTCAGTCGTTGTGTCCTTGGGCAAGACACTTCACCCGTTGCCTATTGGTGGTGGTCAGAGGGCCCGGTGGCGCCAGTGTTCAGCAGCCTCGCCTTTGTCAGTGCGCCCCAGGGTGGCTGTGGCTACAATGTAGCTGCCATCACCAGTGTGTGGATGTGTGCGTGAATGGGTGGATGACTGGATGTGTAAAGCACTTTGGGGTCCTTAGGGACTAGTAAAAGCGCTATATAAATACAGGCCATTTACCATTTACCATGGGCTTGTAGTCTCTGTGCTGACTCTTTCTGAAGTCCACCACCAGCTCCTTGGTCTTGCCGACATTCAGCTGGAGGTGGTTGTCCCGGCACCATGATGCCAGATTCTTCACTTCATCCATGTAAGCCGCCACATCGTTGTTGGAGATGGCGCCCAACACCACTGTGTCGTCAGCGAGCTTCACAATGGTGTTGGAGCCGTGGGTGGCCCCACAGTCTGAAGTGTAGAGGGAGTAGAGCAGTAGTGAGAGGACACACCCCTGTGGCGCTCCAGTGCTGATGGTGATGCTGTCAGAGATGCACCTACCCACCCTCACCACCTGAGTTCTGCCAGTGAGGAAGTCCAACACCCATGCACACAGACGGCTGTTGAGTCCCAGATCCCTCAGCTTGTGAACAGTCTACCGGGCACTATTGTGTTGAACGCTGAGCTGTAATCAACAAACAGCATTATTCAATTCAATTCAATTCAATTCAATTCAATTCAATTCAATTCAATTTTATTTATATAGCGCCAAATCACAACAAAAGTCGCCTCAAGGCGCTTCATAGATACAGAGAAAAACCCAACAATCATATGACCCCCTATGAGCAGCACTTTGGCGACAGTGGGAAGGAAAAACTCCCTTTTAACAGGAAGAAACCTCCAGCAGAACCAGGCTCAGGGAGGGGCGGCCATCTGCTGCGACCGGTTGGGGTGAGAGAAGGAAGACAGGATAAAGACATGCTGTGGAAGAGAGACAGAGCTTAATAACAGATATGATTCAAGGCATTATCACATAGTTGCCCTGTTTCTTGTCCACGTGGCTAAGGGTGGTGTGCAGGACGTGGGTGATGGCGTCCTCCGTGGATCTGTTGGGTCGGTAGGCAAACTGGAGTGGATCTGTGATGTTTGGGATGGAGGAGGAGATGGTTTTCTTCAACAGCCTCTCGAACACCTTCATAACCACCGAGGTCAGCGCAACTGGCCGGTAGTCATTCAGGCATGAGGGCTTGTTGTTCTGGGGACAGGGATGATGGTAGATCTCTTGAAGCATGTGGGGACCACAGACTTGAGAAACAACTTTTACTTCTCTGCTTCGAGTTTGTGTTGTACTTTTTTAAGGTTTACTATTGCTCGGCTTATGATATATGCAGAAAAACATGAAAAATTGCAGGTAACTGTGGCAATTTTTCATCAACTACAGCATTCACTAGGTTTTTGGTACAGTATTATCTTTACAACCGATTCCATCCAGTGACAGCCAGAAACCTCCACTAATCAGGGAATACATTTTTTTTCCTAACAATCTGTCAATGTATCATGTCTTTAGTGGACATCTCTTGAGCAATGTGTGCATGACATCACATGAGTAACCTCCGAAGCATTGCAAAAACTCCACTGATGTTGGTTGCACTGGCTGACAGAACATCTGATGTGGTTTGCACATTTAAACACAGGATCCAGAAAGCCATTCCAAAAGGTACATGGTGATGGTGAGGATTTAGTACATGAAGAACCGAAGATAATATCAACTTTAAGTAAATACAGACCATTGGTGTGGCACAACCATACATTTAGGTGAAGAAATATCTATTTACAGTGCATGGTAATCAGATATAAGGTTAAACGGAGTCTTCTTAAAGTAGAGGTTCTTTGTTTGGCGGTAAGGAGATAAAAGGCCTTACAGGACAATAGGGTGGAGTTATTTAGACTCCTGGGTGTGTCCAACCAACTGACAGGAAATGTATGCTTTTGTATTGAAGTTGGAAAATGGCTTAGAATTTGTGATGTTAAGCTTATATTAACATTGTGTCAATTTTCTACTGCTTATTCAGGTCCAGTTCACAGGGCTTAAGAAATGGGGCTCCCTTTGGTCTCCAGAGAAGCCTTTATAAATTGCTACCTTGCTGTAGTGGAGCTGTTTGTGCACTAGTGATGTCAGGAGCTGTATTGTTGGGGATAAATTGTCACTAAAAAAGAAAAAAAAAAAAAATTAAAATTCACTAAGTTTTAGCATGCATTCCATTTAGGCTCCAATACCAGTTTCATGTCATCGCTACAGAAATGTGTTTGATAAGGACACACCCCGATCTTAGTTCAGTGTTCCAATGCAAACATTATTCCACAAGACTTTCGTTTCACTTTCAGAACCAGCTGTTCTGATAGGCAGTGATATCTCCCCAGCTTCCACAATGAAGTCATTTGTGAGCCTTTTTACTGAGATGCATGCCAAGAACACAGTCAGGCTTTGCATTGTCTCATATTTTCCACTTGTCTATGATGAAGTAAAACCAAAAGTAGGTTATGATTTTTTGCAGGAAAAAAAAACAAAAAAAAAAAAAACCCCCACACACAACAACACACTAAGACACAAAAGTTAAAGTCTAAGAACCATCTAAAACTTTATTTCGATCTCCAACAAGGTACATTACATGCAGATGCAAAACTGTTTGCTGCCCAACAGGCATGTTTAATCATTCAATAGTTAAAATCTTCCACTGGTGGGAAAAAAATAAAAAGTTAGAGATGAGAAAAAACAGGACATTTTACTTCACAGAAGCAGTTTGTAGATCCTCTGGAAGCTGCACAACAACTTCTCAGCTTTTGCTTGGATATGCAGTTCAAGGTGCATTAGGAAAAAAAAAAGCCAACACAAATGGCTCAAATTCTCAGATCATAAAAAGAAAAAAGTTGAGTCAGAGTACAGCTGCTGCCATGTTCTTGACAATTGAAGATTTGAGCTGAGGGATGAGGCTGATCTTGAGAAGCTTGCTGCTCGAGTACTTTTTCCTCACAGCCTACAGACACAAATCCTCAAGGTCAGTCTCTACTCACATGATATGAGCTGGTGTATTTATTCTCAGCCAACTCACCTGGAACTTCGTTTTCCCTTCATTTACCAGCACAACATTTTTGGCAATGTGCTGCATGATGGGCTTCAGGTGGGCCTCGTCATAGGTAGAGTAGTGCTGCTGTGTGGGAGACTGATGGGAGGTCGATTAACAGCCAGCTTGAAGGAGCAAAATGTTCATAGAAAGTTTTATTTAAACTTACCCAGGGTAGGCCGTCCAGCAGCAGCTGGGAGAGGCAGAGGGAAGCAGCAGCGACCTCAGATGGCCTGTAGTGCACCATATTGTAGTCGAGCAGGGTCAGCTCCATCAGGTACTTGGCCAGCGTGTGTCTCTCCACATCAGACTGATAAACATGCACGTCAAGGTTTAAGATTGTTACAGTTTCGCTAACACCTTAGCTGCCATTTTTCTTTAATACACAGTGATACACATGCAAGTTGTGAATTGGAGGCAGCCGATTCCTACACTGGTGAAGTCTTCTCCACATTAAATTCATAATGAAACTCACATTTGCCACCTTAGATGCCCGTCTGAGAAAGTGCAGTGGGAGAGGACGCCCCAGCTGAAATTTCAGGCCCTTCAGAATCTGCTGCTCCATCTCGAGAATCTGAGATTTTGTAAAGGCGTTGTCGGTTATGTAGGCAAAGTCGCCAACCTCTGGGGCGTACATCTCCTCATACTTGCAGGCCACCAGCATGGCAGTCACACCGACAAGTTGCAGCTTCCTGCGAGACACTGGCTGGACCTGCAGCATAACCAGAAGAAGCCTTTTAGATCCAGGTCACAAAGCCATAGACAAGGCTGTTCAGAAACATCACCTGAAGAAAGCGGTCCAGAATGGCAACTGTGAGGTACAGAGTCTCCTGCAGCAGCTGGAACCTGGAGTGAACCTGGACCAGCCAGTCGATGAGAAGCGCTCGCATACCATCAGTGATTTCGTAGCCCTGCATGTAGTTTGGTCGTACTGTCTGCTGCAACTGAGAAGACAAACTGATGTAAGTCAGAGACGACAGCAGCTGGAGTCGGCAGGTAGGGGAAGAAATTACCTCCAGGTTGTGCAGATACTTGTAGATATCCTTCACATATTCTGAACAGAGCTGTGGCTGGTCTGCATCCTCCTCATCCACGTCCTGCACCGCAAGCAGTGCCTCAGAGAAAGCCAGGCACAACTCAGTCTCCTCCTTCATGGACACATCGGTTGCAGATTCCTCCAAAACCAAAGGAAGAGGCTCTGTAGCTGCTTGGACCGGTCGAACTGCTACGTCGGCAGGTTTAGCCACTTGGACACAAGATGGCTTGGCCGACACTTTTGTCTGTCCTGTTCTCTAAGGAAACAAGTTTGGAATCATTACAGTCGGGAAACGCAACAGGAGTCACTAATAAGACTTTTGGACAGGAATAAAGTTCTGTTCAACTATTGCGACCTTCCCTTTTGCAAACCACTAAGGGGATTTCAGTCTGCTGGAAGGTTCTTGCTTTGGCTCAGCTTAAACAGTTGGCAAGGGTTGTGTTTATTGCAAAAGATGCTGACAGATGATGAAGTCTGGGTTGAAGGTCAGCCAGTAAAACTACTTCTAGTCTAGCAGGCATACCAATAAATCAGACCTCTATTATAAGACTTTATTGCCTACTTACCAAGTGACTGCAAAGCAGACAAAATGAGTCAGGAACCAAACCAAAATGCTCTTACCTTTGTTACAGTCACTGCTGCATTAAAGTTGGTAATCTCTCCGAGAGCTGCTCTCCTCGGACCCGCTGCTGCGGCGGCTTTCCCCGGTCTCTGCCGGTTCTCTGCGGTTAGGAGCTGCTAACGACACAAACATGCACATTAAAAAGGCTTGACCGATTTTTCTACAGCATGTTTAACATTACTGAAACGATAGCGTTATTATTGCAGCGCTAGCACCAACTAGCCAACAGCAGCGCTTCTCTAGCAAACAAAAGTCTTTTTACTCACCGCAGCACGAACTTCCACAGACATGTTTACCGTGGGCAGCAACGAGGACACAGAGTGACCAAGAACAAGTAAAAGAGCATATAATTCAGACTAACAGAGGACAGTTTCCCAACAAACTCCGTAAACTGTTATTTCCGTAGCTAAACAACACAGCGACGAGCAGCTTTCAAATAGTTCTCCTCTAAATCTGATTGGATGTAGCGATTTCGTTCGGACGCTTGTGATTGGTTAGTGATTTCAGGTGGGAATTAAAGCCATACGAGCTTTTAAAGTGCTCGGTAAGCTTATCTCACAGTCATCGCTTCATCTACAGTAATATAGCGCCAGATAGTAGATTTATAGCAAATGCTAAATAATACGTAAGTAAGTCTTATGCCTAAAGGCAACTGTTGTTAAAAACTGTGTATGAAAAATCCCTGGTTTGGGACCTGACGAAGACACAAACCCCTGTGGGGCAATCCGCTGTAGCAATCCCTTTTACTGCTTTAGATTCCTTTTTTAAAAAATTATATTTTTATTGAAAAAGTGCATTAATATTATTTAGTCAAAAAAGACCCCCGACCCCCCAAAAGGGACTTTTTCTTAGTCATTTTGTTTTACATTCAGATAACAAAGAGTGTATTTGGTGGCTTGACAGTGTATACATAATGCAGCATGTTGAACTTATTTACATAAAGTACATCAATACATATTATGAAGTAGGGTCGACCTGACATTGTACAATACATGAGAGATACACCAGTTCAGGGCTGGCCTTACATAAATTCAGGGCGGGGGGACACAAAGCTAATCCATTCATTCCATATTTTGTAGAATTTGTCTTTTCGAATTTTTAAGGACAATGTCAATGTTTCCATTTGAAATATTTCAAAAACCACATTAAAGCAATACTCAGATGTTTGCTTTAGATTCCATTAATTTACCTTCTTACTATACTTTGATTCAATGTGAACATGGAAACACAAACAGCATCCATAGACACTACAAGCTGTCTGCAGGTAACTCTGCATGTCTGATTTGGCAGATATTGCAAAGAATCAGAATCAGAATACTTTATTAATCCCAGACTATATTATGTGCTCACAGTTGCTCCGAGACAGTAAAAACCTTAAATTAAATAATACAATACTTTACTAATTTGGAAAAACTAAAAAATAGCTCTAATGTGTATAATAGCTCAATTATAAATATCTCAGTATATAACAAAAATTAAATATATAAGGTTGAAATTAAGCTGTACAGGATGTGCAATAGGGCATAACTATTACAGTGTGTACTGTGCATTAGATGGAGGAGTTGTGCAGGGAGATACCTACAGACAGGAATGATCTCCTGTGTTGTTCTGTGGTGCATTTGGGCAACGTAAGCCTCTCACTGAATGTGCTCCTGTGATAGGCCAGCACATCATGGAGCGCGTGGGTGGTATTGTCCACCTTTGTCCTTGGACAACAGACCTGATAAGCCATGTTATGTGTATGTATGATCTGGCAATGTTCCGAACCGCCTCCACACATGTTTATTGTGCACGAGGTGACTGCAGAGGAAAGTCTGTGACAAGCAACCTTTAAAAGTTCTCATTATTTCTGAATTTGCAAGAAAATATGAAAGATTTTCAAGATGCCTTCAGACTGTTGGACTCCACTGTGTGTTTTCCATGTGGGCCAGGCCACGTGTTTGACACAGAAATACATGCATTTTTATTAAATATTAAAGCTGCAACCCAAATTTGTGAACTTCAAATTAGAACATTTGAAACCTTACGTGTCATATTTTACGTTCCTTTAAATCAGCAAAATAAGTGACTGATACAGAAGTATTGAATCACCTGCATGTTTACTTGGGCTGGTCTTCTTCTGATCTGTCAACCACTGGTATAATGAAATGATCTCCCTATTAGGAGCTTAAACATGAATCCACAGTCACAGTAATCATACAGCACTGCACTCGCTTACTCTTTATTTGAGCATCCCTTAAATCAATTCAAGTCATCTTATAACCACAGAAATGGAGAACACGTAGTACAAAAATGCAAACCCCTGAAGGACGGCTGAATAACAAAATGCACTTTGCCATGTGGTGTTACTCAAGCCACAAGAACCCACGCAACAGGTTGCAGGGGTTAAATTGTCCCAGTGTGACTTTTAAAAGAAAAACAAAAACCAGCTGCTCGAGAGTTTGGTGGCATTTTCTATTTTCAATTCCACTTCTTGATCTCACAGCGTTTCATTATGTCACAGCTGAAAATGGCCTATGGAAACGTCCTTTTGTTGAGATGGCACAAAATAAAGAACCCAGATGTTTTAAGGAATTGCTGAATCGATGGGGTCCGAGGTTCAGGGTAGTGAAAGGACCAACAGATTCTCTTTGTTCAGTTAGTTATTAAAAAATAAAAACCCAAAACACATCACTTGTGTTCCCATGTGCTCCAAGCACAGCAGGGTATAATGTACCACTAATTTTCTGCAACCATGAGGCAATTGCTTCTAACTTAAGGGCAGGATGCATCTAGTTTTCCTCTATATCCTTTGTTCCTGCACATATCTAGCAGATACCATCGTCCATGTGGTGTGAGCCTACAGAGCAGGTCCAGGTGCTCCTAAATGAGGGTACATCCAATCAAAATAAAAATGTCCACCATACTTTATTAGCTTTTCAAGGTAACTCTTGTATAAGGTGACACAGGTATTGAGAAAGACATGGTTTCTGTTACAAGTCACCTCTACAACTGAAACAATGAATTCAATGGTTGTTTCCCCTGTTAGGGGTGAAAATGTGATCCAGTTATTAGCAAAAGCTAAAGTCCCTTTCACAAATGCACATCTGCATAAAAATGAACTATATTTGAATGACACAACATAGTTACATTAACAGACCCGTGAGGTAAAAGGTCAAACACACAGAGTGATATATCACACACTGCTGATCAGCAGGATAAAGTGTATGAAACAACAAGCTGAACTCATTTGATCTCTTTATAAGCTTGCTGGTGCAGCCCTCCACCACAGTCCTAGTTTCTTAAGTCGCCTCTGAAATTTAAATGTTTTAAATCCTTCCTCCGGGGTATCTTAATGAAGCTGTCCCAAAGATTCATGGTGGAAAGAAAAACACTTAATGCTGGTGTTTCCCATTAATCCGCTAGCCACCCATTTAGCATCTTTAATTCATGAAAGCACTAACTGTTAAAAAAAGGCTTTAATAGTTGAAGAAATGGCAGTATCACAGAGTTTCAAGAAAAACATACACTGCTAACAGAGGCTGCACCGCCACATCATCAAAATCCCACTTTATTACCCGTTGCTTTGATTTTACTGTCGTGAAAGACGTCCAAACTCCAACAGAGCAAGAACAAAGTCGTGTCCGGTGGTGGTTTTCTCTCATATTGCATGGTTATGGAATGTAAATGTAACTGTTACGTAAATGGACAAAACACAATCCACACACACGTCTGTTTCCTGAACCAACATAGGATGAAGAGGAGACAGAATGAAGCTCTGGCCTTGTTTATTCTATAGTTCTTCCCTGCGGTGTGGATGGATTGGCTGAGCGGCAGGATCAGTTGCCATTTTGGTTCATCTGTAGATACTCGTTGTGTAACTTTTCTTGGGTCTCGTAGAGCTTGCGGAGCTTCTTGGCTTGACCTTTGCTGAGCTCCTTCCCTTCAACGTCATGAGTGGGGAAACCCTGTTAACAGCAACAAAACCAAACGCACCTTTAAAGCTTTTCAGGTTGACACAGTTTGTGAGCCGTCGTTTCCATGGTAACTTTTAAATTACCTTTCTGAATGAAAAGTTCTGACGTACACACAGTTACACTGAATGCGGATGTCATTTCAAATAAGGACATTCATGTCTGTACAAGCAAATCCCTGTGAGCTCGGTCTTTCCTACTCTTGGATTCGCATCACATCACTGACCTCAGGCACACGTCTCGCTGCGAGCACCAAATCCCCACTTTTATTGCTGTAACTTCATGATTTTGTGGTGTGGGCTCGTTGGCCCCGTGACCACCTAACCCTGGAGTACCAGGTGCTAATCTTTGTCTTTGCTTTCCTAGATATCCCAGGTTTTAAGCCCTCAGCAACAGATTTCTGAGGTCATCGGGGCCCACGAGCCTCACCGCCAACATGGCAGCTTAACAGGTTCTTCTCATGAAAAATTAAGCATGGGAGGTAAAAGAAGGATTTACCGTTTCATCAAACTTTGAGTATTTGTCTGTTTCACTGCGAAACATTTCACTTGCAGGGATCTTCATCTTGGCCAGTTTCGCCATCTGCAACAGTAACAGAAACATGAAGGTTTTCCTGATGACACAAACGTAGACGGTCACCGTCTATATAAACCATCAGACTGACCTCTTGCTCCTGTTTCTTCTTAGCAGCCTCTAGCTTCTTCATTTTCTTCTCTTCTTCCATCTGTGAAAGACGGGATTTTAGGCTACGTCCACACGTACCCGGGTATTTTTGAAAATGCAGATTTTTCTATGCGTTTGCACCTTTCGTCCACACGTAAACGGCGTTTTCGGTCACTGAAAACGGAGATTTTTAAAAACTCCGGCCAGGGTGGATACTTTTGAAAACTCAGTTTTTGCATTTACGTGTGGACGAGAAAAACGGAGAAAACTCAGCGTCAAAGGTGTGCGCCTTTTTTGACGTCACACTGTGCGCCACGTTATTGTTTCGGTGAAATGAATTTCTACAATACTGTTACTGTTAATTGTCTCTGCAGTGTTTAAATGCTTACATATACACACACAGTTACTGTCCCTCCACACATACGACTCGGTTCTGCTTCTATGCCCCAGCTTTGTTTACTTTTTCCTACCGAGGCTTCTAGACCCGCGGTCCCCAACCCCCGGGCCTCGGACCGGTACCGGTCCGTGAGTCGTTTGGTACCGGGCCGCGAGAGTTGAGGCTCAGCTGTGAAATGTATAGTTTTCAGGGTTTTTATCGGTTTTCAGCGTTATTTTGTTATCGTTTTTATCGTTTACTCGGTTTTCCTGGGTCCTTTCACGTGTGTTATGAATAAATCTTCTTTTTTTCGGTACCGGTACTAGTTTTATTTTGTTGTATTTATCCGCGACACCTTAAAGGCCGGTCCATGAAAATATTGTCGGGCATAAACCGGTCCGTGGCGCAAAAAAGGTTGGAGACCGCTGTGTTAGACTTCTGATTGGCCAACATTTCTACACGGTTAGGAATATAGCGCCACCTGCTGCTTTGGCATGTTCCTAGCAGCGTTTTTCATTTCTGCCTTTACGTGTGGACGGGATTATTTTTTAAAACGAAAATGGAAAATCTCAGTTTTCAAAAATACCCGTGTACGTGTGGACGTAGACTTATTGTGTGAAATGTTTTAAAACACATGTTGTTTGCACTTTTAAAAAACAATTTTACATAAAAATGAAGGGTTGCAGTGGACTTCTGTTAAAATTGTAAATCAGCTAAGAATTTCTTTTGTCTGAACAAACTAGCTGTTAGATGTTGAAATGCCCGTCCTTATCTCCATGGAAACTCAGCGTCCTTTAGTTTTGGGAGGGGTTCTTCTTTTTTCTGGCTCATCGTTTACTTTAAATTGGGATAAATGATCTCCTGTCAATCTTAGGACCTAAACTGCTCCAGACATGCACTCGATGTGTGATGATGTCTTCTCTTACCCTCTTCTTCTCCTCTCTCTCCTTCAGTAATGTCTCCTTGTCCACTAGCTTCACCACAGTGGGCAGGCCTGCAACACAACCACTTTATTTCCCAACACTCTTCACTTTGTAAGAACGAGATCAGAACTTTTTTACATTCTTACGAAGAGAGTAAAGGCTCGGATTTATTGAGCAGGGCATCTTAATGCGCTGCAGTTATAAAGATGTGATGGAGCGGATAATGATTTCGTGACACAGACGTAGCCAGTTTATCTCAGTAATAACTAACCCAGTCCACAGACAGCTGCGCAAAGGAGGCAGACCTGATGAGGAAGATCAACACCTGAGCCGATTCTTTATCTCTATAACTTCACACACAGACATCTTACCTTCGTGATCTTCCAGACGTACTCCGAGCTCTGGCAACATGTCGTCACGGACAACATCGCAGAGCTGCAGCAGCTCCGTCACTGAGTACGTAAGAAAAGAAAAGAAGAAGAATTTCATGTTTCAGTTCTCTCTGATTCAACATGGAGGTGATGTTTGGAGTTATAAAGTAAACAGTTTTGTTTAAAGTGCGTGTTCTTACCTTTCTGCTCTCGAGCAATTTTGCGGACGCGCTCTCTAAAATCTGACAGCACTGTGAGGTATGGCATCACTGTGCTCTCCAGCTGTGGACAATTAAGGGGGATTTTTCATATGTAGTACATTTCTCATAATAATAATGCCACAAGAGACAGAAATCAATCACAAAAAGTGAAAACTTACATCAACACTCTGACTTTGTCCACCCATGGGGAAACCTATGGGGTCCGATCCTTCAACTGCACCAAAGATCTAGACAATAAAAGTTTCATTTGAATGTTTGTTAGGCATCTCCTTTACTTTACACTACGCATTACAATGATTATACAGTTGAAGGCTCTTGGAAAAAATAAAGGTAACAACTGAACCTATAATAACGCATATTCACATCGATGACCATGTGTTCATTGACACACAAAAATCAAACAGCAGCTTCTTGTCTGAAAACTAATTTTTACAGTGTGATGGTGCAGCTTAGACTGAATACAGCAGCGTAGGCAACTCCAGGCCTCGAGGGCCGGTGTCCTGCAGGTTTTAGATCTCACCCTGGGTCAACACACCTGAATCACATGATTAGATCACTATCAGGCCTCTCGAGAACTGAAGACATGTTGAGGAGGTCATTTAACAATTTGAATCAGCTGTGTTGGATCAAGGACACATCTAAACCTGCAGGACATCGGCACTCGAGGCCTGGAGTTGCCTATCATGCTACTGCACCTTGATGGACCAGAGTCCAACTTAAGATGCCCCCTGGTGGTTGCTGCACCATTCCCAGCCTTGTTATAGATAAGGGGTGGGGGAACGCCAGGCCTCGAGGGCCGGTGTCCTGCAGGTTTTAGATATCGCCCTGGGTCGACACACCTGAATCAGATGATGAGTTCATTACGAGGCCTCTGGAGAACTTCAAGACATGTTGAGGAGGTAAATCCTGCAGGACACATCGGCCCTCGAGCCATTTGATTCATTTTACAGCAGCTCATGAGTGAATGAACATTTTGTTTTTCCAAACACTTTACTTCACTTGACAAGCGGTAGAGGTCGCCACCTCAGCATGCAGGCGAGTTCTTTAGGGTCTCGCTAATGACCTGCTAATTTTATTCAGGTGTGTTACAGCAGGGACACCGGCCCTTGAGGACTGAAGTTCGAGACCCCTTGGTATAGAGCACGGGTGGGCAATCTCAGTCCACGAGGGCCGGCGTCCCTGCAGGTTTTAGATGTGTCCTCGAACCAACACAGCTGTTTTAAATGGCTAAATTATCTCCTCAACATGTCTTCAGTTCTCCAGAGGCCTGGTAACGAACTAATCATGTGATTCAGGTGTGTTGACCCAGGGTGAGATCTAAAACCTGCAGGACACCGGCCCTCGTGGACTGAGATTGCCCATCCCTGGTATAGAGGTATAAATATGGTCACCACCTAGCTAACCAGTCAAGTTTACAGCCACACTGATTTTGCCCAGTAATGGAGTTGTTTCTTAACTTGGAGAAGTAACAAAGTGTGTGAATGGATGAATGAGGCGTGTTGTATAAATGAGAACAAACAGCATGATTTCTCCTCCATACAGAATCAAGGTGTTCTGTAAAATTCATTATTCTGTTTCTGTGAAACAAGCAGCAGAAACGTGCTCACCTTCAGCATGTTGGTGAGGTACGCAGCGATACTTTCCATCAGCATGCGGTTGGGCCTGAGTTTGGCGCTCTTCTTGCTGGCAATGTAACCGTTGCTTTGGCTGACTAGCGTCCTCATCTCCTCCACGGCAGTGCGGGTGTCCACGTTGTCACACAGAGCCTCGTGCACGGCAGACTTCCTGTCACAGAAACTACACAACACAAGTCACTTTTTATTTTTAAGTATGAATGTGTTGTGTTTGCACGCACACAACTCTGAAAGTGCAACTTTTGATGAAAAACAACAAACTTCTAATCTACTGAGTCGCTCTCTCACCTGTTGTTGAGCTCCACCTCTGCCGTCTCCCACTTCTCAAACTGACCAGTGATGTCAGTAGGCGCACGCAGGATGTCTTTCACATTCAGGAAGAACTCCTTTCAAATAACAAACGAAACAAAAACAGATCAACACAGAACAGACAAATCTTCCAACACTGTCTTTGCTCTTGCTTTCACCTACATTCATAAACTTCTCATACTGGACGGCTGACTCCATCGTGTTAGAAGAATAGTCCAGGGTGTCTTTCCAGGAATGCATCAAGAAAGCCAGACGGAGCTGACGTGCTGCGTGGAGACAAACAGTGAGACCGTTAAATAGTTCTAATCTTCATTATGGATCATGTGTTTCTCTTCAGATGTAAAATAAGTAACAACTGCTGTTGGGGTGAGAGAGGGAACCATTGCATTTAATAATAATTAAATGCAAAGTGGTGCATAAACAGATAATAAGTGAAAAAGTATGTCTGAAGAAGAAACACCCAATGCATCATGGGAAGCCCCGGCAGCATTCAGTTTGCTGTTAAAATGATGATTTTGGCTTTGAGCTGTGACAGTTTATTAACCCTTTAAGACCTACCATAGAACCAAGTCTGCCAGAGCTTATATTATATTTTTACATGCTGTGGAGACATTTTTGGGAGCATTTCAAGTTGCTATACATCAATACAACCATTACAGCCTAAATTTTAATAATATGTCTGCATTAAGTGCATAGTAATTACATAAATAGCAAAAAAGTGCAATAAACTACAAAAAGATTGAAAATCGTTTTTGTTTTTTAACATATATTTCTAGTTAGAGAAATTTAAGAGGCTTATCCTTCAAAACTGTAAATACAAAAAAGTTGCACAAAATAGTTTCCCACCACAGGAAATTTATTTTGAGTGTCTTCATAGTTTTATTTTTGAAATACACCAATTTTTATACACTGCAGGAAAAACGAAAATAAATATTATAATGCAAATTTGCAAAAAAGCAGCATATGCATCAAAATAAACTATTTCCAGCAGTGCAATATGAGTCCTAAGCATCCCAGAAACCACACAGAAAGTCATAAAGTCAAAGATAACTTTTAAAAACACCAGTATAGGCTCATGAGGCCCTGATGGTAAAAATCTACATTTCCGCAAAATGACGTCACTTCCGGTTTCGGGCAGGTCATGGCGGACATGCAAAAGTTCGCGCTGATGGACGTAGGAAGTGTTATGAACAGCTGATCGGATCGGCAAAGCGTGTTTCTGGAATATTATGTTTTTGTTGCTGCAAGTGCTTTTTATGCAGTTTTTGCAAAGCTATATGTGGAAGGAAACTGTGACCGAGGACAAGCTGATGGCATAAGATGTAAGTACAACTCCTCTGGTTTCATATGCAAAAAAAATTATTGCACTAGCTTAGCGGTTGCAGAGCTACCGGGATTTAAAAATAGTCACGCAAAACGGAGCGTGCCCGCTCTGACCGGCTTTAAAGGGTTAATCGTGATGTATGCTCAAGTCTACAAAGCAGGAACACATGTATCACCTGTGTTCTTCGCTAAGGCGTCCTTGATCGTGATGAAATTCTTCAGAGACTTCGACATCTTGCAGCCTGAGATTGTCAGGTGTCCAGTGTGCAGAAAGTACTGGACCCAGTAATCGTTCTCAAAGAACGCCTGTAAGCAGCACAAGCAACTGTGGTCAAAACAGGTTTTACCCTCCATCACTGGAAACGGCTTTAAACACATTCAGGATGTTTCAGAGTGTGTGTTACATCAGGCATTTACAGAGTAAACAGTAAACAGTTACCTCTGACTGAGCCAGCTCGTTGTCATGATGAGGGAATCGCAGATCAAACCCTCCCCCGTGGATGTCCATTGACTCGCCCAAGATAGAGCCAGCCATGGCTGAACATTCAATGTGCCACCCGGGTCTTCCCTGTCACAACATTCAAAGAAAACACTGATGACTTCCTTTTTCATAAGTACAAATTCTTTTTCCATTTCACAGAGCCTAAAATGACACTTTCACGTTTATATAAAAGAAAAGCTTTAAATGCAAAGGATGATCACACAGTCTTTAAAGTCTCTGAAAATGAAGGCTCACCTTCCCCCATGGAGAGTCCCATGATGGTTCTCCAGGCTTGGAGGCTTTCCACAATGCAAAGTCATTCGGTGACTTTTTCTCACTTAGTCTCTCTGCAGAAATGCTCAGATCTCCTACAGAACCAGGAAAACAACGACAACAGGTTACAAACTGAACATTGTACTTATTCTCTACTCAAATATTGGTAGGAGGGAAATCTGGGTGAATCTCTTCTGCTCTCACTGAGTCAAGCACTCCCCAACTTGTTGTCTGTTGTCGGTAGGGCTGCCATGATTAGTCGACTATCAGAATCGTCCACAACTGATTTAATAGTCGACGCGTCGTTTGAAGCTTTGTAAGATCACAAAAGACGCAGGAATAAGTAGTAGGATTTAAGAGTGTAATAACGGACTGAAACAGAAGATGGCAGCACTGCATGTACAAGGATGCCAGCTGCCGTTAAACCCCGAAGAAGAAGAAGCTGTGTCCCAGAATTCATAGCGCAGCCCAGCTCAGTTTCCAACAATGGCGGCAGCTAGTTAGTTTTAATATTACTCTTATTATTCTTTCTGGGTCACAAAATAAACGTTTAACATATTTTCAGGCGAGAATGTAGCTGTGTAAACCTCAAATATCTGCTCAGTTTATCAAGACACCACATATTTTCAAAAGCGCTCCGACGTTTTCGGAGACGTCTGTTACCCACTAGCTCATAGGTGTCAAACTCTGGCCCGCGGGCCAAATTTGGCCCGCAGCCTAATTACATTTGGCCCGCAAAGCCATACCAAATTGACTATGTGCACGTTAGCATATGCTACTTCCGGTGCGGAAACTCCTGTGGGGAGCTTTGTTTCCGGTGTCCTATTCGCGCCCTGTTTAAGGTCCAAAACAAGTTGAGCAAATAAATAAATAAAGCAGCGATTTACATTTCTATAGATGTCTCGGGCATTTACCCAATATATCTGTAAATGATGTTCATCGACTTGTCGATATTTTTCCCCTGCGCCTCAGGGCAAAAGAGAAAATGGATTCAAATGTTATATTTCTCAGCTGTCCCTCGTTTATCGCGGGTGTTATGTTCTAAAAATAACCAGCGATAGGTGAAATCAAGTAGCCAATTTTATTTTTTGACGGTGCAAAACATTTTGTCGACATACAGTACTGCACTTCAGAGTCACACTGCTAGCGATCAATGCAGCGATTCTGTACTATACAGGAGAGACATCACGGAGGAGATCGTCTGCAGCGATCAGGACAGGACGTAAAAAAAAAGCATGCAAACTTGCACTAAAAAATCTGCGAAACAGCGAGGTGAAAGGTGAACCGCGCTATAGCGAGGGACCGCTGTAATTTTGAAGGTAAGTCACAACATACCCTTCGTAAATACTAATGTATAGAAACCCTTACCAGCAATCGTTCATTTTTTGTGTGGCTTTTTTCACGGTTTGTTAACATGCTGTGTACGTATGTACTTGACTAGCTGATATCGACATAACGGGAAACATCTGGTTTGACTATTCTTCACCTGTAGTTTGAATGCTGAACATTTGCTTATTTAAATCATAATAACTGTCACTATACAGAGATGTGCTTCTGAATGTGGACGATGTGTCTTCTGCATGCAGTGATGCAGTTCTGCTTGTGTTGAGTGATGTAAACTACTGATCGATTTAAACTCTTTAAACGTCAAAATTGATCATTAGATTTTTATGACACAACAGTGGTGAGTGTTCCCACCTTCTCCTCTTTGTAACTTAACGCGATCTTTCCGTTTTTGAGTTTTGGACATAAATTTTGGAGTATATCTTCGCACTAGCGATTGACCGCAAAGTAAAGCTACCGGAAATGTACAACCCCACATCCGGTCTCAAACCAGGAAGTTAGCATTTTCTCGTGCACAGGGTCCATTACTATTAGAGCTGGCCTACTGGTATTATACAGCTAATATATATATTGTTTAGTATTAAGCTTTGCTTGTTCCATATTCAGTTTTTCAGCAAAACTTGTTTGAGTCCATAAGAAAAGATTCATTCTTATATCTAGAGGAAGATTTTTTTTTTTCAATAAATATTAATGTTAGCCCGTGACTTTGTTCCAGTTTTGAATTTTGGCCCACTGTGTATTTGAGTTTGACACCCCTGCACTAGCTCGATAGCTAGCCGGGGGCTAGGCTAACTAGAGCCGTGAGAACACCAGACTTCCGCAAATCGTTTTCAAACCCACCGCCGTCTTTCGCTACTCAGGTTAAACATGATATATAAGTCACTTAGATAACTTCAAAATGTTATTGTTTGGCTTTTTTTTGTATTTTATTTGTTCCTGAGTAAATCGGTTTGGCTGAGATTAAAGTTATAGTTTTTACACAGCTGAATAAACGTCAAGCAGACAGCTGATTATCAGAAGTGTGAGATGCTGGAGAATTTACTCCGGTGTCCTGTTATATTTTAGATAGCAAGGAGTTTATTAAACTTCACCGAAACAATCTGCAAATTTCATTAAAATTTAATAAACTACCATCTTCTCTTTATTTTTAGTTAGCACATACCTGAAACACTTAAAGCTGTAAGCTAATGATAGTTATATAAGAGCAGATGCTGCTGGTGCAATAAGCTGTACGTTTTACTTCCAATGGATGATGATCTGATTAGTGGACTAATCGCAAAAATAATCGGTGACTAGTCGACTATCAAAATAATCGTTTGTGGCAGCCCTAGTTGTCGTGCATGTCTGCACCTGTGGTGTGCTGCTTGTTTTACTTTGACAAACTGAGTAAGTGTACCTTCTCCCTCTTGTAAAGCTTTCTGATCGCCGACCGCCTCCGGCACCAGTTTAGCGTACGAGTGCTGTGGACTGGAATCAAACTTCAAGGTGTCAAAGTATACTGAACCGTTCGACTCGTACCTGCAAACACCAGAGAAACAAACAACTATAGCGACAGCGATGCAAGCAGTTCGTTTGGTACGACACAAATCGTGAACAGCGGCAGCATCTTCCTCACCCATAACCGTTTGAAACTATTTTCCTCACAAACTCCACGATCTCAGGCACGTATTCACTGACTCGAGTGAGGACATCAGGGGGAAGAACCTGTGTGCCAAAATGACAACTTAAATCCAGACACAGCAGGAAAGTGCTGATTTCAAATCATATTTTAACAATGATATTTTAGACATAGTCCTTCCAGTAACAGAAGTTTGGAACAGAGCAGTTTCAGCCATTGTTATCTCAGAAAAGGTGACGTCAAACAACACAAGTAAAACTGAACAATTTTCACCTCCATAAAGTTTGGTAGAGAAACTGCTTTATAATAAAGTACTGACTTTGTGTCATCATGGTGCACACACTGACACAGAACAGTTCACTTGCACAGTGAATATGCATTTCCTGTGTTTGCTAACGATTGTTTGATTTAGCCTCGTGATTAAATCTGCAGCACAGTGGACAGAATACATCATTTATCATATAAAAAGTTTCTTTACACGTGTTGGATTTTTACAGGGGGGCATTTATTTAATTCCTTTAAGAGATTTTCTCAGAAAATCAAAAAATCATTTGGCTTTTTTATACTTACATTGAGTGCTTCCATATCTTTGTGATAGTCTTCTTCCCAGTATTTAGGGAGAAGGGAGAAGATGGAATTCTCTGTGACGTGACTTCCGAATTGTTTGTCCAACCAGTCTGCCAGCAAGTCCTTGGAATTCTCCAACAACACCTTGGGGAAGAAAAGACAATTTAATTGGACTTGTTGAGCTCATTTCCAGCTCCAAACGTTTATTCGTGGTCACTATTAACAGAGTAGTTTTGCAGGATTCTAGTGATAAAATGATCCTTATTAGACCTGGGAAAACTAGTTCCTAGTTGGAACTCAGAAAGTCAGATCAGTCACACTAACCCTGAGTTACTAATCCCAAATGGTGGCAGTGAATACAAGCAGTAATAACACTAATCTGTCCTCCCACTGTTGTATTTGTGACTGTCTAAATGTAGAGCACTGACCATCTATCCATGAATCTGCTGCAGTTATTTTTGAAGCACAAAAATCAAACAAAATAAAAACAAAAAAAGCATTTTCTGTATTTCTAGTGAGATTTTTCTGAAGTTGCCACCACATCAGAGCAGACTCACGTGTGCCAGAGGTCGTATGACTTCATCTGCGGCTTTGCTCTCCATTGCTGCTTGCAGCGGTTGCAGACTGGCTGTAACTGCACTGTCCAGCCTCTCCAGCATCTGCTTCTTGTCCGGGTCTGTGGTGGAAGCCAGCTGGGCCTGAAACGGCTGGAATTGGCAGAAACACACAGAAATCCACAGAAATTAAAAAACAAACTTTCAGCTTGTCTCTGTTTTTAGATAGAGCTGAAGCTTGGACTTCTACTAGCTACAGCACAGGGTATACTAATGCTTATATCTATAGAGTCTAGTGTTTGTGCATGCTGTGGCTAACCAGCTGCTACTTCACAAACACTGATACAACCCGTAGGAAACCAACAGAGACTGCCGATGGAGCAGAGTTGTTGTAGGAGCAACTAGATCTTCTGATATTATAAACTCAGTGACATAAATGTTTAACATTAATGCAGTATTTATCTGTTTTACTAAGTACTGCACAGTTCTGTTTTGTGTTATTTTAATTATCTGCCTCGCTAAATAATGACCAATAATCTCCAGAGAGATACATGCTGTGCAATCAATGAAAACAAAGAGAGAAGATTTACACCATCATTGTCAGATCAATAAGTACTTCACACAGGTGCAGTGCACCCAGGGCTTAACCTTGTCTCACCGTTCTGGCGCTGAGCACATCCTGCAGTATTTGAGCTGCTTGTGGCTGTTTTTCTTTGTACTGGTCCAGAAGGTAATTCTGCCGGGCTCTTTTAATGATCTGAAAGAAGAATATCCCAGTAATAAACCAAAACAGCAGAGTTTGCTTATTCCAGAAGTTCAAAAGCATTCTGCATGTATTGCAACATCAGCTCCATAGCAGGACAGTCTGCGTGCTAAACTGGCCTGTCCTGTAGTCCTGACGCGACGCCCGTTTAGCCCATTACAAAACAACAAATACAAATGAGCAGCTGAAAACCTGCATGTGTACATTTATGTTTTCCCCATGTCTAATCAGGTCATCACAAGACACTGAATTCCTGCCATAACGTCTCAGAGACATGTCAGCTTACAAGCTGCACCTGTTTTTACCTGCATGCCTATAAACACACAGATGTGTGAAAATGTGAACGTTAACAAGGACTTTGCACTTATTTCAACAGGGCTACATTAATCATTACAGACACAGATGAGCTTGGACAACCCATCTCCCACATTTCATGCAAAAACCTTTATTAAAAACATCTAAAACACATCAAAGCAGACTTACTTTGTCATCTATGTCTGTAATGTTCATGCAGTAGATCACATCATACTTGAAGTAGTCCCTCAGTATCCTTCGCAGAATATCAAAGGATATGTAGGATCTGCATAAAGCAAATTATTCATTAAAATGTTGTAATAGAAAAAAATATAACAGTCTCGCTGTATGAAGGATCATTTCCAACCCAGAATTTCAGTGCTTAAATTCCTCTGATCTTGCTTACCTGGCATGTCCCATGTGGGAGGCATCGTACACTGTAGGACCACAGCAGTACCATGTCACTTTATTCCCTTTCTGAGGAACAAACAGCTCCTGAAACATGGAGGTTATGAACTTAAATGAGGATAACAAATACTTTAAAATAAAAAAATCTGATAAAAATGTATCTTACTGGTGGCAGCGGGATTTTTAAATGCAGTGTAATAGAAACAAGAGCCACAGCGAGAGATTAGGTTGCATAGATGGTTATTGTCACGGATTCAAATATTGGGGATGGATACAAGAGGAAAACCAAAATAACAACACTGGTCCGGCCGGGTCAAGTCAAACGATGATTTAATGAACACACGCGTGGGAGATGGACACCATACAGCAGACAGCATCAGATCTCAAAATGGTGGAGCCTTGATCAAACTCTTATAGCCTCTAGTGGCCCCCACCTAATCATAAAAGCCTAAACATTCACATTCTTTCTCTCACACAGCACCTAAGCTACGACCTTGGCTCCCTGTTTATCTGCTCCTGCTAAGATGGGGCAGTATGCTCTGTTCTCTTCTAACCAGACAAATGAGACGATGACTTTCTGGAACAGTATTTCTTATAACTCAGCAGTATAATGCATCATAAAACGATATCATTCATTCACAATCAATCAGCAGTCTAATATAATAGTTATCACCTTCTTCTAATTCAGGAGAATAATGCAAACTAAAACTACATAATAATTCACAATCTTTAATTAGGGGTCTAACATGGCATAAAATAATATTATAATCCAACAATATATTTCTACGTTTGTCTTTTCAGTCGAGACTTCTTCCTGATCGAGAACAGTCTGGTTGTGCCAGACTAACGCTCATCTAAGAAATACGGGCATGTTTATCAGCGCCACAAAGAGCCTTAAGCTAAAGACCATCTCACTACACTTAAAATCATTTGGAAACCAGTTGTGTGTGCACGTGGCAAAATGCAAGCAGACTATAAAAATATGCATTAAATCTACAAATGTGAAGTGAAAGTGCTGCATTCTATACCAAGAATGAGAGTACATCTGTCAAAAGAAATGTGACTATAAATTCTTTAAATCATACCTGGATTGCATACTTTGGAAAACAGTGAGGCTTTAAATCCTGTCACTATTAAAAACTTGAATGAAATAATCTAAATATATATGCATTCTTTCTTTTTATAAGTTGTACAGTAACGATCACAGACTCTTTAGAATTGTGTTTTTTTCCATGAACTTTTTTAAAATTTCATTTTGATTTACAAACTTTGCTTCAGTGGTTTAGCCCTGCATCAGGCTGCCCACCTGTCCAATGGAAGACGTGCACTGTCATACTTTTATCCCCATGTCTGCTCCTACATACGTTTCTATTGCAGCTCCAATTTTTAGTCACAAATGTGGGCGAAACGCTCACATTTACATGGCAGAAACCGAGAGCTACAGATGCTTCGTGTAATAAACGAAGCGCCAAAGCACAAAATTTGTATCGATTATTTTTTAAGTTATTCGAGTTACTCAGTGAATTGTTGCAGCCCCTTATTAATCCCTTGTAACTTTAACAGGCCTCATAATCTTAATTTGCCTGCAAATCATAGCTTATCGTTTCAATTTCACATCACTGCATCAGTATAAATAAAACTGACTCTGTCCAGCCTGTGGCGATATATACATTGAGGGATGCGGTATCTAATTTAGCGACTTCACAAGGACCTCATTTCCCAGCAACACCAGCACTGATGTGGGCTTTACATTCGTCTCTACCTTTGCTCTTGTCAGGCTGTTGTAGAGTCGCAGCTGAGGAACATCTGTTCCTGCTGGTGGAGACCAAGGAGGCTGGACACGCTTTCCTTTGACTAAAAGAAGAAAGGAACAAGGGAAAATTTCAGTTTTCACGTCATAAGAAAAAGGGTTCTATGTCTGTCGAAGCTATTCATATGGATGCTTTGGTGACATCATGTTCCATTAGGGCTAATTAATAAGACTAATCAATAAAGGCTACCAATAAGACAGTGACTCAGAGCTCATGTCAGATAACATGAGACAGTGAAAGAGCAAAGAACTGATGCCCAATGCTGTGATAATGGTTTGAAAACTGTGTAGGGCTGCCACAAACGATTATTTTGATAGTCGACTAATCAGATCATCATCCATTGGACGTAAAACGTACAGCTTATTGCACCAGCAGCATCTGCTCTTATATAACTATCATTAGCTTACAGCTTTAAGTGTTTAAGGTATGTGCTAACTAAAAATAAAGACAAGATGATAGTTTGTTAAATTTTAATGAAATTTGCAGATTGTTTCGGTGAAGTTTAATAAACTCCTTGCTATCTAAAATATAACAGGACACTGGAGTAAATTCTCGAGCATCTCACACTTCTGATAATCAGCTGTCTGCTTGACGTTTATTCAGCTGTGTAAAAACTATAACTTTAATCTCAGCCAAACCGATTTACTCAGGAACAAATAAAATACTGAAAAAAAGCCAAACAATAACATTTTTAAGTTATCTAAGTGACTTATATATGTTTAACCTGAGTAGCGAAAGACGGCGGTGGGTTTGAAAACAATTTGCCGGGAGTCCGGTGTTCTCACGGCTCTAGTGAGCCTTGCCCCCGGCTAACTATCGAGCTAGTGGGTAACAGACGTCTCCGAAGGGCGCTTTTGAAAATATGTGGTGTCTTGATAAACTGAGCAGATATTTGAGGTTTACACAGCTACATTCTCGCCTGAAAATATGTTAAACGTTTATTTTGTGACCCAGAAAGAATAATAAGAGTAATATTAAAACTAACTATCTGCCGCCATTGTTGGAAACTGAGCTGGGCTGCGCTATGAATTCTGGGACACAGCTTCTTCTTCTTCTTCGGGGTTTAACGGCAGCTGGCATCCTTGTACATGCAGTGCTGCCATCTTCTGTTTCAGTCCGTTATTACACTCTTAAATCCTACTACTTATTCCTGCGTCTTTTGTGATCTTACAAAGCTTCAAACTACGTGTGGACTATTAAATCAGTCGTCGACGATTTTGATAGTCGACGTAATCGTGACTAGTCGACTAATCGTGGCAGCCCTAAAACTGTGACACATGTAAATGGATTTATTTTTGCTTGAAATAGTTAAAGTAAAGCAATGACAGAAATCTATTATAGGTTCTAGTGCAGTGCTGAGGAGTGTGATATTTCAACAGTAGTTAACAATAAATATAAATATTCTCATCATCCCATTCTTATCAAAGACACACAATAAAGTTTCCTCTTCATCAGTGTCAACGAAAGAAAATATTTCCCCTTTAGTCTGAACGTCTGTCAATGTTTCTACCTACTGAGCTTCAATTTCCAGTCAAATATTTGCTCAAAGGAAGGCTTCAACATCCACACAGCACATCAGAAAAAGAGTTGATGCAGTCTGCACAAAGGGAAAGCACATATACTGTTCACAAGCAGTGCAACCCTGCTAGAATATGGGATCTAAAAATAGTTAGATAGCCCACATGATTAGTTAAAAAACAACTTCAAGTGGACACATTGTGCTTAAGATTGCTAATGGTCAACACTTTTATTTAACATGGCCAGAGTCACTGTTCATAGCTGGTAAACAGATCCTTGATAACCCTCTTTTCTTTTGGAGAGACCAAAAGAAGCAGGTAAGCCCAAGAACTCCCCAGGACTCCACTGAGGACACAGAGTGAGGGAGGCTGTTGTCCCCAGATGTCTACAGAACCAGAAGTCTTTTAACAACCACATGGTAAAAATAAATTAACAAAAATATACAGTTTTGAAGCATTTCTGGTTTTGCTTCACCTTTCAGACCCCAAACTTACATCTATCGTGTCTACTGTGTCCTTGTAAAGAAGAATGGAAGAATGGAATTTTCCAGTAACACAGCAGAGTTAAATGGAAAGTGAAGGTGAAAGAAATGAAGGAAGTCTAGACATCCGAGACTGGCACAGCATAAGACAACTTTGCACTCAGATGAGCAAAACAACGCACTGGAGTCCCCGGATAAAAATACAGTGATGAAAGTGAGCACAATAGGTCAAATTTACTATTTACTGGCTTTTTTAATAAGAGTTTCACTCCCACTCACATCAGCCACGTAACCAAGTACGCTCTTACACATCGTTTAGATTAATAAATAAACATTTCTGTGTTCTATCATCAGTTACTCTTTCTTTTCATGATGTTTTACATTTTTTGTAAAGTTGTCCTTATTAATGTCTGTGAAGGTTCTCAGTCATCCAGGTCATCGTAGTCAAAGGAGCTTGCAAAGAAAAGCGTCTGGACTTCTTTAAGTTACTTGAAGACGTTTCACCTCTCATCCGAGAAGCTTCTTGAACTGAACTGAAGAAGCTTCTCGGATGAGAGGTGAAACGTCTTCAAGCAACTTAAAGAAGTCCAGACGCTTTTCTTTGCAAGCTCCTTTGACTGTCCTTATTAATATTAAGCTATTTAGCCAGGTATGGGAACAAAGAGTATTTGCCTGTGGGGTCTTCACCAGCTGTCGCTGCCGTGTTTACACAGCGATAACGTGAGTCTCCTCAGCGCTTAGCTGCAGGTACCACACACATCAAGTTGCTATGACTGACATCAAAAGTGAAAGCTAAAACAGAGTTCATTCCAGTGCCTGCAAAGGAAGCCGTAGTTCATGCTGAGAGTCAGTTTGTTTAAGAGGGCACGTCACAGCCTCAGAGTGCCTCCACATCCACGGCCAGCAGGCGCAGGACCACATCTAGCCTGTTCATGCCTTCAGCTTTCTACTCACTGCTGCTTTCTGGGTTGAGGTCCTGTTGCAGGGCTGCTATGTGTCTGTACCAGCGCAGAGCGTGGACATGTTGTGGATCTGGGGGTCTGTGGAGGAGCTTAAAGGCTTTCTGGTCGACCTGGGTGGGGCTGAACCCAGCCAGGTAGCTGCGTGAGGTTAGGTAGTCATTCAGAGCCACTGTCAGTGCAGCCTCCTCACTTATCTGTAGCAAGAAGCCATACTCAAAGGCTGCAGAAACAAGAGGGCAAATGTTCGCAAAGAATTACCACCTTACTCCACTGGACAGTGGAATAACCAATGAGACTAATGACTTTGGTCAGAGCCAAGAATTACTCGATCAGTTGGAAAGTCAGCACACGTCCAATGTAAACTGCACTTATGAGTGAGTTAAATGAAACTACTCGCTACCAAACATAGCCTAGCAGAACTAATGCTGAATAACACTGGCCTTTAGCCACTCACAGAGAACCTTATATATGTATAAGGAAACAAAAGAGGTGCAAGCACTGAGTGGAAACAGGAGAAAGCAAAAGATGGAGGAAAACAATGTGATTAAGGGTGCAGGTTACATGTCTTACAGAAGCAACCCGTGGTTTTCATACTGTATTACTATTTGAGCTGTAATTCTAACTGCAGGTCAACAAGTATTTGGACAGGAGGGGCTGAAAATAAATACAGCAAATATATTGGTAAAACTGTTACTGTTACCAATGTTTTAAAGGGTCAGGTTTCACTGGTTTAAAGGTAAATTAGGAACGTACTAATAAGCAATTTCACAGTTATTTTAGGTTCATTTCCTTCTTAACTTGAAGCTAAAGTCTACACTTTAATCACACCTCGACTGTTTTATTTCATTGTTGTGCTGTATAAAATTTAAATTACTGACCTGAGAGTAAAAATCACAGTAAGCACTTGAAAACGTTAACAGTGTTTCTCATAACAGGCTAAGTTATACTACTACTACTAGTAATAATAATAATTTCAATGCTTTCCATAAACCTTTGTAAAAATATCAAACAAAAAGGCGATGACACGAAAGAAGATGGAACTTAAACCCGAAAATAGACTTAAACAAACCACAGTTCAACAAAAACACCCCACACATCACACAGAGTCGAACAGGTTCACTAAAACACTAGAAACAAATAAAAGAGAATAAACTGTAGTTACTTCATAACATGCTGTTTGACTGGATAAATGAGCCGAAGATGAGGCTACCTTTTCTAAACGCAGACAAATTGCTAAATAGTATTTGCTGCCCTGTGTTTATGCCGAGGTATTAAGTATTAGTTTAAGCTGTATTTTTTATATGAAATTCGGCTTGTCACTCATTGACAGTGTTTCCTTTACCTAAGCGGCTCAACTGCAGACTTTGGGACACAGCTCTACATATTAGCTAGCCTGAGCGTTAGCATATTCGCTGTGACACTTCATCAAAATGCGTTAGGTTGTGCTGTCATAGCTTTATGCGGTTTTTCAACTAACGAACCCATAAAGCAAACACCATATATTATTTACTGTACCCGGATCTCCCGAAGCCGACATTGTCACAGTAGTCAAAGGCAGGATGCTGATGCAACAATAACGTGCCCGGAAGAAGAACCCGTATAAACGACGGTAGGAACCAAAGTGTTTGAACCTGAGAGCTGGCGGACATAAATGATGGTACACTCGTCAAAGCGGAAGTTTAGACAGTGTTTTTTGTTTTTGTTCTGTGTGTGTGTGTGTGTGTGTGTGTGTGTGTGTGTGTGTGTGTGTGTGTGTGTGTGTGTGTGTGTGTGTGTGTGTGTGTGTGTGTTTAAGATAAGATGACCTTTATTAGTCCCACAGGTGGGAAATTTGTTTTGTTACAGCAAAAGTGCAAAGTTATGTAGCAGAAATTAGAAAACACTGGAATGCAATAAAATAAAATAAAATAAAATAAAATACTACATACAATAGAATAAAATAGAATAGAATAATATATACAATAGAATAAAATAGAAATACAAATGCTATATACAACTGAGTAAGAAAATACAAAAGTACAACTTCGTCAGAAGAAGAATTGTACAAGAATTGCACATATAGCAGTCTTATTGCACATGTGAGGGTTTGATCAGCTGCAAAAGTCTTTGTTGTGGAGTCTGACAGCAGTGGGGAGGAAAGACCTGCGAAATCTCTCCGTCCCACACCGTGGGTGCCGCAGTCTCCCACTGAAGGAGCTGCTCAGTGCTGTCAGAGTCTCTTGCATGGGGTGGGAGATGTTGTCCAACAGGGATGACAGCTTAGCCGCCATTCTCCTGTCACTCACCACCTCCACTGGGTCCAGAGGGCATCCTAGAACAGAGCAGCATCCTAGAACCTTTAAGGAAAAGTTGATGATCAATCAAGCTTAAGTTATATGGGTTCAAGGTTCAAGGTTCTTTATTTGTCACATGCATAGTTATACAAGTATAACACACACAGTGAAATATACATTGGGTGAATGTGCAGTAGTAGCAGAAAGCAGGTGAATTCTGTACATTAATATAAATAGACATCTGACTATTTTACAGAATAGACAATATAAACATATTTAAAATTAAAGGAATTTGGAATGTACATTGTGCCTGGGTCTAGAGTGTTTGGAAGAGAGTCCTGTCTCAGTCAATTATAGATGATGTGAGAGGGCACGAGCTGAAAAAATTGAAAAAAATGATTTCTTGGAATTTCTTGGAATGTGGTTTTAATCTCAGTGGGAAATTACAGACATCCTATGGTTAAACAGAATCTGAAAAAAAGAAAGAAAATAAAAAATATATATCTATTTTTTGTTGCCTACATTGTAGAGGGTGGCGTTGCCTTTAAACAGGGTACAGTCAGGGGTTAAAGTGGGATTCAGCAGGTGGAGGAACCCTAAAATTGTCTGTAATGGCTTAATGTGGGGAAAAGAATAATAACACAATAACTTCTATTGAGAGCTCCAGTATATTTTCTTAGTGCATAGGCTGTGATCAGATGACCTGCTGCTCTTTGTGGATTTACACAAATTAATTCAACAAGGTGTTAGCAGGTGTTTCATGAGTTGTCCTGGCTGATTTCCATCCTCTACACTGACAATATCTTGTTTATGCAGTCTTTTTTCTAAATGGTATAAAGTTTTATGAAGGTGGAATTCAGTCAGTGGATCATCAACAAAAATTCATTTGAATCTCTATATATATCTGTATATTTATTTTCTTACTCTTCTTATATTTATTGTTTGTTTACTTGCACTGCTGTAACTGGAGCCTCGTCGTCTCGTCTCTCTATATACTGGACTGTATGTAGCGGAGATGACAATAAAGTTTACTTTGACTTCAGCAGGGCTCTCGCGCTCACTTTTTGCGTATAGAATTTCGAAAAAACATCAGTGCAAATTATAAGTCTGTATCATGATGTCTGGTGTTTTCGTGTTTGTTGGTTTGTTTTTATTTTGTTTTATTTTGCGAGTTGGTTATTAGATGCTGCTCCAGCCGGTCAGAGAATCCCCCGCCGCCCCGCCCTCTCCTCCCTGTGCCGCAAGCAGCAGGCGCACCTCGCAAACGGAGGGCGCCCTTACTCCCAGCAAATGGGCGATAGAAAACCGATCGGTGCCGATGCCATTCCCAGTATGCGCTGGTTGACGTCGGGGCAGCATGAGTACGAGCAATTTTTTTTTTTGCCGATGCCCGTGCAACCGCCCGTGTCACCGCGGTAAAGTGAGCCGTCATTTGTGAGCCGCGGTCAAGCCAGCCGCCTCTTATCCGCCGCATAAATTTCCTTGCGCTTTTACACCAGTCTTTACGGTAGCGCCTTTTCGCTTTATATCCCGATTGAGAGCCTAGACCCACGCGCACGCGCGCGCACACATTACGATGGAACAGCCCAATACAGTCAATACAATTATGTCTATTACAAAAATTCATTAAAAATCATCCTTAGTAGTTGAGGTCCAACTTTCAACACATTCCTCCTCTGGGACACCTACTGTACCTGTGTGCCAAGTTTCATCCAGATTTACTGTAGAATTCCTCAGAAATTAAAGGAAACTTATATTCAATGCAATACAGTCAATACACTACAATTATGTCAAATTTCAAAAATTCATTAAAAATCATCCTTAGTAGTTGAGGTCCAACTTTCAACAGATTCCTTCTCTGGGACACCTACTGTACCTGTGTGCCAAGTTTCATCCAGATTTACTGTAGAATTCCTCAGAAATTAAAGGACATGTATATTGAATTCAATACACTTACTTAAATATTGCATCATATTCAAAAATTCATTAAAAATCATCCATAATAGTTGATGTCCAACTTTCAACACCGTCTTACTCTGGGCGACCTACGGTATCTCTGGGCCAAGTTACATCTCAATTCACTGTAATCTTTATCAAAAATTGAAAGAACAATTATATGTCAATGCTGGCTGTGTGCCTTTCAAAGTGACACTAAATAACAGAACTCAGGCACATCAGGGAATAATCCAAAAGGCGGATTTATTAAACAAAAACAACATACAAAATATCCCTAACCCATACTACATAACCTAAAAAGAAACAAAGGGACACTTAGAAGCACAAGAAAACAATACTATACTGAAAGGGCAAGAGACACAGCCCAAACATAATCCACAACTAAAACGCCAAAAGAACAAGTCATCCCACATAGCAGACGGGTGTTGCCTGGATCTGGTGTGAAGCCGGCACTGCTGGCTGACTTCTGGCATGGTAAGATGGCACTGTTTATGTGATGGCATGCTACATCTGGCCTGATTGGGTGAATGTGACATGTTGTATAGAGCACTTTGAGTAATATGGGTGAGTAAAAAGGCGCTATATAAGAATCAGTCCATTCACTGTCTGAACAGAGTTTTGTCATGACAGCATATTTGATTGTCTTCACTGACTCGCTATCCGCCTTAGTGCAGCTGCCATACCATCCTGGGATGCAGTAAGTTAGTAGGCTCTCAATGGGCGAGTGGTGGAAGGTCAGCAGAGGATGTCTGGGACGATTGCATTAAAGGCTGAGCTGTAGTCCACAAAGAGCATTCTGGCGTAGCTCTGCCGCTTTTCTGGCGTAGCTCTGCCGCTGTTCACCCTCCACTCAGCACCGAGTGGAGGGTGATGGCATCTTCTGTGAATCTGTTTGCGCGGTATGCAAACTGGTGGGGGTCGAATTCTGGGGGGAGGTAATCCTTGGTGTGCTGAAGGACTAGTCTCTCAAAGCATTTCATGATTACAAGTGTGAGGGCCACAGGGCAATAATAGTTCAGGCTGGTGATGGGAGACTTCTTTGGCACTGGGATGATTGTGGCTGATTTTAGACAGGATGGGATGGCTGCTTCATCCAGTGAGAGGTTGAAGATTCTGGTGAAGATGAGGGTGAGCTGGTGGGCACATGGTCTTAGCACTTTACCATGTATTCCGTCTGGACCGGCTGCCTTCCTGGGGTTCACTGCTTGGAACACACATCTGACATCGTGCTCCGTTACAATGAATGGAGCGGTGCAGGAACTAGGTGAGGATGAGGATGGGAGCAGGGCTGAGGCAGATGAATGCTGCTGTTGTGGTGTTTCAAAGCGGGCGAAGAAGCCGTTTATTTCCTCTGCTAGCTGCACACTCAGGTTTTCTGTTTTCACAGTTCTGCCTCTGTGGTTTATGATGTCTATTATTCCCTGCCACACCTCTCGTGTGTTGTTGCTGGACAGGTGGGACCCCTGTTCAGGTCAGCTCGAGCAGACCTGTACAGAGCTCTGTCAACAGACCTGAAGTCGGCATTGTGGGCTTTGAGCAGACCTCACTGGTCATCCAGGGTTTTTGGTTTGGGAAAACCCGAATGCTTTTGTCCACAGTCACATTTGTGGTGTAATCTGTTTGAGTATAACCTGTTTTATTGTGAAAGGGGGTCCTGAAACAGGAAGTAGATAATAAAGGTCGGAGTTTGAGTGCTCTACAAGGTGTCGCCTAAATTCTTGCCTAAAACCACGACAACATTTGCAATACAGAACTTGATATAGTCCAGTACTGATCCTGTGAAAGTTTCTAATGCAATATATTATACTTTACCAATGTAACACTGCATGCCAAATCACTTTTGAAAATATCTGTGAATTTTGTATTGAAAAATGCAGGTATCTTTCAGATTTATTTTTATGTTATCAAAAATGTATTAAAAGTACAAGCATGAAAAATTACAAGAATGCAATAAAAAATATAACCAAACAAGCTTAATTTACAGTTTGAAATACAGAACATAATAAAAATATATAAATAACTACCTATTAATCCCCATATCCAAGTATCAAGACGTGTAAAAACAAATTACATTCTTTCCTCAGTTTCTATTAATAAGACTTAAATTTACATGAAATTATTCAAAATTATATACATTATTCATAAGGTGACAAAGAATTCAGAAACAACACGGAGAATGTCATCCAGGTAATTAAATCTCTAAAGGTTGATTCTGTTCATCTGGACGTAGCGTTTTCAATGGGAGAAAGGTTTCGTCACTCATCCAAGTGACTTCTGCAGTCTCAGTTGACTGCAGGTTTCCCTAATCTTATAATAATAATAATAATAATAATAATAATAATAATAATAATAATGGATTCCATTTATATAGCGCTTTTTGGGACCCCTCAAAGCGCTTTACAATTCCACTATTCATTCACTCTCACATTCACATACTGGTGAAGGCAAGCTACAGTTGTAGCCACAGCTGCCCTGGGGCAGACTGACAGAAGCAAGGCTGCCATATCGCGCCATCGGCCCCTGTGGCCAACACCAGTAGGCGGTAGGTGAAGTGTCTTGCCCAAGGACACAACGACCGAGACTGTGGGAGCTGGGGCTCGAACCAGCAACCTTCCGGTTACAAGACAAACTGCCAACTCTCATTATGCAATGTACTGTTTAAAAGAAAAATCTTTTCTTTTTGCCTTGACATCATACATTCATCTTCATTTCAAATAAGTAGTTATTTTTCACACAGAGAGCAATACCATTCTCCAGCCTCTGCTGTCCAAAACTACTCTGTATTCATCTGGAGGCACTGTGTGTGAAACCACTTTAAATAGCTCTCATGCAGGAACAAAGCAATTGTATAAAATGAAGTGAGGGAATGGAGCTATAAATAGATTAATATAGAGATATGAAAATAAACTTATATATAGACATAGAAACACAAGTTTTAACATTAATGTTTCTGGGATATAATAAACAATATAAGCATACAGGTGTCTAAGCAAACATTGTGGCATACAAAGTGAGAGAGTGCAGTGAGTCATGTTTATTCCTGTTCAATATGTGTCTGACACAAGTGGATGAATTAAAAAGTCTGACAGCAGCAGCAACAACAGGCAATGCCTTCCTGATGACTTTCTATCTGGTTACATCTTTGTCTTTGATGCCTGTATCCCAGCTTGAAGAGTCCTGGACCTTTTTTCTAGTCAGTGGGTGTGTAGGCAAACAACTCTGGCTTGTCACCCAGTTGGATTTCCTGGTAATTGTCAGGTGGCACTACCTACAAATCAGGACACATTAACTATGATATTAAAAAATTGACATGATGACATAGTCCTTGGTCAGTTTACCAAGCATTTCTCAGTTTTGTTCTTTATAGTTCTGTTCATCATATCATTGTTTGTGAGTCCTGGATTATTTGATGATATGTTTACATTATGTATTCTTTTGTTTTCAGTTCCATATTGCTTTTAAGTGTAGTTCTTTTTAAGCATTCCACAAGTGGATGGAACACTCTAGTGTTAAAGCCAGTCTTGTATTCATGTCTGTTTACGGTTTTGTCTGTGTCAAGCTCGTGTGTCTTAGTCTGTGTTTTAGTTTGGTGGCCTCTTGTCTCTTTCTTGTGTTGAGTCTTACTTCCATTGTCTTCTTATTCCCAATGTATCCCTGCTGTGTTACACAGCTGTCTCCAATTCCCCTAATCACCATCCTATTTATACATTTTGCCAATCTCCCGGTCTGAAGTACATTATTCTATTCGATTCTATTATATTATATTTATACAGCACCAAACCACAACAACAGTCACCTAAAGACACTTTATGTTGCTGGTTAAAAACACAACAATAATACAAAGAAAGCCCCAACAATTTAAGTACCCCATATGAGCTAACATTTAGTGTGAGTGGGAAGGAAAAACTCCATTTGAAGAGGTAGAAACCTCTGGCAGAAACAGGCTCAAGGAGAGACAGCCATCTACTGTGACTGGCTGAGGTTGATGAAAAGGAGACAGGACAACATATACACTGTGCAAGAGATACATACTAACTAATGATTAAATGCAGAGAGGTGGATAAACACAGAAAGAGCAAAGAAGGAAAAAATTCATACATGATGGGAAGCCCACAAGAGCCTAGGCTTATTGCAGCACAAATAAGGGAAGATTCAGGGTCACATGATCCACTCTAACTGTATTATTTGTCAAAACTGAGGGTTTTAATGCTAATCTCAAAAGCAGAGACGGGTGTTTGTCTTCTGAATTAATATAGAATAGAATAGAATTCAACTTTATTGTCATTGCACATGTCACAGGTACAAGGCAACAAAATGCAGTTTGCATCCATCAAGAAGTGCTTTAGCCATGATATAGATATATTACAATATATATTAGCAATAATATAGGTATGTAAGTATATTACAGAAATGGGTCTATTATGGTATGTTACAATGTACACGGTATAAAGGTATGTTATGAATATGCTATAACTATAAGTATGTACAGGCTATGAACAGGATATAAACATGAAAAACTATACAGAATATGAAATTAAAAAAACTATACAGAAATATGAGATATACAGCTATACACAAATGTGAACTATGCAGGTTATAAACAGTTGTAGAATTAAAAATTATCGTATTGTACAGAATGATGTGAGCTGCATCCACAAAAGAGAGGCCTGAGAGATGATTCCTGTTCAACCTTAAAATTCTATAGGAACCACAAGTACACTTAATATTCCAAAATTAAAATCTGGATTTCAAAGCGAGTCAGTGAAGACAATCAAATATGCTGTCATGACAAAACTCTGTTCAGACAGTGAATGGACTGATTCTTATATAGCGCCTTTTTACTCACCCATATTACTCAAAGTGCTCTATACAACATGTCACATTCACCCAATCAGGCCAGATGTAGCATGCCATCACATAAACAGTGCCATCTTACCATGCCAGAAGTCAGCCAGCAGTGCCGGCTTCACACCAGATCCAGGCAACACCCGTCTGCTATGTGGGATGACTTGTTCTTTTGGCGTTTTAGTTGTGGATTATGTTTGGGCTGTGTCTCTTGCCCTTTCAGTATAGTATTGTTTTCTTGTGCTTCTAAGTGTCCCTTTGTTTCTTTTTAGGTTATGTAGTATGGGTTAGGGATATTTTGTATGTTGTTTTTGTTTAATAAATCCACCTTTTGGATTATTCCCTGATGTGCCTGAGTTCTGTTATTTAGTGTCACTTTGAAAGGCACACAGCCAGCATTGACATATAATTGTTCTTTCAATTTTTGATAAAGATTACAGTGAATTGAGATGTAACTTGGCCCAGAGATACCGTAGGTCGCCCAGAGTAAGACGGTGTTGAAAGTTGGACATCAACTATTATGGATGATTTTTAATGAATTTTTGAATATGATGCAATATTTAAGTAAGTGTATTGAATTCAATATACATGTCCTTTAATTTCTGAGGAATCTTACAGTAAATCTGGATGAAACTTGGCACACAGGCACAGTAGGTGTCCCAGAAGAGGAATGTGTTGAAAGTTGGACCTCAACTACTAAGGATGATTTTTAATGAATTTTTGAAATTTGACATAATTGTAGTGTATTGACTGTATTGCATTGAATATAAGTTTCCTTTAATTTCTGAGGAATTCTACAGTAAATCTGGATGAAACTTGGCACACAGGTACAGTAGGTGTCCCAGAGGAGGAATGTGTTGAAAGTTGGACCTCAACTACTAAGGATGATTTTTAATGAATTTTTGAAATTTACATAATTGTAGTGTATTGACTGTATTGCATTGAATATAAGTTTCCTTTAATTTCTGAGGAATCTTACAGTAAATCTGGATGAAACTTGGCACACAGGCACAGTAGGTGTCCCAGAGGAGGAATGTGTTGAAAGTTGGACCTCAACTACTAAGGATGATTTTTAATGAATTTTTGTAATTGACATAATTGCATTGACTGTATTGGGCTGTTCCATCGTAATGTGTGCGCACGCGTGCGCGTGTGCGCGTGCGCGTGTCTAGGCTTTCAATCGGGATATAAAGCGAAAAGGCGCTACCGTAAAGACTGGTGTAAAAGCGCAAGAAAATTTATGCGGCGGATAAGAGGCGGCTGGCTTGACCGCGGCTCACAAATGACGGCTCACTTTACCGCGGTCCCGTGTCGCCCGTATCAAAAACTGCTACTGACTTGATCTAACCTACCTCTGACCATGAACCCACAGCTACTGTGCACCAGTCACACACTGTTCTTTAAGCTTCAAATTTCCAGTTGATCAAACATCACTTATCAGTCCTTACCTTTAGATCTGACCTCTCTTCTTCCTGTCTTTCCTGTCTTTCTCCATCTCTGAGTGAAGTTGGCTCTCTTTTCTCTCTCTCCCTGTGAGATGCAGCAGCTGGACCTGTGAGACAAACTTCACACAAACAGTTTGTGTGTTGGCTGATTTTTGTTGAGCTGATAGAAATGCTATATTTGAAATTACCTGCCACTTAAAAAAATCTCACTCCCTTTACGCTCCTCTTCACTAGAGGTACATGCTGAAGTACCACAACCGCAACTCAGGGACACCTGCAGTCATTCTGGTGTTGTGGCAAACCCCCCCCCCCCCCAAAAAAAAAACAAAAACAAAACAAAAAACACAGTCCCACTTTTAACCCCTGACTTTGGCACGCGTCCTAACTTTTTATGCGACATCCACCGATGATGATTATTAAACGAACAGGACTGCCTTTCATGTGTTCAAAATCTATGAAAAATGAGAAACAGGAAGGAGCAGGAGAGGATGGTCATATTAGACTCAGACGTGGGCACACTAGTTTAAACAGAACATTATTTATAACATGGAAACGCAGTACAGGTTCAAAGTTCAACTCCAAAACCTCCTCCTCGGTACAGTGATGGTTAAATCCTCTGATCTGGATCATATTGAAAGACATTTTTTAAAAGCTACTTTTCGGTCCACACTCCGTACCGCTTGGTGGCAGTAATGCACCGTTTCGCTGTTTGCCAGCAGGCGGAAGAAGAAGAAGACGAAGCGGAAGTTTACGATATACTTTTAGAATATAGGAGTAAGAAGTCATACAAGTAGATTAGCTGGTCTGTTGTGAGCACAGCGGGTAAATGCAGAGTGTGTCTTTCAGAGAAAGCGGAAATGTCTCACGTTAAGGAGTATCTGGACAAAGTGACGCGTGTTTATGAACGCTACACCGAGTATGTGAGGAGAAACCCAGCTGCCACCGCGCAGCTGGAGAGTACCGTGCGGACTCTCTCCTACCTGCTCGCAGGTCAGTCGCAGAAGCAGGTTTATATACAGAGTGTTGGGATTAGGGCTCTCTGTTTAGAAGTAATCCAAAAGCTCAACTGGACTTATGATTGTTTTTTGGGAAGTGAACTCTCCAGATCTTGTTAGTTTCACTTTAGCTCGGCAACACTAGCTACAAGTGCTTGTGCAGTGCAAAATGAATGACGGCATGTTTTCTTTGTTTGTTTGTTTGTTTGTTTTTTGCAGGGAGATTTACAGATTCCCATGAAATATCTGAACTAGGTAAGTAGATGTTAAGGACCAACACAGAGACTAGTTAGTTATTTCTTGCATCAACGCCTTATATATTAGTAGGCGTTTGCCATGTGAATGAATACATAAATTCTGAAAAGCCAGAAGGCTCAGAGATCTCAGGAGAGACATTATGTTGTCTCTAATCCCAGATTATGTCCTGTTTTACATTGAGAAACATCTTTGAAATAGTTCACTGGAGAATGGTGAGCCTCTCCCAGCCTATGCGCCAAAACATTATACTAAACAAAGTAAACATCTATTTATTTTTAGCATTATACAACTTTTTGAAATATTTTTTCCTGAGTTACATAATGGACATAAATGGTTTTTCAGATTAATTATATTACAGGATACTTACTTGAGAATAATAATGGACTATAATTTATTATTAACATTGAGCTGTGAGGAAACTATACAGGTTATATTATCACTATGCATCCTTTTCAGTTTTCTGAGCATTATGTGTCCACAAATGAACATACTGTATATAGGTGTGTACTATTCAAATATGTTCGTCATCGCTTTGTATCTTTTTAGTGTACTCTGCCTCCAATCTCCTGGTGCTATTCAATGACCACATTCTGCGCAAAGGGCTGAGATGTACCTTCCCTGTGGTGAGCTCTGCTTTCATTCAAACAAAACTCAGTTCTCACAGTACAGTAGAAAAGAAAAGCATTTACTCTCTTTGCAGAAGAGTGCAGTGAAATTGAAATGGCTGTCCTTTGTGGTGCAGCAATAAAAACTAGAAATTCTAAAGAGATGCTTAAAAAAACTTTTTTATTTACCAGATTTACCAGAGCACAATAGGACACATACACTATATTGCTAAAGTATTCACTTACCCATCCAGGCCATTGAATTCTGTGGTTTAAAGCTCGCTGCCACTGGACACTAGAGCGGTGGCACTAGTCTGATGGACTGTGGCGAGTGTAAAGTTTGCTGGAGGGGGGATTATGGTGTGCAGGTGTTTTTAAGCACTCAGCGCCTTAGTTTCATTAAAAGGAACTCTTAATGCTTCAGCATACTGAGACATTTTGGACATTTTCATGCTCCCAGCTTTGTGGGAACAGTTTGGGGATGGCCCCTTCTGTTTTAACATGACTGCGCACCGGTGCACAAAGCAAGGTCCATAAAGACAGTGAGTTTGGTGTGGAAGAACTTGACTGGCCTGCACAGAGTCCTGACCACACCTTTGGGATAAATTAGAGCGGAGACTGTGAGCCAGGCCTTCTCGTCTAAATATGTGTCTGAATATCCAGCTGTAGCTGCTTAAGGCTGATTCCAAAGGCTCCATAATGCCCGGCATAAAATGATCATTAAACCAGATTGGTACAAAGTAGTTTTTGGTCTTTATACTTTTGTACTCCCTTCATAAACACTATAGTCGGGTGATTAAATTGTGCCGAGAACTTAGCACTCCACCCTGTTTTCCAAATATGTTAACTTCTGGTTTTTAAAACTAACATTGCGGCAACCAAAACACTAACACTGAGGCTCAAATAGATGGGCTGAGAAACCAATGGCTAACATCACCATGGCTGCATCCATCTTTTACTGTACGGTTCCTTCAGTAAAGAAACTTTACAAAGACTTCAGAAACTGTGCGTAAGATGTTGTTCTGGGAAGAAGTGAGGGTTTCATCCTTTTTCATCTAATAAGTCGTCCATCCTTTGTGTTGTGGTGTTTCTAGTCCATCTCTCAACAGAGGCTCCTGACGTGGCTGTCTGTGCTGGAGTATGTGGAGGTCTTCCTGGAGATGGGGGCCTGTAAGCTGTGGGGTGAAGTTGGACGATGGCTTGTCATTGGACTTATTCAGATTTTTAAGTATGGCTTGGAAACTTGACTTTGATTTGAAATTATAAAAACACTGATACTGATTTTGCACAGGCTACATTTTAAGTATTTTTGGAAAATGGAAAAGTAAAAATTACTACTGTACATGTTCAAAAGGAGCTGCAAACTAAACTGTCACTCATGCAGGTACAACATGCCGTTTACAAGCAAAACAAGTCTAAATGTGTGTGTGCAGGCAAACTATGTGTGTCTTGACCTCAGTGCATGACCTCACTCGACAAACAAAGACATTTTAGAAGTATACTTCCTGACTTATTCTGAGTCCTCTGTTATCAGGCAAACTCCAACGCTGCAGGTTGCTGAATACACACCGGCCTCTATTCAGGCCTGTTTATGTGGTGTATGTGCATTGTAAGCATGTATGCAATTCTTCCATAGCTCTAGGCCACTTTACTCAATAGATCGGCCGGATGTCGCGCCGCCCGAAGCTTCTGACCATCAATTAACTGACCGAGCTTCAACTCTTTAATTAGCACAAAAATGCAATGTGTATAACATGATTACAGTTGCACCTGCAATGAAAGATTATTATGTGATTATGCTAACACCTGAAATACAGACTTTAATGTAACATCAACAGCTTCAATAAATGCTTTGATGAAATGATAATTAATGCAATAGTAATGATTAGAGCAGGGCGATATGACCAAAAATATTTATCATGATATACATTTGAAAATTTGTGATAACAATATAACTGACGATACTGACACACGATAATTGACACGAGACAAAATACTTTACAACTCCACAACTTTATTAGTGCAAAAAACCCCATCAATGTATTTTCACTTAAACAAGCAGCTGTTTTTTTAATGTGCATTAAAGTTATATAAAAATCTAACAGTGCAAATGCAAATTCCTTGCTGACAGTTTAACCAAAAGGCATTTCCAGTGGAAACTGGCCGACATATCCTCATCATAACCATGTAGAATATCCACAAAACTTAAAAAGAGGTTACACACACAATACGGTAATATTATGTTGAAGCACAGTACGTATCACTCCGCGAGGCTCCGCCTACGACAGCCGTAATGCTCCAAGAAATCCATCAAGCGGTGCGGCTTCGTAGCTTAGCAAAGTCGCACTAAAACATTTGACAGATTTTCAAGCGCCGTGTACATAACATCGTTTCGAGGTCAGTAAACACAACCAGAGTTCATACATAAGGCACACGGGATTATAAGGGGCACTGTCGATTTTCAGAAAAATCAAAGGATTGATTTTAAGTGCGCCGTATTTTCCAAACAACACGGTAATAACGACGGCCCGCTAGCACGCGCTACCAAAAATAGTGCTTTGTTGTGTATCTGACGGACGAAAGCTAAACCAGTTCCACCACTGAAGCTGCAGCATTTTTACAAACCAGTTCTGGTTCATCCGTTTCATTTAACGATCCGCTTTCGCTCTTCTCATTCTGCGTCGCCGCCTAGTGTGTATGTAAACAAAGGCACTGCACACGCGTGTTTCACCCATATTCTATCGCGATATTTCAGTTTCCTATCGTTGCTCAAAATTACACCGGTATTACCATGAACGGTATGATATAGCCCAGCCCTAGTAATGATAATGGTTATGAATAGTAACAGTAAAATAATTTCCTAATCTCCACAAGAGGACAATAGCTTTCCTTCTGTGCCTATTGCTTTAGTGCATAGGCACAAAATATAGTCTATGTTAGACAAATGGTGCTCCATCTTTGTGGTTGTTTCAACACGACAGTGTAGCTGTCAAAGGACACTCCACAAAGACTGCTTTTAAATTTGCCATCATAAATTTAAAGAACCTTAGCATTCATTGCGTGTCCACATATTTTTGGCCTTGTAGTGACCAGCTGGGAGTGACTCGGTGGAAGACTACACTTTTCAAAGTGCTCTTTGAAGTTTTCTCTAGATTTATTTGTGGTTTTTGTTTCCAGATGTTGAAGGTTATAATTGTTATTTTTTTAAATCCTTAAGTTGTGAATAGTTTATAAATGCTTTTTATGTGACTTCTAAGGAGCCTGGAAAGAAAAGCGACTAGACTTCTTAAAGTGAAGACACTTCAAGAAGCTTCTCAGATGAGCAGTGAAAAATCTTCTAGAAACTTTAATGAGTCCAGTCGCTTTTCTTTCCTTAGACTACCGTGACCTGAACTTACAGACATTTATGCGACTCCTTCACAGGGCAGTTTTTCGGATTGTGCTTCTTCTGTGGTACAAATCTGGCATCCAGACTTCACCTCCCATAATCCCCCTTGACAGAGGTGGAGACTTTGCTGGTGAAGGTCAGTTGTCTTTTATAAAATGGCCTGCACCTTCAATGACTGTGAGACATTTTGTTTTGAATTGAAGAATGTAAAATCAGATGTGAATTCATAATCCTGTCACATTTGACTGTTAGCATTTCTACTGTGAGCTGCAGGGAGCATTTTAGCCCAGTTGGTGAAACTAACTGAGTAACTTGGGCTCAATAAGTAAATGAAGGCAAGAGCCTGATAAAGTAAACACGTGCTAACAGTGCTTCTTGTATGCTAAAGCTCAGAGACTCCCTCAAAAGTAATGAATCCTCCCTTAAAGCACACAAACGAATGACGTTTCTCACTTCCTGCTCTGTGATTTGTGCGTGACGGCTAAATTAACGCTTTTCTCTATAGATGAAAGTAACACAGAGCAGCAGGAAGACACCTGCTTTGTGGGCCAGAGGTCAGGACGAGTCATTAGGCCGCTCGGCAGTGGTAAGTTTGGTTTAAACTCTTTAAAACATTTTAACCTCTTAAGATTCAAGCTGCCTGACAATTAAGCCTAAAACCAAATTCTGTGGTATTTGAAAATATTCCGTTTCTGTCTGAACAAAGGCCGGCTTCTGAGAAATAAGGTTGTCCTTAAGCTTCTTTGTTAGCTCATATCACCTCCTCACTTGATTTAAGAGCAGGGGTCTTAAATTGCACTATGTTTTATCCATTCCATATCGTTCCCCTCTATCTGTCCCAGATGTTGATGTTTATTTTCCTTCAACATCTTCACTGTGCATATAAACGACTGTGATTCAGCTTCTTCTGTTGTCTGGCCAGTTTTCTGCTATATATTAATGTGATGTGTGGGGTGGTGAAGTTGTGTAGGCAGACTTTAAATTCTTATAAATTCAGACAGAACTTGGGTTATTGTATTCAGCCCCACAAATCTCCTCGAGAATATGTCCTCAAGATCTGATTGAATTGCTGACTTTCAGCTCTAATTTAAGGGGTTTACAAACCTGACTGATTGCATTACCTGTTCATAGATAGTCACCTGTTTTAGGAGTAAACACTTATACAATGCTATATGAAGTATTCCTGAACTTTTTTGTGGTAAACTCTAAAAAGAAAAAAAGAAACAAAAACAGTTTTTTCTTCTTTTGTTTGCTGCTTATTTTCAAAAATGTTGATTTGAATTTGTAACTGAAACAAAAAAGTGACCAAATGTCTTCATGTTAAAACCTTTAATGAACTTCATTCTGTCCTGTAGATTAAAGTAATAGACATTGTTCATTTATTTTTTTACATCGCTGTTAGACAGGAAAATCCGCAAATGTTGTAGAGCAAGTGTCAGGAGGCTGAATAAAAATGCAGCCGCTTGGTAAACACCTCTAACTCTGTGTTGGTGATGTGGCAGCTCCCTCGCTGCAGACCCGGCTCTGGGGAGCACCGAGTCACAAAAAGCAAAGGAGCAGCTTAAAGGAAACACTCAACAGCCAACCAACACCTCTGGGGCTCCAAGAGACAATTGCCGAGTCTGTGTACATCGGACGACCCCTGGCACACCGTATCCTTACCGTCCTCTCTCTGTGTTGCCATACCTGTTCAAACAAAAGTTCTGTTATTCCTGATATTTCTTAAAACGCGCTCAATCATCCAGGTAAGGAAATCCCAGAAACCTGATTCTGTTCAGCTGGACTTTCAGTGGGATTTCTTTGCTGTTCTTACGTTGAGGCAGGTGAACAGTTAACGAGGTGGGGATGACGTTTCCAACCGAAACCTCAGGACAAACAAACCACTGGTGACACTCGAGAACAAGAAGGTTCAGTGTGAAGTTTACAGTTGGAGTAAGAGCAGATATTTTCTCACCAACTGCACTGCATTAATAATATTTTAGAGAAGATTAAAAACATATTTTGTAGCATCCTCTGTGTGGACCAGTGTTATTTATTTAAAATCACAAATGCCATTTTTCCCTCTTAGCCTTTGAACCTGTCACTAACATTTCTGTTTTTTTAACAGTGGAAAACTTTTTTATACATTCTTCATATCCGTTCATATTTGTCATGTCAGTAATAAACAGTTCAAAACATTTTTAAAATGACACTTTGCTGTGAAACCACCACAGATCAGAAAGCTGCAATATCACCTTCACCTCTAGATGGCAGACTGTGAGCCAGAGTGTGCTTCTTATAAGCAGTTTACTTAGTCCTGGAACATCTCATATAAATATCCTTTTACAGATGGCTGCACTTTGCTCTTGTGGGAAGTTAATAAAATTTTCCTTAAATCAGTTCTTCCCAACTGCAGTACTCTGCCTTGGACTCTTTGGAAAACAGTCTTGGAAGCCGTGGCTTATCTCTGGAGTCCTTGAACTATCCAGGTAAGCGAGTTCCTCTTTTGCAGTCCTCAAGTTGGCTACTTCATTATCAAATAAGAACTTATTGATTATTATCTTGGAAGGAAAATGTGTGCAGGTGGAGGACAATAACCAAACAAACACTATGCGTAATACCCAAATACACATACATTATATTGTGTCACATACAAGCAGAGATGGGCAGTAACGCGTTACTGTAATCCGATTACTTTTTTCAAGTAACGAGTAAAGTAAGGGATTACTATTGCAAAAACGGTAATTAGATTACCGTTAGTGATGGTGAGATGAAGCCTCATGATGAACTGAAGCTTTCCACCCAATTGGTCGACTCATGGTTCGAAGCATTGTGATGATTCATTTGCTCTACTGCGCCATCAAGTGGACAATTCAAGTGAAGGCTCTGTGATTATAATGATGTGTAAACCTCTAAACTGAATAAATAAATTGTTTTCTTGGTTATTTATCCCGAATATTGTCTCAGTATGTGTGATACAAAAGAGAAAGTGGAAACTATCAGGACAGAGTTTTGGTATGATTGTGTAACTGTTAGCCTCAGACAGTCAGTCAATAGTATAATTCAGATCATAGATCAGTACATTTGCATATTTTTATAACTATAAAAAGAAAGCTGACACTTTCGAGACTTTATCTAATGTGTAAGCATCACAGCAGATGCCTTAGATTAGAATCAGTGAGCTGTCGGCTGTCAGCCCCGACCGTGTCCACGCTGTCTGGTGAGAAAGGCGACATCTCACTGATTCTGACGCATCAGCGCTTTGTGTTTACGTCTTTGTGCAGAATCGGTGTACCTGCTCTCATTTACTGTTTTAGCTGTTTGGTGGTTGTTGAAATGTAGTAATATTTATATTAAAAATCGATTCAGGATTTTAATGAATCGATATCACGTTATCCAAGCTAGAATCGATTTTAATCGATAATCAAAACCCGCTAGTACCTGTGTAATCATGCTTATGTACATCTGGATAATGACACAAACTAGTATTTGGCGCTTCACTTTTTAATAAACTAAAAGACAGAAATCAGATTATAGGATCTGTAGTGTTGTTTATTTATATTATGGTGCTTATCATTTGTGATATTTATTACTGTGTGCATACTTTATTAGGAGAGATAAAATAAAATAAAAAATCTCTTCCTTCCTGGTTCCATCGAAGAAGAAATGCTCAAGTAACTATGTAACACCTACGTAATCCAATTCCACAACACAGTGTGATGGGAAATCAGCTGTGTTTTTCTGCCCATTTTATTTCGAATCTGGCGCGACCAGTGAACCAGTCCCTGAATCAGTCACGTGGTACGGACTGCCCGCGAGGCCTCGAACGTCACTGCATACGTAATCAAAGCAAGCCTCGATACGCGCTTCACAGAAACGCCCCCGAGATTACCCGACACACGATTCGACGCTTCGACACACAGGACACATCACTAATTACTGTTACTTTCCCGTAGGAACGCTGCGTTACTGCGTTACTAAAACCGTGATTTTTTGCGAGAATGTCTCATGACAGTGACGTAAGCGAGTGCGACGTTCGTGACAACAGCTGTGTGCAGATCAACAATGGATCATATATCGAGTGCAGAGAGAGTATGAGCGTGCAGCGTTTAAAGCGTGGAAGTACTGACCTTACTTTGAGTTTGATTCCATAAAAAGTGACAAAAACAGTGTCCGTTGTGCGTGGGAAGAAAACTTCTTTTTACAGCGAAAAAACCCCCTAAACTTCCAAACAAGCACCGAGTAGCTACGACGTAATGGGAAACTCACAGAGAAACTCGCGGATTCTTGACTGACCGCTGCACACCTGCACCAGGGTAACCCTCCGCCTACCCCACTCCTGCTTTACAGGTGAAAATAGAGCAACAGGACCGCTAGTCTTTGACTTTATTTATTTTCTGCTGTGTTTTACTTGCATCTATTTGAAAGACTGAGTGTAAACACACACAAAAATATTTTATTTTATGTGCTGGAATGTGCAGAAAATAGATTTAAATATTAAACTAATTTCTTCCAGTCAGAGAATGTTGCATATAATTAAATTTTTGCTTGATGCATAAAGTTAAAAGATTAAAACTAATAAAACAAGTTTTAAAAAGAGACTTTTTACATTTGATTACATTTTGTATGATGATTATGCAGAAAAAGTAGAATTGGGCTGAAAGATCTATCGCTTTATCACCTATTCAGGTTGTAAATTGTGTTTTTAAAAAGTAACTAAGTAATTAATTTCTTTTGAAAATAAGTAATCAGTAAAGTAATTAGATTACTTTTTTGGGGAAGTAATCAGTAATTAGTTACTGATTACATTTTTCAAGTAACTTGACCAACCCTGCATACAAGTCACAGCAGGACTGGTCTTAATTAGAATAAATAATTTCATCCATTGGTTTTAATTTGTAATAAATGAGGATTTTACTTGTTTTATAACAAAGTTCACACCACAGGGAAATGTGAAGAACAGTCTGGATGTCACAGTAACTGTTGCAGGAGGGACAATCATCTAGACAAGTAAACAATGAGTTACAAACATGAAGCAGCAGCTCAGGATGTGTGCTGTGAGGCATGGAAGTGTCAGATGAGACAGTGAAGTCATTTCAGCTGCTTGTCCTGTTTCTTCTAGCTTCGCTGTGCTCAGCGACATCAAATTTCAAAATCGATGGGAGAGGGCCGAGATGAGGAGGAGAGCCTTTCTGTTGTTCTACTACCTTCTGCGTTCCCCCTTCTATGACAAATACTCTGAGTAAGTATCTGTGGTTAAGTGGTGTTTTCAGCGGTTTTCTGTCGTCTTCTGAAAAGTGTTAAAATTAGGATGACATAAATAATTGTACAATCTGCAGAAAATAGAGTACTGTGCAAAAGTCTAGACTAATGGTTATTTATGCTTTTTAAAAGTCTTACGAAAAATGTCTTTAGACAGGAGCTGTTTTGTTGGTTTGTAAACAGAATCATTTAACAAAAAGAAGTCCAAACGTTCATCAAGAAGAACCATTCCTAAAAACTAAGTTGAGGCTGTGTTGAAAAATAAATTTGGTCATACCAAATATGAACCTTCGAGCTCGTTAGAACGGCAGAATCCAGAGGTTATACCGTTTCAGGAAGGTTTCCTAAATGTAAAGAAACCTCCCAATGGTTTCTGCTGCTCTGGGGGACCGTGGGTGGGTCCTCTGGGCCTGTGTGGGCTATGACCTCCTCTTGGTGCTGGTGGTGTAGGCTGGGACGAGAGGGTGCAGGTTAGATGGAATGGAGGCATTGGGGCAAGACTGGCGTGGGGAGATCCTGGTGTTGGGCTCTGTGCTGCTGTACTGTGTCCGTCCTTGTCCTTGTCCTTGTGGGGTCTGGTCCTCTGTGGTATTTAAGGGTGGAGTTTGGTGCGTGTACCCCTCCTGGCGTCTTCATTGGGGATGGCATGCAATGAAGGGGTGTGTACTGTATCGCTTGTATCAAGGCTTTGTATTGGGCGTTACAGGGCGTTGAGGTGGTGATGGATGGTGGGGGTGTTGTGGGTGGGGGCTGATGGGTCCTGCCGGCCTGGTTTAGTGGGGCTTTGGGCTCGTGAGCTGCAGTTGGGTGACCTAGTTCATTACAAGGCCCGGATGTATAGGGGCCTCTCCCTCCCCTGCACTAAGGATGTATCAGACAAATACAGGTGACAGATGTCCTAAACTGCAGCTGGTGGTTCATATTAGACGATGGTTTGCTTCGTGTTTCATCTACAGGAGCAGGAAGCCTGTCAGTACATTCCTGAAGCCACCCACCTCCCCAAATAAAAGGAGTGGCTGGTGACTTTACAGTATTGTAACTCTTGTTCCTTCACTGGTCTTTTAACAGTGTTACTTTTTACTCCTTCATGTGCAGGGAAAAGATTCTGTTCCTGCTCAGACTTTTGGCTGATCATGTTCCAGGAGTTGGGCTTGTGGCACGTAAGTAGAACCGTGTGCTCATTCTGCATGCACGATGTTGCCTTGCGTTGCTGTAACGGTCGAAAATGTAGACGTCTTAAAGCTGTTTGTAGAACAACTGAAATTGTGACTTTAAAAAATAGCAGCTTTTGAAAATTGAGTTCTACTTCGTAATACGTACTGTAAACATTTGTGCGTGTGAGAGAGAAATGAGACATTAGGGCTGCCACGATTAGTCGACTAGTCACGATTACGTCGACTATCAAAATCGTCGACGACTGATTTAACCCTTTAAGACCTACCATAGAACCAAGTCCGCCAGAGCTTATATTATATTTTTACATGCTGTGGAGCCATTTTTGGGAGCATTTCAAGTTGCTATACATCAATACAACCATTACAGCCTAGATTTTAATAATATGTCTGCATTAAGTGCATAGTGATTACATAAATTGCAAAAAAGTGCAATAAACTACAAAAAAATTGAAAATCGTTTTTGTTTTTTTAACATATATTTCTAGTTAGAGAAATTTAAGAGGCTTATCCCTCAAAACTGTAAATACAAAAAAGTTGCACAAAATAGTTTCCCACCACAGGAAATTTATTTTGAGTGTCTTCATAGTTTTATTTTTGAAATACACCAATTTTTATATACTGCAGGAAAAACGAAAATAAATATTATAGTGCAAATTTGCAAAAAAGCAGCATATGCATCAAAATAAACTATTTCCAGCAGTGCAATATGAGTCCTAAGCATCCCAGAAACGACACAGAAAGTCATAAACTCAAACATAACTTTTAAAAACACCAGTATAGGCTCATTGAGGCCCGGACGGTAAAAAACTACATTTCCGCGAAAATGACGTCACTTCCGGTTTCGGGCAGGTCATGGCGGACATGGATAGTTCGCGCTGACGTCTAATCCAATGTAGGAAGTGTTACAAACAGCTGATCGGATCGGCAAAGCGTGTTTCTGGAATATTATGTTTTTGTTGCTGCAAGTGCTTTTTATGCAGTTTTTGCAAAGTTATATGTGGAAGGAAACTGTGACCGAGGACAAGCTGATGGCATAAGATGTAAGTACAACTCCTCCGGTTTCATATGCAAAAAAAATTATTGCGCTAGTTTACGTGGTTGCAGAGCTACCGGGATTTAAAAATAGTTACGCAAAACAGAGCGTGCCCGCTCTGACCGGTTTTAAAGGGTTAATAGTCGACGCGTCGTTTGAAGCTTTGTAAGATCACAAAAGACGCAGGAATAAGTAGTAGGATTTAAGAGTGTAATAACGGACTGAAACAGAAGATGGCAGCACTGCATGTACAAGGATGCCAGCTGCCGTTAAACCCCGAAGAAGAAGAAGAAGCTGTGTCCCAGAATTCATAGCGCAGCCCTGCTCAGTTTCCAACAATGGCGGCAGCTAGTTAGTTTTAATATTACTCTTATTATTCTTTCTGGGTCACAAAATAAACGTTTAACTTATTTTCAGGCGAGAATGTAGCTGTGTAAACCTCAAATATCTGCTCAGTTTATCAAGACACCACATATTTTCAAAAGCGCTCCGACGTTTTCGGAGACGTCTGTTACCCACTAGCTCGATAGCTAGCCGGGGGCTAGGCTAACTAGAGCCGTGAGAACACCGGACTTCCGGCAAATCGTTTTCAAACCCACCGCCGTCTTTCGCTACTCAGGTTAAACATATATAAGTCACTTAGATAACTTCAAAATGTTATTGTTTGGCTTTTTTCAGTATTTTATTTGTTCCTGAGTAAATCGGTTTGGCTGAGATTATCGATATCTTCTCATCGATATCTGATGAGAAGACTCATGTTTGGTGCAGTTTTCTTGTTTTGTGGGCTTGTTTTTTCAGTAGGAGATGAATATCTCTAACAAGTTGATTAGTTCACATTTGCACATATTAATTTTTAAGTGAAATGTGTGTTTTAAGTTTATATGAAGTGTGCTGGAAAAGCTTGAAAATGGACCTTGAAAGTGCTTAAACAGTGCTTGAATTTGACCCTGAAAAAAGTGTATGAACCTTGAGTTAACATGTGGGAGAATCCACTTCATTTGAAAGTCACGTGAATGTGCATCGACACTAAAAATCCACTGAAACTACATTATCATATCTATCTTATTCTTGCCACAGATGATCCATCTGACTTTATCTCTAATACCATCTTCTCTCAAAAACCACTGTAATCACATTATCATATATATGTTCTCTTCTTTCAGCTGCTTTCTTTAGAGGTTGTCCTCAGTTTTGTTTCTAATACTGTAACGTTTTATGAGATATTACTTTTCACAGGTAAACCTGAAAATGGAAAACCTGCGATACATTGTTACAGTGTTATACATATGATATGATAATTCAGTTTTATTTGTTATTTTTTTTCTAAAACGTACAGTCACATTACTTATCACAGGCAGAGTTTATTATTAAGAAAGAGTCCAGAAGAGCGCAGTCCCTCACGCTCCCAGGCCTGTTTTTAAATTTATTTTTTAAATTATATTGCTGCAACTCGTCCTGTCAAACCTGCAGCTCAAAGTCTTCTCTTCACAGTTGAAACTGAGACTTTCTTACTACGACCTCTATTAAGCTGCGATGAAGCTGTTGTCCTGTGAGCCGCCGATCACACAGAAACGTGTCCTCTGATTCAGTCGTGTCTTTGAGTCTGCAGACCACTTCCTGTCACAGTTTGTTTCTGAGTGCAGAAGGAGGAAACTGTACTCACTGACACCTTTACTTTCTTTGCAATTTCTCTGTAGGACAGACCTAAGAGTTATGATGGTCTGTCTCTCTCCATTTTTGTAGCAACACACTCCTTCCTGCATATATACATGTACATATACATGTATATATGGAGAGAGAGCTTTTTTTTTTCTTGTTTTTTTGGCACTGTTGTTCCACCATATGATACATGACTTCATGAACTGTTAGTGCTGGGTTTGATTGTGTTGTCTGTGTTCAGGTCCCTTGATGGATTATCTCCCCACCTGGCAGAAGATCTACTTCTACAACTGGGGCTAAAACCTGCACTCGGATCTTTGACGTTTGCTAATCAGCTGGAGAAACTGCACAAAGGAACCATCAGTTGCCAGGATGGAACAGAGACACAGACTCTTGCAATAATTCCTCAGAAATCAGAGAAAATGATTGGAAATGACTGGCCTGCAGTGAGGGACAAAAATGAAATCATTACAGTCATTATAATTAAAATCCCAGCACTCAGCAAGTTTTTTGGCACACAAAATCTGTCCTAAATCTTTGCAGTGTAGACACACTATGAGCCTGATTTATAGCAGAATCTCTCTGTGAACTCCGTCCATCATTGCACTGCTTTATCTGTCAATAACAGATGATGTATTTCAGCAGCTCGCTGCAGAGGAAGGTGACCCATGTAAATACAGTGAGCCTACACGTTATACAGGTTAAAGCAAACCATGTCTTCATAATACATGAAATCAAAGATGTGTAATCTGTGGCCCACATTCATTTGCTAACAGTCTGCATGCACAAATATCATTTGTTACTATTGTTCTTGCCTTTATAATTTATAGATTTCCAAATGCTCAAAATTACAGTTAAATAACCGACTGACAGGTTAGTCTGAGGTTAGCTGCACTTTTTCCTGTTTCTTGTGGTCTTTTTTATTTTTTTCAAATCAACATTAAAATCCCAAATCTAAATTATTCCAGCTTTTTTTTACCTTTTAGATTTAAAAACAAACACTGAAGAAACACTTTGGAAGAAAACCACAGACGATAAATTCAGCAGCGAAAAGAAAGTCAACCCTGTTGTAATGAGGTGAAATGTGGATGATTAATTACATGGACAGATATCAGTTGAACAGTGATGAAATTTGATTATTTATAACATTTGAATCAAACTGTGATTAATAGTAACAGTCAGCTAACAAACACGTACGCTAAGGATGAGCTGAAGCAACAGTAGTTTAAAAACAATTATAAGGCTTAGAGCTTGTAATACAACAGCATAAACCTTGCATTGAACAACAGACGTCTGTTCTGGTCTTCAGATTTTCCACAAACACAATGGAGGGGCTTCATATTGAAAGATATCCACAGTATAGTAATTATGTTCCCACCAAACAATAACCTCCAGGGCTGGAAGATGAGAGCTAAATCACTTGTACCAGAACCAGTTCAGTTTAATTCAGGTTTATTTATATAGCACCAACTCACCCGAGTGTTTGATACTGAAGCACCTACAATGTTAGAAAGTTCAATCACACAGCTCCCTGTGAGGAAGGAAGTACTCAGTTTTAACTGGAAGACACCAAACGCAGAACCAGGCTGTCCGGTCCAAACTGCATGTTTACAGCCTGCTGCAGAGTTTGAGTTGCCGGACTGAAATAGCTCAAAGACTGACTTCAGTTTCTTTGCATTAAAATCTGTGGGGCGTCCCGACTTTTTTCCCCACTTTTGGATCATTTAAAAAGTCTGCTTTTATATACAAATGTGTGAATGTTGCACAGAGTAAAATCTAGTGCGACAGCAACCACAGGTTTGGGTGTTTGTGAGAAAGTTGACATCAGTGAAAACAAAGAGGTTTTTGATCTTTATTAACTGTTTCTTTTTGTAACCTACAAATAAATAGTTTTGAATGTTCCATCCTATCGCCCCACATTTTTACCATGGGAAGGGCGCACACACGGGGTGATCAAAATTACACTTTGATGCACGAGAGAGAAAAAAAAACAAAAAAAACAAAACTACTTTCGAATTTTATCCAATTTCCAAAACGTGTTGAACGTAAAGTCTGCCCTGAACACACGAGATGAGATGGGATACGAACAAGCGTGGTGGATTTTCACGTTCACTGTGTTTAACTGCATCGTACATGGCAGTGAAATTTAGAGAGAATTCCTCGCCTCGAGTTAAATACTACTGTATTCACATTGTTAATGCGAGGATCGTTTTTCTATTTAAAACTGAATATGTGAACTTAAAAGATAAAAGCTTTCCAAAAATCAAAGCACTGAGGATAAATCAAGGCAGACTTCAGATTCAACAAAACAAGTGAAACAGCTGAAGGTTGCAGAGTGGAGATGCATAGTCAATACAGTATTATAGTTTTGAGCGGGGACAGCATATTCTGTCTGCAGTGCTTATTGGAGTTGGATTTAACCCTCCCTTATTCCCAGTATTGGACGCTGGAAGTTTGTTATAGGGAATGATGGATTTACTGCTGCACAAACACAGCATGTAACCATAGCAACGTGCACATCAAAAATGTGATGCTTCCATGTTTCACGCAGACAGAAATGCATAAATCCAAACTCAAAGAGCTGAAAATCAGTCAGTGCTTTATAAACAAACTGTGGACAAGTGCCACCGTAAGTGAGCAGCACTGTTGTTCAAATAACACTAAAATATATATACTGCCTCTTTTTTAAATCTCACAATAAAACAAAAACTAGCATGACATGTTTGATTATATGAATGGAAATAAACAACTTCTGCAAAGGAATAAAATAAAGCAGAATGAACTCTGACAACATTTTGAAAATCTAAGACCAAAGTATCCAAACAGTAAATTACAACAAAACTCTGGTTTAGAAAAGAATAGAACCTGTGACGCTTGGCTCGTGAAAATCAAACTTCAAGAGTCTGCTAATGAGAATGAGAGAAGAAAACACTGTCTCAAACGGTCAATAATGGAGGACGGACGCGACGGACATTTCTTTTCCCATGCAATACTTTCTGTTGTCCATGTCTCGTCCCTTGTCTCCATCCAAATGCACGTGTCAGTCAAGAGGCTGTCTGGCTCCACAGGTGTTAGTCCACCGGGCGATGCTGCTCAGTAGGAGCCGTAGCGGTCCTGAGGAGGGAATAAACACAAAAACAAGAAGTATGAGCAAACTTATGGATTCAAGTGAAAAAAAGCCGCTGTCTCGTGGACCAGTCTCACCTGGATCGTGTTCATGACACCATTGGCGAGGACAGCCATCTTTCCCGCAACGGTCTTGACTCCCTGTTTGAACTGAGCGATGTCCGAGCCAGAGGGAAGCACGCTGTCAAAGCCTGAGGCTCTTCCTGAGAGGAGCAGAGAAGTCTAATCAGACGGGACTTTTTCACACATCCAAATCAGTTAGGCTGGTTTCACACTGCAGTGATTCTGCTGAAAACACTGTAGGCCACTTCACCTCTGCATGCAGCGATCCGTGGCTCAAATAACAAGAGCGGGATTTCTAACTTTTTGGAGGTCACCATATATCATTTTACCACTCAGCCTGAGGCAGCATCGCCCAAGTTTGTGAATGCAGTAACTTGAAAATGAGGTGAGCCAAGACTTTTGAATTCACACCACAGGTGCATCCACCGAAAATCAGTGACCTTGAGGTCAGAGGTCAAGCTTTCTGAAGAACGAATTTGCACCAAATGTGCATCTACGACGAGGCTGAGGGGATAGAATGAAGGTTTAACATCTTCAGTGAGAATCAGCTGTCTATTTGGGACTAAAGCAGAATAGCACAGCTTTCATCCACGCTAACATTGTCTGCATTTGTCTTTATTTGTACTCGTGTGCTCATGTGCGAAGCCTCTTCTTTAAGCATAAAGGATAATATCTCATACCAAGGTATCAGCCTTGATCTAATCAACATTACTGCCAAACACACGTATCGCATTTGCCAATGAGGTAGTTGTACCTTCCCCAAAGGTGTAGGATACAGACCCTTTCTGCAGATTCAACGCAATAATCCAGTGTCAGTGGGGTTTGAGACTGTCGAGTCCATGTGCCATATTTTGATTTGATTTCTCCCTAATAGTGGCTCGCTGTTAAATCCAGACTAAAATTTGAATCCCATAAATAATAAATAAATAATTACATTTATTTCATAGTACCATATTACTGCAATAGAGCACTTCGCTCTCACACTGCAGGCCTACTTGTTGTTCCTAGAGTATTTAAAAGTAGAATGGGAGGCAGAGCCTTCAGTTTTCAGGCCCCTCTTCTGTGGAACCAGCTTCCAGTTTGGATTCAGGAGACAGACACTATCTCTACTTTTAAGATTAGGCTTCAAACTTTCCTTTTTGCTAAAGCATATAGTTAGGGCTGGACCAGGTGACCCTGAATCCTCCCTTAGTTATGCTGCAGTAGGTGTAAGCTGCTGAGGGATTCCCATGAACCACTAAGTGTTTCTTTGCTTTCTACACCACTCTGCATTGAATCATTAGTTATTTCTCCTATTTTCACATAGAGTAATATACAGTTTTGTAAACAAAAGTTAGAAGAGGAAGCTCAAAAGTGCAGACGAGCGCTGAGGAGTAAATGAACCTTGACATTATAAGAACTGCTGGTTAACGTTTACCTTTGTGGTCACTGCCATCTCCAAACAGGTCAGCTGAGCTGATGGAAGTGCTTCCAGACATGCTCTCCAGCCTCGTCTTTGCATCGTACTGAGAAAAAGATGAAACAAAGGTCAACCATGAGGTAATAACAGAACATAGTTTAACAAACACATTAAACAGATGACAGGTGAAATGCGAGGCCCTAGATTTGAGCTGTTTTATAGTGAAATGAAGACGAGAAGGTTCTCACCTCAGCACTACTCTCCCGACCAAAGAACATGTCTGAGGAGATGGCCTTCGCATTAGCAAACTTCTGCCTGGCCTCACTTGACTCGGAAACTGAAGCTGAGACCTCGGCTTTTCTTCTGCTGGGGAGTCTGAGTTTAAGCATTGAGAACGTGCGTCAGAGCTGAGAGCTTTAGACAGAAGCTAAAGGACATGTATGAATATGTTTGTACCGCTCTCCAGTTGGTTGAATACTAGAGATGGTGACCTCCTCCTTGGGGTCATCTTTCTCCAGTGCCCAGGAGGTGGTGAAAGAGGCGGTTCCTCCTTCAGTATCCCAACGGGATCCAAAACTGTCTCCCACTGTAAACGGGTTGTCTTTGTATCTAAGATCCAAAGCACAGTGGGTTATTAAGGGAGTGCACTCAGTTCTCTCTTCTATTCTGTGGTAGATAATGAATCCATGATACATAAGTGGGTTCTGTGCGTACTTTGGAGGTCCAGAGGTGAAACCGGGCTCATCAAACATTTCCAGTTTGGAGCGAGAAGAGGACTTTGCTCCCACGGGCGTTTCCTGCTCGATGACCTGCATCTCTGACATCACTGAATGTGACACGGCACTGCAACAGGAAATAAATGCTCACATTTACAGACCTAACAAACAACTGGCATTCCTCTATTCTGCGTTAGCTTCCTGTGTTATGAGCAAAATAATTATCAAGGTTCAAATTCAATTCAAGCACTTTCAAGGTCCATTTTCAAGCTTTTCCAGCACATTACCGAACAAAAGGCTGCCTTATATGCATATACTGTATAATCTTAAACACACATTTCACTTAAAAATTAAGAAGTGCAAATATGAACTAATCAACTTGTTAGAGATATTCATCTCCTGCTGAAAACAAGCCCCAAAAAACAAGAAAACTGCACCAAACATCCCAAAATAATCCACATTAAGGCCAAATTAAGTCTCAGGCCACATAGTTGTTTCAAATAACGTTCAGAGTTTTCACATAACAAGCAGCGAGGATTTTGTCCCTTATCATTTCCTCTGGAAGCACTTTATAAGGTGGTCTTTCACATGAACATTTTCCAAGTGATAATCCTTCTTTCCCAGATAGACTCTTATCTCCTGCTATAAGCTGCACTATATAGTAGGGCTGCACGATTTTGCTTAGAATTGAGATCACGATTCTCTCACGATTTTCTTTCCCAGTATAAACATTTATTGCACTTATTAACTGCACATCAACTTCGTAACAGTTGAGACTGAACATAAAAACAATAAATAAACATAAAAACAACAAATGTCTCACATTTTGTCGTTGCCACAAAATGTTGTACTGCTTGAAATTGCGTCTCCACCGTTGCTCGACACTGCGTGTATAGAGCAGGTAGTGCAACAATAGAAAAATAGTTGCGGGACGGTCGACGGGTATAGGGAAGCGCTGTATAAGGTTCCCGTTATTGATGTTTGGGTGGTTGACCGGGACGGATTTTCTCCTGTCACTTTCTCGTCATCCCTGACGTGCTCTCCGTTGTTTTTCCTGCTAATTTTAGCAGCCAGCTTCTGTATCACGTGGTATAAGGCTCCGCCCCTGTCATTTGTTGAGCAGGAAGAGTGAGCGCTTGTTTTCATGCAGATTACGTCCCGGATCAAAATGCGGTACAATCGTCTTTTTTTCCTTTTTTTTTTTTTTAATTGTTGTCATTTGGAAATGAGATCGCACATAAGTATGAATCGAGATCACAATTTTCTAACGATTAATCGTGCAGCCCTACTATATATGTATCTCAAATTTGTGTTGGTTTTTTTTTCAAGCATGCATTTTTTTTCAGCTACATTCTGAAACTGAAATGAAAAATGTGAATGAATGAAATGAAAAATTACCTCCTGTTGCCGAAACCCATGCCCAGTCTCTCTGCCTGCTCCTTTTTCTTGCCTTCCAGATTCTGGAGCTTCTTTTCCTCCATCTTTCTGTCAATTTCCAGCTCTTTGTAGGCCAAACGCATCGAGGCAACACTGCAGCAGTCAGGACAGAATTTTAAACATTAGATTATATTTTTTATTCGGAAAAACATAAAAGAGATACATCTTAAACATTCATTAATTTGACTTAATTTTTATTACATGCTTTTCTTATTTTGCCTTTTACAGTGGTGGATGTTCATAAAACAAGGCCGAAGTTTTAAATAATGAGTATGCAGCGTGCTGTGAACACTGATTCAGTTTGTTTTTCCATTTACTGCTGGCTGTGTGTGAGCTCACTGTGACTCAAGCAAAGCTACTTTATTAAGGTAAAACATAGAAGTGTGTGGCTGGAAATAATAAAACGGCTTAGCATTAAAAAAAATTGATGAATGAAAATAAGAGAGAATATTTTTTCTCTTTTCTTACATGGATTCCTCGGCTTGTTTCTGAGCCTCCACGGCCTGCTCCTCTCTCAGCTTCTCAGCCACCTGTGCCTGCTTCTCCACCTCTGAGAAACTCTTATTGCTCACCTTCTGGGCTCCGAGACCTTTCTTTGCACCGAGCTGCATCAGTAGGAAAACATGGTTAAAGCGCGTCCTCAGCTTTAAGCTGATAACTCACAGAAGAGGGAATGTGAAGGAAAATTCATGACACTAACTTTTTGTCATGTTAGAAAATAAATAATCCCGAGCTTTATTCAGCAGCTTCATGTAGTAGAGAAACAATGAAACATTTGTGCTTTGACTCACCCCTTTTTTAGCTGCCATGGGCTTCTTTTTCCCAATGATAGAAGGTTTCAGATCTGTAACACATGGGACAATGTCTTTTTAAAACACATTTACAACATCATTTTATCTCTCAAGATATTTTCACTCATGACTCCCGAACAATGTTGGAATAATCAGGGCAGGACATTGTCCGAGTTCCCCTGGAAATATTCCTTTGTTTCGTTTTAGAACGGCGTTTCCCACACAAACATTACTCAGGAGGAACATCCACTTATATTTTGAGTTCATTTTTAATTTTATCCTCCTGCGTCTCAGACATTAACAACAATCATTTACTCAGTGGACAATCCCCTTACTGTTATTTCAAAGTCCAGCTAGCTCGGATCCTTCCCACTGGAGACAGTCGCTCTTATACTCCTCTACAGGTCGGATGCAAACTGCAGTGCCACTGACTAGAACTCACAGCAGTTCACAGAGAACTGGTGCCAGTACTCTGAGCTCACCAATGCTTCAAACTGAATGGAGACTACAATCACCAGCTGCAGTCCAACATGGTGCAGCTGGTGCTGTGAGCTTCTCTCACCCCAACCAATCACAGCAGATGGCCCCGCCCCTCCCTGAGCCTGGTTCTGCTGGAGGTTTCTTCCTGTTAAAAGGGAGTTTTTCCTTCCCACTGTCGCCAAAGTGCTGCTCATAGGGGGTCATATGATTGTTGGGTTTTTTTCTTTGCATGTATTATTGTAGGGTCTACCTTACAATACAAAGCGCCTTGAGGCGACTGTTGTTGTGATTTGTAGCTGTATAAATAAAACAAATTGAAACTGACTTCTCACATTTAGCTCCATCAGACAATCTGCAGAGTTCAGGGCTCAGTATGCATGAAAACAGCTTCATCTGACGCCAAAGCAAAGGTTAAAAAAAGCTCATTAGCTCTGGAAAAACAACCTAAATTTAGTGAAAGATGCTTCTGCAGTGAAACAGCAGTCACAAGGTTTTTAATCACAAATTTAAGAAATCAGTGCAGCAAAAGCGTTCTGCTCAGTTAAAGGCACGGCACCACAGCACGTAGACCTCAGGTTCACAAAACCAGCTTTTTTGCATTCCAGCAAGAACATCATGTTCAGTAATGCCAATGTTAGTCAGCCACGTTGCCCTCAGCAGAGTTACACACCCTGGTAACAATTTCAGAGTGACAGGGAGCAACTATCATTACAGACAATTAGCAAACTCTTTACTTTTCAGTCACATTACTGTGGTGACAAAGACAATCAACAGCTTGGCAAAGTACGTAGTCGTTTTGCACAGTGTAGTAACTTTGAATTAAGTTTCACTCAATGACAACAAAGAGCATCTTGTTGAACAGCTGTAATAATAAGAGCAGTGAGCTGATACTGTTTACATGATAGAGCAGGAGAAACAGGAGGTGACTGGAGAGATGTCAATAAAAGCAACAAAACCATGCGTCTGAGCTAGAAAGCAGCTGGTGCAAACTACACCCACACGTATCACCTTGAGGTGTCCATCCTTCACGTGATGACAAACGCATGGAGTCCTCTAAAGAGCAGGACAAACCAGTCAGCACAAACCAGTCAACACAGTCAGGTTCCAGAACATCATGCTCATGTTCCAGATTAGATTACGCTACCCCGTGGTGGATATGCACACACGATAGAAGCATTACAGAAGTGATGAGTCAAATCAGGAGAAAAATGAATTCATTAAAATTCAGGAACTCTTAATATTCAGTTCAACAAAAACAAGATTCCCATAAGAGCCACATACTGTCTCTGACATACGCTACTTAATATAAATACTAGTTTGTACTCGCAAATAATTCAATTAGGAGATCACGATTCTTGGTAACAAGAACACTAATATTGTAGATAAAATGTTTCATGTTCTCAATGATTTTAAAGACTTCACAACATCATTTTACTAGAACAGGAGGCTCAGCGTTCACGTGGAACCTGCTCCCACAGACTCTCTGCTTATAAAACTTGCTTTCTGATAAAGCTCATAGTAAGTGTTGCCCCTGATGACCCTCGACCTTCCCCACATTATGCAGCTGTAGGCTCAGGCTGTTACATCAGGCACATTAATGATGGTTTTGTTGTCAAAAGAAATAAAACTGAGTTGAACTCAAGTGGAGAATGACCCACTATGTAAATGTGCATGTACTTCTATTGCACGATTCTACTTTGAGGAACACTGATTCATCCATTCAGACCTAATGATACTGTGCTTTATTAAAGGTGAACTACCACACACACTAATACTCTGTCAGATGCATCAGGAGGTATTTAAAGTTGAGTATCTCGCCCAGGGACACTTGTGCATGTCGACTAGAACAACCTGGGATCAAACCACAAACCTTTTGATTAGGATTCCTCCCACTGTAGCTCCCAACCAGCCTCACAGCACGACAGAAATATTCTAATCATTATGAATGAATGTGAATAATATGACTCGAAAGTGGGACAGTCTTCACAGGAACACACAGACGTATGGATACAAAAGTATAAACACAGTCGAAGCAGAGTAAGAGAAGCTAGGGCTGCTCAATTAATCGAATTTTAATCTCGATTACGATCTGGGCTTTCAACGATCATTAAAAATGACTGAGCCGATTATTAGCCCCTCCCTCGTGCTTTACTCTCGCGCTGCTCCGTGTGGCAAACCGAGCGCACCTCTCTGCATTTCGAACACGTGTCACAACAATTAAGAGCAGCGGTCTCCAACCTTTTTTGCGCCACGGACCGGTTTATGCCCGACAATATTTTCACGGACCGGCCTTTAAGGTGTCGCGGATAAATACAACAAAATAAAACTAGTACCGAAAAAAAGAAGATTTATTCATAACACACGTGAAAAGACCCAGGAAAACCGAGTAAACGATAAAAACGATAACAAAATAACGCTGAAAACCGATAAAAACCCTGAAAACTATACATTTCACACCTGAGCCTCAACTCTCGCGGCCCGGTACCAAACGACTCACGGACCGGTACCGGTCCGAGGCCCGGGGGTTGGGGACCGCTGATTAAGAGGAGCCGAGGGAAGCTCGGAAAGCTGAGCAGAAGTTATTTGGAGAGGAGAGTGATGCTGTTGGTTGAAAAGAGGTAAAAAAGCTTGAGTGTGGAAACATTATGGGTTCATGAGTCAGACGTGGATCAAGTAGACACAGTGTGTAAACTTTGCTACAGTGTCGTAGCTGCACCACAGAGCAACACTGCAAAGTTCACTAAACATAGATGTTTACATTTTTCATTTATTTCTTATATTGCAAACATTTGCACTGTTATCAGTATTTGCACTATTTTATATTATTTTTTGACAATCTTTAAAGTCATTATTCAACACATTGTTATTGTTAAATAAATATCGTCAAATAATCGAGATCTCAATTTCAGTGAAAATAATCGCGATTATCATTTTTGCCATAATCGAGCAGGCCTAAGAGAAGTATCTATACACAGAAACATAAATGGCAACACAAAGAAAACTACAGATAACAGCTGTGTAGTTACAGAAGAACAGAGGCTCTGTGAAGCTAATGCACTCACCGATGGCAGCTTTGGGTGATGTGCTCAAACCATCAATGCTGGGTCCTTCCTCTGGCTCTAAAAAGAGAAAAGCAAAACAAGGTTGAAGCAACAAAAGAATTTTTCAGACATACTTACTGCATTTTTTTCTTAGTATTTGTTTGCTGTATTCAAAACAGGATCAATGTGAAAATAAACAGTCATGTGAAAAAGGACGTTTACCCACTTTCCATTTTAAGGCTTTAATATCAGGACATCAATAAAAAGTATACCGTGGATAATGTGGTGCTGTTCATCTGAGGTTGTGTTGACTTCATTTTATAACTTTTTATTTATTTTATTAACAAAAACTAAGCCAAATGCAGAAGCACTGCGATTCCCACTGGTTTCAAAGGCATCAGCAGTTCCAGGTAAGATGACTAATCACTTTGGGCACGTTCCAACCAAACTAACCAGGACGTGTCTTATAATGAACTAATAGCTCTTTGAAATAAACAAAGTAAAGACCTGTTACGACTCATTCATCCCATCACCTTTTCACACACTAGATTTAGTCACAGCTATTAGAGCTGCAAGTCTACGTGTCTGCACGGTAGCAAGCACAACAAACACAATGAACCTGGCAATGCAACGCTGACAACTAAGATTCATTTTACTCACGGGTGTCATCCTGGCCTTTAGCAGCTGTGTTCGTCAGCTGCTGGGTGAGAGTGGCTCCGTTCTGCTCTGGCTCAGAGGATGGTGCAACGTTCCAGTCAGTAATAGGCTGAAAAATAAATGTCATTAAATTTAAAGAATGGATGCAACTTAAGCTTGTAACTTTAAATCTATACACAAATCATTTGTGGCTCACTGTTTAATCAGAAACACTTAAAATCTGACCAACAACAACAACAACAACATATATTTTATAAGCTGACTGTAATGATAAACTGTAATAATCCCACGTGGCAGTTATAAAACAGTCTTGAGAAGACTAGTCTTATTAACTAGTCTGGAAACTAGTGAAACTCTCAACACTTTAGTTACTCAAATGCAAACACATCATATCATCACATCTCAGATTGTTTTAATCAGCCTTATATACCTAAAGCAGCATTTCCTATAGATTCATAATGGGGAAGCTCATCTGTACATATACATACACACACAAGCTTTTTCTCCAAATGAGGCACAAAAGCTTATAATAATTTTAATCATTGTAATAATTAATTTCAATAACTACATTTCAAAAACAATTCTGTCACAGATACAAAGCTTGGTGACTCTTAAGTTTCATACGTTTGACATACGCTGAACACGACACGTGAAACAAACGCAAACGGAGAATAAGGCTACGTTCACACTGCAGGCGAAAGCGCATCAAATCCGATTTTTTTTGACCCTCTGCGACTCATATCCGATCATGGTGTGACAGTGTGAACGGCACAAATCCGATATTTTCAAATCCGATCTGGGTCACTTTGTATGTGGTACTGATCCGACACATATCTGATGTTTTAGAAAGCGACTGCTGTGTGAACGGTCAAGTCGCATGAAATCCGTCTTTTACGTCACTGACACAAGACAGACGCCAATTATCAGGGCCCGATAAGACATCGTGAACGCTTCCTGACCATCCCGTGTAGATGTCAGTGAAACTGCTGGGAAGACAACGTTGGAGAAACGTGAACATTTTATTTGTACTGTATAATCTGCAGATTCTGACAGAAATCTGCAGCTATCCTTTGAAGCAGCGCTCCTCTAAAACAGCAATAAGGATCATTATTAGGTTATTTACATTATTATGTAAATAACAAAATAACTTAAAGCAAAAATTGGGAAACGTGAAGTCTGAAGTCTTTATATTAAGGATCATCAGTCAAACAATACTGTTGCTCTGGGTCTAAACAGAGTGCGTTGTGTGTGACGTCTTCTTTTGTGCATGCGGCCGCTTTGAGCGTTCACACTAGAGCGCGTTTGCTGTTGCATTTTATCTGTAGTGTGAACGAGCAGACAAAAAAATCGGATTTGATCAAAAAAATCGGAATTGAGCATCAAGACCTGCAGAGTGAACGTAGCCTAAGTCTCTAAACTAGCGGGGCTTGTGGAAACACCGACCCAACCGTGGAATTTATAGTAAGTATTATTTTAGTAGGAGACAGGGTGCATACAGACACAGCAAGTTTCTCTTCTGTAACATAACTAAACGTCTAGACTAACTGGAAAAGTCTCGGATGGAAGTTCTTTCTCTGATCTGCAGTTTTCCACCTGATGCACGTTCAGACTTTAAATAAGCACCAGAGCAGAAAAAGAACTGCCTCAGAACTGCAGGCCGGTGGAGCTGCAGCACTCTGCTGCAGAAGCAGATAACGAGCACCAGCACAACAGTGAGATGGCCAGTGAGCCAGAGAGTAGTGAAACACTGAAAGATGGAAAGGGCCAAGGTTAGCTGGTTAGAAATGACTTAACTACAACTAAGAGAGGAATGGAGGCCACTGTTTGGTGCACTGTAAAAGAAATGCTAAAATGAGTTGCTAATTAAACCTGGAATGTCTGTGTGAGGAACACTATAATATTGTAGACGTGATTAAACAACATGCTGTGACATTAAAAGCACCAGATTTTCAAAAAACAAAACAAAAACAAACCTGGGTGTGTTCATCAAAAAAGTCGCTTTCTTTCTTGTCAGAAGCTGCAGGCGTGCCTGCTGCAGACGAGTCAATCCAAAGCTGCAACAGCAAAAAGAAAAACTTAGGTTGTAAATTCAAAAGCTTTTCAAATATTTTGAAGTAGAGTAGATCCTGAATTAATGATCGTTTTGTTTATAAAACAAAAGGATGGTCATTGGTTCGATCCATGGCTACTTGAGTCTGCATGTACTTGGGAAAGCCACTGAATCAAATGTTAGACAAAGTATATTAATGATCTGGTGAATGAAGCTTGTAGTACTTTCAGTGCTCGGTTACAGTAAAAGTCCATTTAGCATGTACTTTGAACTAGAACTGCCACATGGCTCAAACACTAATAATCCTTTTATCACTCTTATCACTGAGCCTCAATGTACCAACAACTTATTTAACTAGAGCAGATTTAATTCAGAAAACTTTATTTATATTTATTTATATATATACATTTTCTTTTTTCTTTTTTAAACTACACGTTTCTCTTTTAACGACTTGGCCCTTTGCCATCTCTATATATGTAGTTTAAAATGAAATCAGGCATTTAAAAGTAAATCGGGTCAGAGCACGCAAGCCTACAGAAATAATAACATCTGCAGTGAAGTAAACGTTTCCTAAATGTTTTCCCTTCATTGATACTCACGTCTGTGCCATATTTAGACAATGCAGCATTTGCTAGCTGTCGAATCTTCTCTCTGTACATCTGGGCAGCACGACTGTTATACTTGGCATTGGTATCGTTCGTGGAGCAGCCATGCTGGCGGAAGAATGCCGTCTTCAGATGAAAAAAACAGAAATGACATTTCAGAAGAATTAGAAACCACAGACAAGCCACACTTCACAAAACATGGATCATTTAGGTAAAAGACAACAATCGTTTTGTTTTGTTTATTTGAGAAAAACCTCATTACACTTGGACTTACCGCATTGGCGTTACCTCCAACCTGCATACACCTAAGTTGGAACCAGTTCCAGTTGGAGTCTAACTCAGTGGATCTGCGGAGGAAAGGGGGACAATGTGGAAAGTCAACATGGACAGATTTACTAACAGTCTTTCCCAGAACAAAACCCACCTTCTGTGTTAAAATATCATAAACCGACACATTTTTAGATCAGCTACAAAGCTGAGGTACAATGAAGTTTACCTGATGAAACTGAGATGCACTCCCAGTGAGCGGTGGATGCCAGAGCAGTCGATGCACAGGAAGACACCATATGGAATACTGGCCCAACTGGGGTTTTTGGCAGCACAGTCAAAACATACCTATGCAGACAGAACATCAGCATTTTAATGAAACATTTCTGCCTCGACCAACCCGTGTGGTCACAGTCCGTTACATTTTCCTGCTGCTAATCGTGCAAGAGAAGCAACATCATCACCAGATAATAATGTTGCCAATCAGTCATATTTAAACAGCTCGTTTCAACATTCCTGAAGATTTTCTCATTGAATTTACTGTTTAACATGGAGCTGCTGAGTGTTTACACACCGTGAAGAGCCAAGAGGTGGAGCATTTTTCAGACTGAAAGTGAAATATTATTAAATATTGTATTAATTACTATTAATTGATTATTAATATTAATTAATGTCTCTACACCATCATATTGTCTGTTTTCAGCAGCACAAAACTTTGCCTCCTATTAATGTCAGGATAGCTTCCAACAACACAGAATAAAGGGAACATTTTCATGCCATAGTTAAAATTAGACATGCGCGATCTAATTTATTATTTTGTTGTTTATAATGTTGCATGCACTTCTTTAGAGACGTAACTATAAATTGCATTGATCAGCCCAAAATGCCTGTGATTGGCCTGTTCAGTATACAATATACTGTACAATTTTTCAAATTGACTATAAAAGAATGGATCAACTCCAAAAGAGCTGAAAATCACCAAACCTGCAGACGTCTTTTAGGGTTGGGAAATGGAACCTAGAATTTCTAATAATGACTTCTTTAAATGTTGATACCATTTAATCACAATATTACTGAACTAAAAGGCTTCTCCACCCAAAAAACATAACAACTCCTGTGTTCATTACGTCCCTGCATGTCATTCTTTCTTGTCTATAGCGTAAAAGGTTTTGAATGAATTCTAATAAAATTTTGTAGGTGTGTAGCAACATGTATTCAAAAAGAATTACATAAAAACTATTACTACATTACTACTGCAGTAAGGGCATTACTGCAAAACTCCTGTGGTGACTAAAATCTTAACTTAAATTAAAAAAGCAAAAAATAAATAACTTCAAAACTCGACTTTGTGCTTAAACCATTTGTTAAAATGAGAGAGAACTTCAGGTTGGCTTCATTTACTACGTCCAGCTTTTATAATGGGATAAAATACTGATGCTTCGACTTTCCAACACCACATGTTTCGTAATACTTCTGTGAAGTGCGTTTCAAAACATCCACGTCACGCACATGGCTGACTGAGGTGTGTTTCACCCATTTCGACAGAGCTTTTGTGTTGCTTCTAGGCAGGCGATGTGCCAGGAAGCACAATTTCTACAGCACAGTAATTAATGAATGAATGTTTTTGACATTACTGCTTCCATTTCTACTACTACTGTAAGCACATGTATACAAGAAAACGATACCCGATCTCTCATTACTATCTTTGCTGTGGATTGTAAAGGCCGATATAGATGATCAATTTACTTAGAACGCTGAACTGCTCATTATAATTGAAGAAATTATCATATTCAAACGATTACTATCATATATAGAGTCGCAGTGTACTGTTCATTCATTAAATGATGTCAATAAAAACCACATGCTTTCAATGAAAAAATAAAAACGCAGACATTCACAGCTCTGACTGTAATCTATTATACATTTGTTCTGCCTTTAAAGAAAACGTTATTATCAAGTGACTTCATCTTCACTCTAACCTGTTACACGCTTGCTGCACATACTGTTACATACCTGTTTATACTACACTGCTAATATGAAAACTAACAGAGTAGTTAAAAGAACTCAAACGAAATCTCATAAACAGCAGGACAAAGGCTTGCAGGGTCATATAACCCAAACGCCTGACTCGGAGTAAGTAAAACATCATTCCTGTGTAAAAATAAATAAATAAATAAAAATAATATTGCTTATGTATTTCCGTCACTTACTTTGAACGCTTAATGACTTTAGAGTACCATCGTCTTTTATAATCTAATTAAACTATACTGTCACTCTGTAAACCGTTAGCTAGAACACCGAACAAATGACTGTAGAACCTAAGTTCTGACTGACAAACGTTATGGAGCGCCAACACATCAGACTCTGCTAGCACTAACAGATACTTATCAATGAAATGAGTCAAATTTCACGGCTTTCAAAGCAAACCTAACGACCACTACTAAATGAGTCCCCGATATCGGACATATCGAAAGTTTAGTCTATTTAGTTCAACGATTCTCCCATAATTTTCCCGACGTGGCACAGCGGAACAAGTTAGCTTCCTTAGCTTACACATACGTGGCCTTTATGTTTGACTACTTTACCGGTAGGCTAGTAGTCATTAGCTTTTGCTAGCTGTCTTACCGTGTAGCCGGGCCTTGCTAGGTGCTAGAACACGACTAGCTTCTCAGGTAATTTCTCCTGTCCAAAGCTAATCATGGACTGCCAGTATAAAAAAGCCTCACAAAGTAATACACAAGCAATGATGGTGAGTATTCGGTTACCTTGTTGGTAGGAACAGATCTTAATCTTTTGAAAATGGTAAGGATTTCGGTCTTATTTGGTTCCGTAGCCATCTTGACACTGACGATTTCTATAAGCTGACGTCACTACGGCAACTAGTGTGGCCCAAAACCCAAAAAGGTAAAAAGTCATCCGTGGTTCACCGACTTTAAAATAAAAAAGTCGATTAATTATCACATTTTAAAAAACCATTTTCATTCGCACAGCATAATCAGCATTATGTTCATAATAGAATCAGTACATACCCTTGGAAAAAATGCATACAGTCAAACATGTCATTTAATGTAAACAAAACAAAACAAAACAACAAAGTTAAAAGAAAAGGCTTCTATAAACATCCTCAAGGAACAAAATAAACTGTAAATTGTAACTCATTACAACTGTCAACTGTAATGATGACTGACAAAGTAGATAACCTCTATATATCCAATCCTATATTATACTATATATGCATATGTATATAGATAGATTGGTCATCATCACATTACACAATATGCAATCATAAAAATCAGCACAGTGCAAAATAAATGACTTGACTTGATCATTTTGACCAGTGGGTCAAATACAGATTGTGTCTTCATCATTCTAGCATATAAAATTATTTTCACATAATACAACCACATAAAACATTTCTGATGGTGTGATGAGATCAGGTTATTCTTGTTAGTTCATTCCCCGCCTCTTCTGTCCCAGGGATTGAAACTGGCTGAACAAGATTTTGCACATACAGATTCTTTCAGACATCATGGAGGCAGGTGTATTTCTCCTGCTGCTGTTCCCATTGTTGGGGATTGGGTCGACTCTCAGCTTTTATGGAGACAGCATTAGTTTCATGGCTCCAGAGAAGGAAATGGATGGGACATTTAAGGTAATACAACATAAGAATATATGCTGAAACTTTCACTATATTCTTTTAATATTGAGATTTATCATGATATTGAAAGATGGGCAATATGGATCACAACACAGATTAGTTTACACGGAGTGTAATAATGCATATTTGTAAAGTAGTGGGATTTGCAAAAAGATCCTTTTTTAAAAAAGAAAATTAAGTAACCATACAGCCACGTCACCAGTTCTGAAGAAACCTAATTGGAATGCAAAACACTTGCATACAATCCAAACTGTGATGAAGAAAATAGTTAACACTTTCATGCATGTTGTGCAGTCATTTCAAAGCTTTTCAATATTTTTGTGAGTAAAAAACTTCAGAAATCCCAAATGGTGGATAGTAATGAAAATGTGCCATCTCTGTATCTGTTAAAAGAAATATACAAGAAATGTGGGTTCATTTGTCTTTATTTTCTGTCACTTCTTGTGTTTGGACACATTCATTTTTGTAGTTAGGCTTCTGTGATATCACCACGTGTAATTAAACACAACTATTTCTAATCTAAGACAGGACAGGAGGAAGACCAACATATAGAGAGTGAAACAGTTAAAAACAGAATAAATGAGATTGTATATTTTTGTTTTTAATTAGGAATTTTATTAATTAGTTAATCAGGCAACACAGAGCTGAAAACATGGAGGAAACACATTTACTTTCCTTCTCCTTTTTGCTTTTTGTTTATTAAGAAGAGATAAAACGAGATCTCTAAAATCCCCTGACTAAAACCTTTGACTCTGAAATGAAGCAACAGGTTTAAACCTGGTTTTATCTGATGTTTACATTTCTGTTCTGAAAACTACAGAAATCTGGTCCTTTCAAAGTACAACTATAGAATAGCTTTTCACAGATGTTATAGTTTCTACATTTATAAGCATGAAGAAACAACGACGACTTGGGGAACAGGGGTTAGGGAGATGTTGTTATTTATGATTTCAGCCCCACAAAAGTTGGTTTGAAATCATGAAAGAAAATTGTTCAAAGACTTGGGGGAAACTGTATTGATTTGAATATGCAAACAATGCAGATTTTTACAATGTGCACAGAAAATGTCTTATTTTTTTTAAACCCTCTAGGTGACCTTTTATCACCGGCAGAATGGCAAAAGTAACTGTCAGGATCAGTCATCTTTCTCGTGTGATAGTGGCGTATGTACAGGCTTTAACGAGTCGAGTGTCCTGCAAACAGACCAGGACAGCACAGGCCAAGGCCGCTGGTGCCAGTCTGAAGGACACACAACAGCAACCATCCTGACTAATAATGCCTCCTTTTCTCTGAGGTAAGTCCAGGGCACAATAACACAGCTTATCTGATTGATCGTTTGCTAGTTACTCTGGCGTATCTCACAGACTGAAGAGAAGATTGTATTTAACAAGCATGATCTAGTACAACTTAAAAAGTTGAGAAAAGTCAGCCCACTTGCAGTGGGATCCGTAGTAAGTGGACTCGTACTGAGGACTGGCCGATACATTCTGAATTGTTACCCTATTATTTATTCTACAGGCTGATCAGAATTGATCTTTACTTTGAAAAACAATCTCTAAAAACAAAGGCTTAAAATGAAAGTATGAGCCACTTTTTAAGGAAGTACACATCACACCCTGCATTTTCCACAGCACAGTATCTGTCAGTGTTGATTTGAGAAGTGATATTCAGCTTCTCATTCCACCACGCTGGCTGACTGCCACGCTTGCTGGGACACTTGAACAGAACACAAGTTTGGCATCTGGAATATTTTTGTTGGTATGACAGCCCAGCCTTTTACGAGAAACACTTATGTGGGAACAAATAAAAGAACAAAACAGGGTGTTAACTGTAGGATCAGAATGGTAAAGGGATTAGTTTAGTGCCTTTCTATTCTCACACACACACATTTAGATGGTGCTTTTAACGATACTTAAGCACATTTACGCTCACTCACACTACGACGAATGCATCGAGGGCAGCTTCGGGTTCACAATTCTGCCCGAGGACACTTCAACACATGGACAGAAGGAGCTGGGGATCACCTGACCTTCTGATTGGTAGACAACCTGCTCTGCTACCTGATACACAGCTGCTCCATATCAGCTCCTCATATTTTGGAAACACCAACAAATCACGAATAAATGCAAGTATGTCTTGTAGTGATGTAGACATCGAGGAGTATCTCCACCAAAATACTCTCTTATCAAAGATGCGTATAAAATCCAGACCAGACAGTTTTTTCACTTCTCAGATGGCAGCCACTGTTGGTTCAAGTGACGAGTTTAATTACGAGCAATGAAATGTTTCACCTCCTTTTCAGGGACTCTGGCTGCTGCTGGGTGTCTAATGTTGAAGGGGAAACCCAGTGGACAACATATGCTGAGCTGGACCTGGGAACTCGATCTGATACGCACACTGTCAACAGCTGTCCCGTAACAACAACAGTGTCTTCTTTGCGGTACATGCCATTTTTCTTATTTGATTCAACATAAAATCGTCATCACTCGATGATTAGTTGTTAAATTACTGTAATATGTACTAATATGACGCCTGTTCTTGCAGGGTGCCTCAAAACTGTTTTTCCAGGATTCGTATTCTTGCACATGATCCAGATGGAGATGAAGTGAAATGTCGCTTTGCTACATCTGGTCCCACAAACTTCACTCTAGACGAGGTAATCCAGACCAAACAGGGGCTCTAATGACCTTCAATGTGGTCATCTGATGTAACAATCATTATAGCATTATAATCCACTAATTTTAGGCACAGCTATATATTAATCAAAATGTTGGTTTCATCAGGCCAAAACACATATTTTCCCCTGTTGCATCCATTGTTGTGTATGGATGTGAGAATGATCAAATTCTTGCAAAGAATAAAGTGAATGCCTGAGTGTATACGGCTCGCACTGTGGAAGACGGTAAGACAAGACGAGTGCTATTATGAAAAACAGACATTTACCATCGGATTTTATGCAGCTGTTAACCTTTCTTATGGGAAAGATGGGTGTCAGTTAGTGTCTGGCACCAGGACACTGGCAGCAGAGTCTCTGGGTCCTGTTGTATTATCACCGTTTATTCTTTGTCACAGTGCAAAATGTACAAAAATGTACTTGTACATAGTGCATTTGTAATCAGTGAGCTACAGTGATTAGGTCGGGGTATTTATAAAGGTAACATACTTAATGGACGTAAGGTTTCCCATTGCATTCATCAAGATGAGCAATAATTTATCTTTCAGTGGTTTTAATGCTTTGATTGATCAGTATGTTCTGCATGTTGACAATATAGTTGATGTAATAGATACAAATTTATAATAAACCCATTAAAAAAAATCAAATAATTTAACCAACTATCTCCGTTAAGCTCATCTTGTAATCTCATTACAATCATTTGCATTTGCTTACTTGCAAAGAGAGAGAATGAAATCTTTTTTTTTAAACTTTAAAAATGTGTAAAAGAAGATTATTGTTATGCTTTAAGCATAAGATCAGCTCTAATAGTATGCCTTTGGATTTATTAGAAGCGTGTGTTTATGCACTGATAATCTGAAGGACCTAAGGGGGGAATCACATATGAGTTAGCAGAAGTAGAATAGAATTTGTGCCGACCAGGCAAGTGATAAAAGAAAAGAAACACAAAACAGACCAAATACAAAACAGATGAGTACTTTGAAGTAGAGATGGTCCCATCCGATATTACGTATCGGTATCGGTCCGATAATGACCTAAATTACTGGATCGGATATCGGAGAGAAATAAAAAATGTAATCCGATCCATTAAATATCAAAAAAGCACCTCACAAAACTTGCGACACGCTGCAACTCGGCTCATAACCGTAGCACGTCGGAGCAGTGTGGTCACCTGATAGAGCGGTTGTGTGTATTTGTAGCTTCGCTACCAAACCAGCATTTCATCTCTGAGGTAGTGATCCTAGAGAGAAGTAAAGCAAGTGTGTAAGTTCATCTCTGAATGTTTGTAAAGCATTCCCACGTTAAGCTTAACAACCGATATATGGAGCGACTGCCTCTCTCTCTCTCTCTCTCTCTCTCCTGTTGCTACTTCAATCGTGAAACTGCTTAATGATCAGCTGATCGGCTTTTCTGTCGAGTCCATCACTCTTGTTTGTTTTTGTCTCACTTCTCACCAGAAAGAGGAAACCAGAGGCTGAACAACAGCAGCACGTTTAAGCTTGATAAGCTGTTGTTAGAATTTATTTAATATTACTTTCTACACCAGGATCTTTTTCTACGCAGCTGACGGCTGGTAACTGTGCAGGGGCGGATCTAGCAAAGTTTAGCCAGGGGGGCCGATAGGGCATGAACAGGGAAAAGGGGGCACAAAGACATACTTTTCTTTCTTATTCTCATTTAAAATGTCGAGCTTTTAATAAATAATTATCTGAATCTTAAACCAAAGTTTTAATCTGATGTAAAATGTATAGAAGTCCATTACTGTATATAGTAACTGTTAAGTCTAATATACCCTAGTAAGCTATACTGCTTTTTCCTTTGGGAAGATACCATCTGTGCAGTCTGCAAGTCTGCAAAGATGTTGAATCTATTTAATTATTCTGGAAAAATAATTTATTTCTGTGCATTTTTTTTTCACACTGCATCAAATTAAAGTTGATTACGTTGATTAAGCATCATAAGGTGGGGGGGGGGGGGGGGGGGGGTTCCCTTTTTTTGTGCTGGAGTTTGCAACCCTATTAGTTAGGTTGCTTAATATTTCTGCTAAGTACTCTTTAAAATACCAGAATAGGGAGGATGGAGCAGGTTTAAGTTTATTAGATTGATCAGTTTTGCTGAACTATGAAATATTTTGGGCGCAGTGTATTTTTTACATACAGGTATAACAGAATAGCTTTAGTGTTGTTGTTTATTTAAACTTGAGTATGAACTTATACAAAAAGCAGCAAGATATTAAAAAACAGTTTTATTGATTAAAAAACACTATATCGGATTCATATCGGTATCGGCAGATATCCAAATTTATGATATCGGTATCGGACATAAAAAAGTGGTATCGTGCCATCTCTAGTTTGAAGTACTCGAATGATGGTAGGACAAGGGCACACAGGAGATCAGGTGATTCAGCAAACAGGAGTGACTAGGAGTTGGACCAGATGAAACAGAAGAAAGGAAACCAAAAGCAAAACGGTGACATAGTAACTATGTTTGGAATCCCGTCTGTTCCAAACTGATGTGATTTATAAGCTCTGAGAAATCAGCACCTCTGTCATGTCCGTTTGTTATTCGTGTCCCTTTAGACCACATGCATACTGACCAGTACAGGTGACATTGAGACTGGAATCCACGTGTTTGAGTTGCTGTTAGAGGACTTCTCCACCAACAACATCACTTTGACCTACTCAGACGGATCATCAGTGTTTCGTGAGGCCTCTGGCATGAACTCACCTCCTCTCTGCAAAGTAAAGCTGCAGTTCTCAATTGAGGGTAAGTGATTCATAAAAGTATATGGTCAGTGTGACACAAACATAATGAACGTCTCACCCCAAAAATACTGAATATAAACACAAGAGGAATATCATAAACAAAGTCATAAATATCACAAAAACTCCACCAGGTCATGTGAAAAATGTATTTTAAAACATTACCATTAAAACTTTATGTGGTTTGGTGATTATAAAAACCAAAAAAATAATGACTCAATACAATGAGTCCCAGTCTCCCCTCGAATCATCTTTTATTTGTGTTATAAGAGTTTCTCACATGGTGTATTCTGATCTTTCAGTTGAAAACAGCAACAAGTCGAATCTATCATTTAACCCTGTTTATTAAATGTACTAAATAGTCTAAGAATATAAGAGCATACAGTTTAATATAAAATAGTATAATAGTATAATAAATATTCAAGACAAGTGAAGTTTAAGTACAGTATTTGGATACATTTGTTTACTTTAGCTTCCAAAGTTGCTTCTAATGAACGCTTTAAAACCTGAACCATGAAATAACTGCCAGAAATCTTTAAGTTTTTGATAATGAAGTGTTTGTTGAATCTTTAGACAAAATATATAAAAATATATATCAAATTTTAATCTGCACATATATCAGTTTTAATTTGTATCACATTTGCTACATAAGCCATATTTTTGCCATTTAGTGCTTAAAAACGTGTCATGCAATTTAAAGTAGAAGTAAAAAAACAAATCACGCTGATGATGTAAAAGTCTTAAAACCTCACAAAAACACGTGTCAAATATGACACACTGAGCTTTAAAGGGTTACATTTAAATAAACAAAGAAATTACCTATTTTTTTTCTTAAGTTACACTTTGTCTCTGAAAAACTCAAATATGTTTCCTTTACGTTGGTGCTGACACAAGCAAGAGTCATTAATATCAGCAAAGTAAGGTTAACTGACTGGATAATTTATGACTTAACTGGCAGCTTGGAGACTGTCTCACGTTTTATTGTGATGTGGTGACTGACCAACCAACTCTAACTCAGAGAGGCCATTGTATGGCTGCACAATACCAGAAACTGTCAAGTCTCATAGAAACAAAACTTACATTCTTTCTGCCTTGTTTGTGTTTTAGTCCTCCTGCCAATACCAAACTGTGAAGCCGGTCATGTGCAGCCCATATTCTTGTACAGAACCCCTTCACACGGTGATATTCTTCATGCCACTGTGGGCCAGACATTCCAGCTTTATGCTGAAGCTGAAGCTCGCCATTCCAGGTGTTTACTTGCTGAAATTATTAATTATGGCACTAGCTTTCCCTAAACAAACACCCTGTAATGTTGATATAATACTCAGAGAATTTCTGTGGATTTTGTGTGTGTAATGTTTATTCCTTTCCCTAAAGCATCCACGACTTCCAGGTCAGTGGCCCCCAGAACATGACCAAAGTGTTCAAAGACGATGTGCTCGGAAAAGCAGAAGTCACTCTCAGCTGGACACCACAGCTCAGTGACCTGTACAGATATGTCCCAGTCTGCTTCACTGCAGAGACAAATGACACGTGAGTGCCTTTATATAAAATCAAGCATTTTAAAACAATAAAGATTATTCTCAAGGGGAAAAAAAGGTAGACAGACGCCAATCTTCTCAGGAATAAATATCCAAGGAAAATCATCCCAAAGCCAGACAATTCTCAGAGTGAAAAATGATAGCTTGCTTGGAAGGACTGGCAACACAGCTGCAAAGTTGTATGTGAATAAGCCATACAACGTCTGGAGCAGTGTCGTCTAGACAGATGACACTAAAGTGGAGATTTGCTGAAATCCAAACACAGCATATTAGCAAAAGTGCCTCAGAACCATCAAGCACAGTGGGGAGAGCTGATGATTGAAGCTGGTTTTGTAGCCACAGGACCTGGGCACCTTGCAGTCTTAGTCAACCATGAACTCCTTTGTATGTTAAAGTGTCCCAGAGTCAAATCTGACAATCAAAGCTTGGTGAAAACTGAGTGAAACAACACAATGATCCCAAGCACAGTGACAAAACTACAGCAGAATGGCTGAAAAAGAAAGAATCGTAGTTCAGACCACTATTCCATTGAAGTGCTGTGGTGGGACCTTACAGTTTTTCTTGATTGCTTTGACACATTTCTCACAGCAGGAAAGTCCTTCTCACCACTTTGATGCAGTTCTCAAATCAGCAGCACATTTCCTCGTACATATTACACATTGTCACACACTGCTGTTGTTTCCACACATATTTTACTACCAAAGGATTTTGCTACTATGTTGATGCCCTTCTCACTTGAATCTACAACTCATCAAAACAGTCACAACTCTAGATCGATCACTTCCCTGAAAACTGCCCAGCATTGCTGCTCACTGGATATTTTCTCATTTCTGACCACTCCCTATAAACCCTTGAGATTGTTGTGCGTTAGCACATCGTACATCAACAATGTCTGAAAACTCACACTGGTCCGTCTGTTATCAGCAGCCATGCCATGTTCAGTCATCCTTCAGCAGACTGTCTTCACGTCTACATGTATAAATGCTTTGAGTTCCTGTTGATGTCAAAAGTTGATTAGATATTTGGATCACTATAATGAGCAGTCTTCAAGTCAACATTACATTTAAGCTTGCTCTTTCCATATTTTCACTTAAATATCTTCTTTCTTTCTTTTTTTGTCATTAAGCCAATCAGAGATGAGGTGTGTTGTTGTCTTGGTGACCCAAGCATCTACCACACAAGGTTAGTAAACACCTGCTCTCTCTCTTGACAAATGAGCAGTGCGTGTAATAACTAAGTGCCATGGCAACAGCACAAACACTGCTGGCCATTTGTTTACTTGTGGTTCTATGTTGCTTCCCACGAAACCTCTTAAAGTGACAGTACTCTCTTAAAAAAATACAACTTTTAAAACAGTGTTTTTCTTCTGTTTATGTCTATTACATAAGTAAATGAATTGTTTGTTTGCATTTTCTTATTCAACCTGATTTCCAAAAGATTTGGTATACTGTAAAATAAGATAATTTTGAATGAATAAAGTTGGGACAGGGCAATATTTACGTCTGTGTAGAATTTCCTCCTTTTTAACAGTCCCAAAGATCGTTAGGAGTGTTGTCCCAGTCTTCTCTGATATATGATTCTAACTGCACAACAGACCCAAGTCTCATTTGTTGTGTGTTTCACTTCCTGTTATAACAAATGTATTTAGTTGGTAACTGCAGGCAGGCCAGTTCAGCACACAAACTCTTCTGCTATGAAAGCATTGCTGTTGTAATATATACAGGATGCATCATAATCTCTGTGTTGTTCAAATATATATGACCTTACCTGGAAAACATGTAATCTGTGTGGGCGCGTGTGCTGGTCTAAAACCTGTTTTTAATGTAATATTACCCCGAGGGCTTAGAGATCACAATCTTCCAAAATCTCAGCAAGAATCTGAGTTTTATCCAGATTATTTTCATCTTTTAATATTATGTACTGTAAATAATAACGTTATTCTGAAAATTATCATTGAATTGTTGACTAACTTTTTGTGCACATTGGTGATCCCCTGCCTTTACTTCTCGGATACTCTAACACATAGGTGTCAAACTCTGGCCAAGTTTGGCCCGCAGCCTAATTACATTTGGCCCGCGAAACCATACCAAATTACTATCAGAGCTGGCCTACTGGTATTATACAGCTAATATATATATATTCCATATTCAGTTTTTCAGCAAAACGTGTTTGAGTCCATAAGAAAAGATTCATTCTTATATCTGGAGGAATAAATATATTTCAATAAATATTAACGTTAGCGTTTTGCTGCCATCAAATTCAGTATAAGCTAATATTTGATCCTAAAATAGTGGATCAGTTTAAACATGTAACATATTTCAATGTGAATTATTTTTTTTGATTTGCAAATCACTCCCTTCTGTTTTCAGTTTACATGTTACACAGCACCTAGGCTTTTTTAAATTGTAAATCGAGGTTATAAATATACAGAATAAAATGTTTCATTTCTTAGATTCTTTTAAATAATGTAATTAAATGCGTTTAAAAACCCCTTTTACAAGTATAAGGTAAACGTTAAACACAGTTTGAGATGTAAATGCATACATGTTGGATATTTTAGATTTTGGTTTCAGTCCAGTATAATTTAGTGGTTTTCTGCTAGTTCTCTACACAAACTGACATAAATTAACCCAAAGATATTTCCTGTACACGTTTGTTTTAGTTAGATTTCAATATTATCTTTGTTATGTTTCAGTTTTATTATCTAATTTTTATTATCTAATTAATATTGTTATTTTGCAGGTTTTTTCACATTTATTTGTAGCTTTTAATTTAATTATAACATTTATTTGCTGTTTTCTTTTTTCCTTTGTTTTCTTCTTTTATAATAGCTTTTTATTTATTTTTTAATGATTTTGAATATGAATATTTAGTAATCGTATGATAAAATACTTTATTCCTAATAGGTAGCTAATATAGATTGTGATGTTTACAGGCAAGGCGACGGTTCATTGCTCAGCCAATAAGATGACAGTGGCCCTTGATAAAGCTTCCATGCCTGGCATTGACGAGAACTTTCTCAAGCTGAGCGACCCTTCATGCTCGCTCACCTCCAACAGCACTCACATCATGGGTGCAATGTCCTTCAGCACTTGTGGGACAGAAATTGAGGTTTGGAAAAACATTCACGTTTCTTTGTAGATAAAATGTTTTTTTCATTAATGAAAAGCAAAAATTGAGTTTGTAAAATAAGCCAGTTACTGTACGTCGCAACGAGAAGAATATTGCGGCTCGATACACTGAACAGAACAACATCACAACCGTTGTTCATTATCCTCACGGCAACTAATTGCTTTTCCTTTGTTTGTCTTAAATACAGGATAAAGGTGATTATATCGTTTTCAAGAATGTGATCAACTCCTTTGAGCTGGCTAACGAGGTTATAACTCGAAGGAAGACGGTTAAAATCGGTTTCTCATGCCAGTTTCCCAAATCCATCAGCATCTCCAATTACTACAATCTCCACAACGCTGACTACATTTTCACCGAGTCCAACTTCGGAAGCTTTGGCTACACTTTTGAAATTTTCCACAACAGCAGCTTTACAAATAGAGTGGAGGCCAGTGCCTATCCAGTACAAGTCAAGCTGCTGGAGACTATTTTTATGGGCATCCAAGCTAGTTCAGAATTACCAAACGTGATGTTGTTTGTTGAGTCGTGCAAAGCCACTCCTGATAACAACCCTGAAAACAGCCTCTCGTACTACATCATCAGGAATGGGTAAGTGCTGATGCAAAAAAAGTGCTGTAAAATTTAAAAAATGCTTAAAATTCCTTACAACTAAATTGTCGATAATATTTTCAGAGGAGTGTATTTTAGCTACATTAAATAGCAAAACTAATTACTACAACTTACAATTATTAAATGTTATCTTCCATTTACATTGCTTCATACGATTGACCTAAACCTTCTTTCAGGTGTGTAGAAGACGAGACGGTAACAATTTACCCATCTGATAAAACTGCATTCAACTTCGGAGTTCAAGCCTTTAAATTTACTGGAAACTATGACCAGGTAACTTTAGATAGCACCAAATACAAACCTCTAACCTATACAAAAATATTACTCACACAGTTATATACTGAAGAGTATATGCAGAACAAAGAAAATCCTGATATCACTGCTTTCCTGCTGTTTTGTATCCAATTTCCAAAGTGTGAAAAAGCTTGAAAAATTATTTTGGAACAGAATCAGCAACATTTTTTAACTTTTTTTTGATCAGGTTTGACTAATAACTATATACACACCGATCAGACATAACAAAATTACCACTGACAAGTGAAGTGAACAACACTGGTATCACTTCATGCCATCTGTTGAGACATTTGGGAGCAAATGAACATTTTGCCTTCAAGTGTAAGGATTTGAGCGAGTTAGACAAATTGTGATGGCTAGAACATTTCCAAAATTGCAGTACTTATTGAGTTATTGGTTTGATTAAACAGACAAAATGTCAAAAAAGGAGTCAGAGTGCACAGTCAGTGTTGGGAAGGTTACTTTTATAATGTATTCCATTACAGATTACAGAATACATGCCCCAAAATGTGCAAAATACTCAATGAGAGTAACGTATTCTGAATACTTTGGATTACTTAATATATTATCATGCTGTTTACAACTACATGAATGTACTATTGCTGTGATTTATTACTGTTACTGAAGGTCCGCGGCTCCGAACCGTAGTAAAGGGACCTCTGGCTAATACGGTGGGTCCTGTGTCGGCTCGTAGCTGAAAACTAGCTTTACTTTGTTGTCTGGGTCAACTTTACTAGCAGAGACAGAGGCGTTGAAAGGCTGCTCCAACAGGACATATTGTTTCAGAGGAAAACACGAACACGGTGTACTCTTCTTGGCTGCAGTGGTTATTATTATATTTACATGCTTCCAGCTCCCGTTTTTGCTCGATGACAGCTCGTACTTTTCCTTTTTCTCCCTCCCTCGCTCACAGACACATAACGTGTATGGCAGTCCATTCTCCCTGCAGCACGGACTACACTGCCCATGATGCTACATTCTTTAGAGCTATACCTGTAGCATTCTGCCTGTTAGCTTAGCACAACAACAACAAAAAGGCCTCTCTCACCCAGGAAACACGCAGAGAGAGAGAGCGTCACCCTGTAACCATGGCAACCGTAACGCTGCCACCTGGAACAACAGAACGTAGCTGTCAAACAAAACCCAAACAGTCCTGACCCGCCTCAATATGAAACAGGGAAGTACCGCCGTGTAATCCATTTATTTCAACAAAGTAACTGTATTCTAAATACCACCTTTTTAAACGGTAACTGTAACGGAATACAGTTACTCATATTTTGTATTTTAAATACGTAACGGCGTCACATGTATTCCGTTACTCCCCAACACTGTGCACAGTGCATGGCAGTTTGTTGAGTATTGGGGATCTGATCAGTCAGGGTGCCCATGCTAAACCCCGTCCATCACTGAAAGTGCCAAGAATGGGCATGGAGCAATGGAAGAAGGTGGCCTGGACTGATGAATGACACGTTCACATCATGTGGACGACCGGGTGCCTGTGCCTCACCTACCTGGGGAACACCTGGCACCAGGATGCATTATGGGAAGAAGGCAAGGCAGAGGCAGTGTGTTGCGCCAGACAATATTATGCTTGGAAACCTCGGGTTCAGTGAGACTGATTAGACAGTTGGATGAGTGATGAAAACTTTCCGTACAGGTCAGTTCTGCTTTGGCAGCAAAAGGGGGACAAAGACAGTATTAGGGAGGTGGTCATAATATTACGCCTGATTAGTGTACATGCAGTTTTTAAGTTGTGGCGACTACCTGGAAGCATTTCAAGATGGGTAACTGGTGGTTAGACAAGTGCTTGTTATTCCAAAGCCTTTACTCTTCCACATTACAGGTGTACATCACTTGCTCTGTAATCCTGTGTGAGCCTGAGAGTCCCTTTTCCAGATGTGCCCAGGGATGTCTGAAGGATCCATCACGCAGACGTAGGCGAGGCCTGAGCGGGGAGACGGGTAGACACTACATTACCCAGGGGCCTCTGCAGTTTGTTGGGCAGCCTTTGCCTGATACAGCAGAGAACAGTCAGGATGTTCTGATGGAAAGGAGCGGCACGCTTCCAGAAGGTTAATCCAGGATGTATAAATCTACCTGTTTGATTGCCTCTCTGCCTCCTTACTTGCCAGCTTGTCCAACTATCCATGTATTGATGTCTTTCAGTGAGTCCTCCACCAGCTTCTCCAGGCACAAAATCAAGTGAGGACGGTTGGGAAATGAGGAAGATCTTCAGCTCCAACATCTCCACTGCAGTCTTTGCCAGCGCCTTCTTAGTGTCAGTGGTGCTGTTGGCCATTATGGCTCATTACTACGGGAAGAACAGAAGAGCAGAAGACCGCAAAGTTCTCATAGCTTCAGAATGGGAGAACTAAACCCAGTATTTACTCACAGTTGTGTTTGTCTCACTTTCACATGATCACTTTCTTCAAAGTCTGTCTTAAAACAAAATTGCATCAAAAGCTGCTAAATAGGGATGCAACAATACCAATTTTTTCAAACCGATATGATACCGATACTTGGATCTGAGTACTTGCCGATACAGAGTACAAAAAACGATACTTCTACCACACACACACACACACACACACACACACACACACACACACACACACACACACACACACACAAATACAATTAATTGGAAGACAGGTTTTATTTTATTCTCTGCCGATAAAAAATAAAATCTTAATAAAAATAACCACAAAAAAATTTCAAGTGAAAAATAAGCACTTCTGTTAAATTATTGCAGAGTCTCCACATTGTAATTTTACAAAATATCACTGAACTATTGGCACTGTCTCGAGCTTTCAGAATAATAAATAAACACTTCTGTTTGGAATAAAATAAATACAAATTAGGTTTGAGAATAAAATAAACTTTTAAATTATTGCAGAGTGTCCATATTGTAAACAAACAAACAAAATAATTATTATTAAATAAATAATAAAATATAAAAAATTATAAAATAAATAATAAATAAAATAATAATTGGCCCCCTAGTGGCCAATCTAAAAAACTACAACAGAAATGACAAGCCACCCTCTGATTAATGAAATAAGTTGGTATCGGTTCATGGTATCGGTTAACTTTTACAAGTATGAGTACACACACATTTTACAGTATCGGCCCCGAATACCCGATACCAGTATCGGTATCGGTGCATCCCTACTGCTAAACAACCCTTAAAAACATCTTTTCATCTGAAAAGATGGCAGACATCAAATACTGATAGCTATTATGAAGCTTTGAAGTTGTACGCAGTCAAATATTTAAGTGAGTATCTTCTACTGTTATTCTTTATGTGATAATAACATGAATGGGTAAAAACGAATTTAGAAGATGCTCGTTTGATTTGAACTGCATTGTTAATATTTTTTGAGTGTGGACAGTAGAGTCAGAATTCATTTTGGATGAAGGCTTCACTAGGCGGCAGCAGCAGAGCCTTTCTACAATTGGTCCATGACGGTGGGACTTTAAGACAGACTTGCTTAATTATCTCTTTTTTTAAGGTGATTAGTCTATATGTGGTGTCTTGGTCGTCTAGTCCTCTAGGCAAAATGATTAGTTCTGATAGGGGTTGCATGTTAACATATATAATACCTGTGCACTCACCAAAAGGCACAGGCTTTAAAGTAATGTCAAGAACAATTTATGACAATTCACGACCTTCAGTTCAAAGCTCGTCTCAACAGATTAGTTAGAACTTCAAAGCAACATTGTATTCAAAACTGGTTTTGCCAGATTTTTTTTCATGCCATTATAGCATCGACTTTCTCAACAAAAGCTGCCGGCTTCTCGGCCAGAAAGTGTCTTATAGCAACTAGTTTATGTACTTTATAGGAGCTTTATTCTGTTACAAAACATTATTGTTTAAGAAAAGATAGTGGTTTAGGCTAATATTTTGTTTAAAATACTAAGAGCTAAAAGCCTGCATGTTGAAAAATTCCCCTAACACTCCACTAGATTTGGTTGTTTAATTTAGACATATGTTTTCATAACTTTAAACAAAGAGTGAGATTAGCTGCAGATTCTGTGTTAGTGGTGGCGGCGAGATTGGGGATTGTTTTGGCTTACATAAAAGAAATGGCCATCCTTCAAAGACAACACAATGTCTGTAATGTCTGAAAGTGTAATATATGTAATTCTGTCATTTAAATGGGATTTACTGGTAATAAATGGAATACACTAGATTTAAATTCTACTTGAAATTGAAATCACATAATAAACACAATACTGGGTGTGTATGCATGTGGTTTGTTATGCGTTTTCATTTATTTTATATAAAATCTGTTATTAAGTGGGCTTGTTTATTTGGACATGAATGAAAATCCAAGCCAAAGTAAGATTGATGATCTGGACAGATTCTTAGAACATTCATATGAAAGGAGTGGCCTTGGCAGCATCTGACCAATCACAGAGGGGCCTTTCATAGGTCATATGACTCTTATTTCACAGAAAATTATCAGAATTATCCCAATTATACCACATACGTCAGAGAATTTATGATGTGGTGATTAAAAAAATCCCAAGATCATAAAAATATACCAATAAACAGCAATTTCTTCAGTTAATCTGGTGATTTACATATTTTAATTTCAGTTAATATTTTTAATCACTGGGTACGCTCTCAGTGAAACACACATTTGTTCTTTGATCAAATAATGAACATTTAGAATCACATATAATGTTAATACAAAAAAATTACACTACCGTAATTACATTAAACTAATGCAACAAAAGCTGCTCAATAATTATCAAAAACAATCCCCACAGTTCAGGCACCTACAAGCGATTCCTGAGGAAGTGTTTTAACAAGGAAAATGACACAGTGGGTCAAATGGTACTTCATTAACACCAATTTGTTTTTGTTTTTTTTGTTTCTTTTAAAGTTTATGATAGATCTCTAAAGAAAACATCCAGCTCTCAAGCTGTCAGTTAATCAGCTATAGTGACTGATCTGGCCTGGAGCTTTCCCTGTAACACACCAACGCCTACTACAGCAAAACATTCAGGACTGACCAAACCTAAAAAATATCCTTTAACAATAGTACATTTACGGCACATGGCTTAGAGGAATGTCTTGAATTGACCCCATTCATTGAGCAAGATAAAGGCCTACCACACCAGGTGCACGGCCTTTTGTTAACTAAGCAACTCCCACAATTACACTCTCTGTTCTCAGTACTGCAGTTTCCTAGGGACCTGAAAATTCCCATGTAACTCAAACAAACGTCCTGTTATGCATTTCAATTTAGCTTTTTAATTAAGAGTAATGTTTAATGTACCCGGCTCACTCCCGGCGGCTGCTGGCTGCTGGCAGGGCCTGCGGGCTCGTCACTGCAGCCCCTTGTGGCTTCTGCTCCGTGGCTGCTGGGTGACCTCATGTCTGGGGCTCTCCTCAGCTCTTTCCAGGAAGGTGGCGCGGTTGCCTCTCCGGTGGTCCTCCTTATGGAGAAATGTGCATTTGTAAATTCCTTTTTTAATTCCAATTTAATAAACTGATTTTTAAAATGCTTTTTAAGTCTTCATTTCAAAAAACATTTTCGAATTGCACTTTAATAAACTGCATTTCAAAAACCATTTCCCTTTCCTGTTCGCTCAGGGATTAACATGTGGATTAGCAGTTGGATTAACAACTTCATTTTAAAAATCCTGCTGCTATTCAAATTAGCCACACCGTGGGATGTAAGGAGCTCTCTGATTGGTTGGTCAGACACAGGCTGTCTGCCAGCCTGGATTTTTCTAGCTCATAGCTTCGCCCAGCTAAGAAGCCTGTGTGCTTGTACAAAGGTCGTTCAGCCTCGGGATTTACTCGGCTCGACACGGATATGTGAAGAATGAAGGGACCCTGCAGCGAAACGGAGAGCCCAACGTCTGACTGAGTGCCTGTTTACTCAGTCTGACCACCTGTTGAAGATAACGTGCTAACATGGCTAACGCTAGCATCACCGCACGTAGCCCCGTTATTTTAAGCTCATTTTAGCTTTCGCACACTGGGGGGGCCTGTGGGTGTCCAGGCCTGGCCGCCTGGGTCTCCTCCATGTCTGCTTCATGCTCTGGGGACACCCTCCCCCACCAGCAGATTGTTACAAGGATAAACCTTTTGAACTCAAGCGTGCTCACACACACAGGTGTGCACACGGTTGCTCACAGACAAACTAGATCTTCCTTAGCTGCTACCTTAAAGCACATCGTGCGCTGTCGGTCTTGTGTGTTGCTCAATAACATTCAATATTTAGTATTGACTGTTACTTACACTGTCTAGGTCATTGCTTTGATCTCTGTATTGTGTTCTTCTCTTGTTGCTTGTTTTCGTTTTTCTTCTTTTAACCGGTGATCCAACAGATTTCCTCAGTGTCTTCTCTCACTGTCCCCCCTTCCCTCTGTTTTTCTTTCTCTCTCTTTCTGTCTAATTGTCTGTCCAATTTGTAATAACTTAAAATAAAATAAAATAAACAATAATAATACATATGGATCAAGTGGACCAATATGGCATTGCTATATTGGTCCATTTGAAAAAATACATCCGTTGGGCATCTTTCCTGGCCTTTAGCAATTCAGAATCGTTGTCTGAAGAACCAAACGGGACAGGCAAAAATAGAAAAAAGAAAAGAAAGTAATGTTTAAGTTGTTATGTTATATTTTGTAATTTAACTTTACAAAACTGATGAGTGTTGTAGGAACAAGACAGAAAATGTCACCTAACAGGGTGTGTGACAAAGTGGAGGAGCAGTTGCAATGATCTCCATTTGTCCATATGTGTTTACCTTTTTTTTTTTTTTTGCACATTGTACACATTATTCTGTTTCTATGTATTTGCTGTGATTTGCTGTTTGTCGGGTTTGTTTGTGTAAGCGTTCTGTTGCCGGCAAATCAGGCATTCCGCAAATTAAGACAAATACTCAGTTACATGTTTCTTTATATTTTATTATGTTACAGATTAAGTCATTTGTTCATACTTACTTTGTTTGTCTTTTCAGTCTTCATGAGGGTCAGGTGTGGGGACACGCCCGCCTGGCATTTCCTCATTTTAAAGTCCTGATGATGTCACATATGACATCAGCAGGTCAAACCAAGTGGAGGGGTTTCTTTTTCCATAGAGATGCTTCCTTTTGTTTGTGTTAAGGTTTAAAGGGACTTGTTGAATGTTTTTCCTTTCATTAATACTGCCATTTAGTTGTGTAAATGTGCATATTAGAAGTGTGTAGAGGTTTTGTGTTTTTAGATAATCTGTGTAGAGTTTTAGATCCCTCAGTTGAGTGAGTGGTACTGGCTGGGCAATTGGAGGGAAATTGATGGCCCTATTTAAAGCCAGTCTCTACCAGATGCAGGAGAGAGGAGAGCTGTGTTACCAGAGCCATGTTATGTTGAGTTTTGTTAATAGAGTTGATTTGGGGAGGAAGTTTTGTTAAGTTACATTAAATTAAGTTCACTGTAAATAAATTGCTCACCTTGGAAACCTGAAATGTCTGCATAGTCTGCTTCCCTATGTCCTGATTCTTATTTTGAGGTGAGAGACAAACGACTGGAGGTCCATTGTGCGTCAAAACAATGATTTTATTTACACACAAGTGTGGTGGAGACGAGCTCTGGCATACAAATAGCATCGATCTCCCCAGAACAATAAACGAGCACTCGTATTTATAACATCAGGGTATCAGGAACTATAACGCCCCTTGTGCATCCAAGCAGATAGATAAGGTGCATCAGTTCCAGTAATCCTCAACATTGGACACATTCAAAAAAGAACAGTTCCTTCCTCTGTTCCTCCGCCACCGCCAGATGCTTCCTGTTATTTCACTTACTGCACTTCACTTATCTGTGGAACTAAACTGTCACGTATGCAGGAAAAACAACTTTGCAGTTTCGAGCAAAACAAGTCTATATACTGTGTATGTGTGTACAGGCAGCCTATGTGTGTCTTGACCTCAGTGCATGACCTATTCTGAGTCATCTGTTACCAGGCAAACTCCAATGCAGCAGGTTGCTGAGTGCACACAGGCCTGTATTCTGTTTACAGGTTATATGTGGTGTATTGTATGCAATTCTTTCATAGCTCGATGAATTTCTCAATTGATCGGGCGGACGTCGCGCCGCCCAAAGCTTCTGACCATCATCAATTAACTGACCGAGCTTCAACTCTTTAATTAGCACAAAAATGCAATGTGTATAACATGATTACAGTTGCAGCTGCAATGAAAGATTATTATGTAATTATGCTAACACCTGAAATACAGACTTTAATGTAACATCAACAGCTTCAATAAATGCTTTGATGAAATGATAATGATAAATGATAAGTAATGCAATAGTAATAATAATGGTTATGAATAGTAACAGTAAAATAATTTTCTGATCTCCACACCTACCACCTTCCTTGACGTTCGAGTCTGACTACTTCACAGGGTGTGTATCAGTAAACAACAGAGTGAAAGCAAAATGCAACACAAAAAACTTCCAAATGCTGCGTCCTGATTGACAGTCTTGTGATCCACACCACTTACTATTCCCTTTATGTACAGAATTTATTTTTCCCAATTTTACACACACACAAAAATTGCACAGTGCACACAAGTCTGAAAACACGGAGCTCATGTATCAGCAACATAACTTCAAACTGCTAAACTCAATCATTCAAATACCGTTCTAAATCAGAGTTTTGTAAATCTCTGAACACAAAGTGCATCATTAGGTACACTTTGGTTAGGCCACAGAAGAAGAAGAAGAGTGAGAGTAAGATTAGAGGAGGCCTAGCAGGCAAAGGAAGGATTTGTTTTAAAGTAAGGAAAAAACAGTTTCTGTAAATGTGTATATGTTTACCTGATCAAAAGAGAAACCACTGTGGAGACTGACAGTCATTTGTACTTGAACTACTCTGCATCTCACTTGATTACCATCAGGATCAAACACTATCGCGCTGAGTGATGGTGGGCAGTTATTTCGAACCCTATAACATGAGATTCAACTGCATCAGAAATAATCTCAGGAAAAAAATCTGTTATTCCTACTTCAGTGTTCACTGTTGTGGAAAAATACCTATGACTAAAACCAATTTGTTAAAATAATTTTTAAAAAGTTCCATACAAAAGTTTGGTATTTTATAAATTAAATAGACAAATTAAATAGTGTGGTCAAAGAGATCTTCTGAATATTTTTCTCAACAGCCACTGAACTTCCTAAAGTGTGATTTATGGTGCTGCAAATGTCTGTCCGTGTACTTCCAGTGCCTCCACCTGACAGTGGAGCCCTGCAACAAACTCTCCAACAACCAAAAATTTTCATGTGAAGACTGTGCGCCGCCGGGTTTTCCTTGCCCGCTCCAATTTTACCTGATGTTAATGCTGTGGCTGATGCCACCTGACTTTTAGTGTTTATGTTTTATTGGTTTTTACTGTGTGTTCTCTCTGGCCAGGGCTGTTTTAATTGCTTTTAAACCGTTTTGTGTAATAAATTATATTTTAGAAATACAGTTTTATACTGTTCTATTCCTTTGGCTGCTCCACTGCTCTATCTGGTTTTTTTTTTTTTTGGAGGATTTCCCTCCTTAGAGTAACACCTGGTGACCACTTACATATGCGGTCCAGCAATTTAACCAGCCTTTCCATCTCAGCATCTAACTCCAAAATGAAAAGGTCTGCGGGGTCCATGTTCCGGTCGCGATCTTCTATCATGTGAAGGCAGGAGTGGTGGACCCAAAGTGCAGACACATGGAGCAAAAAGGTGAACTCAAATGCACCTTTAATGGTGGATGGCAAAAAACAGAAAACTGGCTAAACTGGAAATACAGACGGCTGGCTGGCTGAACACAGTGCGGGATGATGGCAATCACGACACAGACAAAGGAAAACACAGGACTTAAATACACAAAGGGAGCAATCAGGGAATGGGAAACAGGAGGGGAACACGGCTGAGGCAAATCACGTTTAACGAGACAAGGGAAGCAAAACCTGATACAATAATCTGAGACACGGACGTTTTATAAAGTAAAACAGGAAACATAACACAGAGACGCGGACTTGACAAGGGGATACAGCAGACAGGGGAGACAGCAACTAAGGAACACAGACAGAAAACAGAACACTAACAAAGAAACTAAGAATATTAAAATCAAAGTTCAATAATAATGCAAAACTGAAAACTCTGGGTCGACGACCCAGGCACCCTAACAAAAATGAAAACAACAAAATGCTTTTGATACCTGAGAAGAGGTAGCATCAGTGTTGCCAACTCCTCAGCAAGGAAAATCGCTATTGGCTGTCCTAAAAGTCGCTAGATGACGCTAAATGACGTCATCGCCTAATTTGCATAATTGGTCATGCTAATGTAATTGTAACCTACGTTGTTGGAGAGAGAAATAACATCGTGGAAGAGACATAAAGTGAGTAAAAAACGTCCTAAATGCATTTAGAATTTATTTATAACTACGAATTAAATTTCTAGCATATTAGATCACTTACCAGTGTCAGATCCAGGGGCGATTTTAGCCCATTTTTGGGGTGCTTCAGAATCAAAGCACCCCCAAAGATTTCTTACTTTTTTGACAATATTTGCTGTTTGTGGGACACACTACTAAAAATATAAAAAGCATACAGTACGTACTTGAGATGGAACATTTTAACAACAAAAGTATAGATAACCCCTCTCCCCTCCCAAAATGGTTTGTTCCAGCTCGCCTCTCCCCTGCTCTGGCGCCCTTTCTGCCAGAGCGACGGTGTCTGAGCAGTGTTGCCAACTTAGCGACTTTGTCACTATATTTAGCGAGTTTTCAGACCCCCTTAGCGACTTTTTTTCTAAAAAGCGACTAGCGACAAATCTGGTGTTATTGGAGACTTATTTATGACGTCTTTTTGACGTGAAAGCGTGTATGGCTCTTACTCTCAACAAGCAGCGGTGCTGCCGTGGGCACCTCGCCCGTGCCAAAGCGCTCACAGGTGGAGGATAGTCCTCCCCCAACTGCTATCAGGGCAGGAGATGTTCACACCTGTGCATCCGAACTGCAAATGAATCGCGCATGAGGGAAGCCGCTGCTCCCGCACTGACTGTAACGCAGTCAGTTCTTCTTTTACTGTGATGCTGTTTTGTGGATCAGGTTTAAAACAAACACACACACACACACACACACACACAAAGTAACTCCACCAGAGTGCCTATTTCAGGTCACTTTTGCCGGTCCAAGCCCGGGTAAAGGAGCAGGGTTGGAATTGAGACATTACAAAAAAACAATTATTGCTAAAATAAATTTAATTCGTAGTTCTAAATAAACTCTAAATGCATTTAGGACGGTTTTTTACTCACTTTATGTCTCTTCCACGATGTTATTTCTCTCTCCAACAACGTAGGTTACAATTATATTACCATGACCAATTATGCAAATTAGGCAATGACGTCATTTAGCGACTTCTGGCGACTTTTAGGACAGCCAATAGCGATTTTCTTTACTGGGGAGTTGGCAACACTGTGTCTGAGACGCAGCGGAGCGGAGGTGGAAGCGCCTGCCTTAAAACAGGACATATTAGCTGCATTTAACCCTAAGTTACTCTTTATATAGTTGGGTAGGAGTCAGGCCATGTTTCATTTTAGCTGAAAAACATTACACCAGGTAACCTGCTGTGTTGAAAACGTGTTTTCCGGCGATGTTTCTACCCTACAATCCGTCCTGCTCTGTAGTAAAATCAGCATACTTGACCGTCTTGTTGCTCCCATTGAAATGTATACAGCCTATTTAAAATCTAAAACGTAACATTATCTGTAGCCTGCTGTTGTTACCACTGTCCTGTTTGAAAAGGAGAGAAGCTGCTTATTTTGTCATATGTGCCGATATTAAACCCAAAGTACTTACTAGCTAACTGACTGGATTCCCATTAACCTTATAACTGCTGTTGTGTGTGTGTGTGTGTGTGTGTGTGTGTGTGTGTGTAGAGAGACAGCCAGGTTCATAATGGATATGAGGAAGTTTTTTCAAAAAAGGAGCCACATTCAGGTAAACGTGTAAGATCAAATGATCCATCAATAAAGGATAATGTTGGATCAGTGTTTCATATTTATATCCTTTATTAGATGTTCATGTGGTTTGGTTATTTGTCTTTTGGTTGAAAGTAAACTGAGAGAGGACTTTTTTATTAGTGATCTTAATAGTATTGTTTTTAATCTAATTGAATATAATCTATTTGTGTATGATTGTCAGTCCAAAGAGGGAGAGAGGAAAGAGGAGAACATGAGGAGAAACTACAAGTTCAGGAAGAACCAGGTAAGAAAACAGACAGGGAACAGTGACAGGCACAACACAAACTGTTAAACTGGCAAAGAAAAAACTTTTTGAAGCTCAAGAGTGAGGCTGGTGCCGTCCCAGATATGTTAACATTGTACAATCTTCTGGATAATCAGATCTTCCCCACACTGAAAACTGTTATTCAGGTTGCCCTAACAAACCCAGTTAGCAGCTGTAGCTGTGAGAGGTCTTTTAGTGTCTTGAGTCAGCTCCATACCTGGCTGAGAAGGACCATGGGTCAAAGCAGACTCCAGCACCAGGCTGTGATGTCAGTTGAGAAAGATGCTTGAGAGACTTGAACACCAAAATGTGACAGACAGATTTGCCAACCTGAGGCGACAAAGGATAAAAGAAAAGAAAAACTCTGCAGAGCCATATTAGTATCTGCACTAAACATCTTTTCATACGTTGTACCAGAGGCCAAGGTGTCTCCATTTTTCTAATTTTGTAATAATATTTTGTACATTTCAAGGACTCTTCTATTTTTGGAGTGTATTTTTATGTATCTGTATTGTATTATACAAACACTTTAAAAGTGAATCTCTGTCCAAAAAATGCACTCAGTTTACTTTTTACTCACTGTGAGCATCATTCATTATTCTCCTCAGTAATTAAGGTTAGGATATGTTTTTTATTCCAATCCATTCTTCAGCATTTAAATAACCTTGATCAGATTTGATGGTTTTGTTACAGACTTTTCAAAAAAGTGTTTTGCTTTTCTTTCACAAATGTGGGATTAAATTGTGTTAAAATGTACAAAACAGTGATGTCATGTTTTGTGACGAGGACCCAGGCACAGACAGACTTGATGAATTTAAGAATCTCATGATTTAATAAAGAAATTTGCAGACTTACACAGAGATGGTAAAATTATGATGACTGATAATGGAGATGAATACAACAGACGATGAGGACAGGGAGGAACAGAGGGAACTCAGGACAACTGGAGACATTTAAGGATGCAGGGACTGACAGAGACAGGGAAGAAGTCTCATCGTGACGAGTACAGTTTACCTTGCCTGGATGGGCAGCTCTCTGGGTGTGCAGCACCCCCAAAGCTCTGATCCTACAATCGCCCCTGCTACCATGCAACCCAACATAATACACAAATGCACGGCAACGCCTTGAAGTCATTCTGTTGTTTCCAAAGAACTGATGAGAAAGATGTTTGACTTAATCTATGTGTTAGGCAGTAGTTTGTGTAGGAGTCATATGAGTTGTTCCTTTTTTGATTAAGTGGGTTGGTTTAAATGCACTCACTGTATTGGTGCACGGGTGTGGGGCGTGACTCATGGGTGTGTTAGGTGATAAATGTGGTTGCACTCACCTGATGTTGATGAGCAGAAAGGTAGGGTGAGCATGAGGCGAAACCTTCTGTTGAGCGCAGCTTGAATCATTTTGATGCATTTTTGACTGTAACTTGATGGTTTATGTAAACTTATGCACTAAGTTATGCAACAGGCCAATGTTGTAATTTGGCATAGTAAATGGTGCAGTTATTTGTGCAGTCTGTGCATTTGTTTAATGGTTTGAGCCCGTGTGCTGATTTGTATAGTGGACAGTTGTATGTGGAATAAAAGTAGCACATAGTACAGATGTGTATCTCATGTGTTTACTGTTGCGCGTCATCTGTGTCCTCGTGTTTAGCCTGCCGCGGCCGCTGGCTGGAGGAGCCGCAATAGTTTGGATATAGAGAATGCTGGTGGCATGAATGAAAATCTTTGAAGCTTCGTCCAGCGATGAAACTGAAATCATAATAGGGAGGGATTCTCCTATCAGATGCAAAGATGAATTAACAACAAAATTACAATATGTAATATGTATTTGTAAAGAAATATTATAGACAGTTTTGAAAGATATAGAAAGATCTGTAAAGATGTCAAGCAGCTTCTAGATGCTTAAAGGAAGCAGTAAGGTCAGTTTCCCTTCTGGGTTTTCAGTAGTGATGTGCGATACCACTGATTTCCTTTCTGATCCGATACCAAGTAATATTCAGGGAGGTATCGACGATACTGATCCGATACTTTGTACAAAAACTTATTTTATTTATTGTATCTCAAATTATAGCATCATAATGATTACAGGACATCAGAGTACTTGTTTCCAACAATGACGGCAGCTGCTTAGTTTTAATATTACTCTTATTTCTCTTTCTGGGTCGCAAAAAAACCTTTTAACATATTTTCAGGTGAGAATGTAGCTGTGTAAACTTCTAACTTAAAATGTTATTGTTCGGCTTTTTCAGTGTTTTATTTGTTCGTGAGTAAATCAGTTTGGCTGAGATTAAAGTTATTAGATTAGATTAAATTAAATTTATCTTTATTAATCCCTCAGGAGGGTTCCTCCGGGGTTTTCACACAGCTGAATAAACGTCAAACAGAAAACTGATTAAACAGAAGTGTGAGACGGTCGAGAGTTTACGTCAGCGCCCGGTTATATGTTAGATAGCAAGGAGCAGACGGCAGTTTCACTCCACCGAGGGAGCTCGTGACGTACTACCCGGCTTTCTTCAGACCGCGAAGGCCGGGTCCTCAGGTGGAAGCAGCCTCTGAATTTGGACACCCCCGCTGTTTCCGGACATTTAACGTATTTTATCCGATAAATAAACACTGTAAAATGTATTTATCCCCCTACACAACAACCTTTTTGAATGTCTCCCTAGTGTGACCACAACACCTCACATTTTTGCCACACGTATCGCAACTGTGATGTCCACATATGTGGACGGCAGGTCCTAGGAGGTTAAAGATGTCAAATAGCTCTTTCACACTACATATGACCGTTTCACATTTGTACATGTATATTTTGGTGATCTCTTTCTCAGTATGTTTTTCTTCTTATGGAAATAAGCTAAGATTAAACCGGTTAATGTTAGGCTCCTGTGTCCTAAAAAAATCACACCTTTCCCCTGATAAACAAATTGATTGGATTCTCACATTGTGTGGGAATTGATTATCAATTACAACTTTGATGAGCCACTTCAAAGAAAGTTTCACAGCAGCAACAGAAAGTCCAGATGTGGAAACATCAAAATTAAAATATCAATATTTTAATCATTTTGGGTAAAATTGTAGTTTTTCATAAACAGGAACACAGTGGAAAGAAACGATCATTCGGATTGTCTACATTGGAAAGAACTACTCCCTCTCCCGCCTTTTATAGTCATGTGTGAAATACGGCTGTATAAATGTGTGGCAGCCTCTGGCGTGCGCACTCACAACAATGGCTGAGCGTAACTGGAGTCATGTGTGCACGTGTTTTACATCCACAAACAGCCGGTAAATTTGGTAAATATTTTGTTACAGGCTTGGCCCTTTAAGGGTGAAGCCTGATGGGAAATGTATTTTGGAATGTGTGTAGCGGGACTGCCGTGTGTGGGTGTGTGGAGAGAGAGCGGAGAAGAAGAAAAAGTAACGGTTAGCTACAGAAGAGACGGAAAGGAAATAAATAAAAGGAATATAATAACTCCCTCGACAGCCAGAGTTGTGTCGGCGATGCTCGCTGTGAGTAGACTGTTTCAGCCCACTGTACGCGGTGTTCGTGCCTTGGAGAAGAAATAAAGTTCGGTGAAGCAGTTTCCTACGCCTCCTTCGATCTTTTTGCTAGCGGAGTTGACCTGTATAGTAAGCTGTTGCCGGCTACGAGCCAGTTACGGAACTTTCAAGTAACTGCCAGAGGTTTCCTTACTACGGTTCGGGACCGCGGATCTGGCGCGGTAACAATTTTTACGTTTGTTTGAAAGGCACTTCGGTTTTATTTTGAAATCCATGCTTTTATTTTGAAACAGGAAACTGGCGCAAAACCGTTAAAGGGCTGTTAGTAATGTTTCTTTTGGGATATGGTAAATAGTGTGCCTTAAAGTGAAAAATATGTACGTTTCCTTTGCCAATTAGTACCTGGCTGACAGTGGCACAAGGTTTGTTAATGTTTCCTTTAACGGAATAAGTTACATGCAATCAAAATGTCGTTTAATAGAGTTTATGTTGTTAACCTTGACCTTTATGTGTAGTTGTAAGTTAGTGAGGTGATATAATAAATTGAGTGATGTAAATTTGATGTATATGCTATATGTGAGCAGGAGAAATTTGTTTCCTTTGATGTTATGGTATTAATATTGCTGGTTTTGTTTTGCTCCTAGCTCTTACGGTGTCTTCACTGAATGTTTCAATAAAAACCTTTCCAATAAAACCTCTGTGAAGCATCAGTATAAGAGACCATCATTCAGCCAGGTGATGCTACAAGACAGATGTCTCTCACGGAGTCCTTTAGTGCTGCAGGCAGGCAACATGTTCAAATAGCACAGCTTCAGTTGTTTTTATTTCTATATGATGAACTCTGCATTATTAAGTGATAAGAACAAGTAATCTGATGTCCTGTAATGATTATGACGCTATAATTTGAGATACAATAAAAGAGTAAAGTTTTTGTACAAAGTATCGGATCAGTAACGTCGATACCATCCTGAATTTTACTTGGTATTGGATCGGAAAGGAAATCAGTGGTATCGCACATCACTAGTGATCAAACGTCAGGCCAAGCTGGAACTGCTTCCTGTCTTCTGTAACTTCTACAACACTGTCCAATAGAGACACATGAATGACATGCAGTGTCATTAAAAACACTGATGATCTTTATTTAAAAATGTAATATATTTACATCTGAATAAACTTTTAGGCATTACGCTGACGGACGGATGGATGGACAATGAATGCTTTCTCATCCTTCTTGTCATGCACCATGGAAGTGTCTGAGGGGCTTTTCCACTTGGAATCGGGATTCTGTGTCCACACTTCAGAGGTGGAGTTTCCAGCATCTCACCTGGGCCTCATCTGCAAACAATCAGCAGGAGGGCTTCTTAAACCAGCGCTGCCTGCTACTCCTCGCCAGTTTGTTCTGCCATCTCCAGTGGTAACTAGCTTCACCTCTGTTCCAGTTCTGGCTTGCTGCTTCCCTGTGTTTAACCTTGTTTTCCCTGTGTTTAGATCTCCTCTGCCAACATACTCATCCTACCCTCAAACTCCTTTACCCGTCCAGCACTATTCATTTAAGATGTGATGGAATCAAAGTAATTATTTTCAATCAAATGCTGCAAAGGAATATTTTCATGTGACACAGCGTAAATCTTTCAACTTCAACTTCTTCTCCCTCTGTTGCAGAATTCCCGTTGGATTGTTCCCATCAGGAGCCAGGTGTTCAGTCTCTCGATAGCTTTTCCTCTGGTTCCTGCTCTCTGCTGACACTCCTAGCTCGAGCCACGTTCTCCATTCCCTCTCTTTAAACAAAGTCTCATAAATAGTTTAACCATGTGCATTGAATCTGCATTTGGGTCTAAGCTTTCTATGGAGGGAAGAAATCATCACAGTGACATCTATTCAATTTTTAATTCAATTTTAATAATAATAATAATAATGATGGATTGCATTTATATAGCGCTTTTCGGGACCCCTCAAAGCGCTTTAAAATTTTATTTATAGAGCGCCAAATGACAGCAACAGTCACCTCAAGGCGCTTTATATTGTAAGGTATACTTACAAAGAAAACCCCAACAATCATATGACCCCCTATGAGCAAGCACTTTGGCGACAGTGGGAAGGAAAAACTCCCTTTTAACAGGAAGAAACCTCCGGCAGAACCAGGCTCAGGGAGGGGCGGCCATCTGCTGCGACCGGTTGGGGAGGGGCAAGGAAAACAGGATAAAGACATGCTGTGGAAGAGAGACAGAGGTTAATAACAAGTACCATTCAGTGCAGAGAGGTCTATTAAACATAGTGGGTGAAGAAGAAGCACCCAGTGCATCATGGGAATCCCCCGGCAGCCTAATGCTGGGCATACACTGTGCGATTTTTGGCCCATTTTGAGCCGATTTTTTTCAGTCGTGCGACCGTTTTGGGCATCGTCCCGAGTTTGGCCTTGATCGTGTGTCGTGCATCGTCTACATGGGGTAACGAGAAGCGATTAACGCCTCACGACCAGCTCCCGATCATCAATTGTTTGCTCGTAAGAAAATCAAACCTGTTTGAAATCCTGTCGGTCGTCCTGAGGGTGTCACCGCAGCGTCTCACACTGCGCACGCGCAAACGCAGAAATGAGAGTGAAAAGACGGAGTAGAACGGCGGTGCGGCGTGTGATCTGGACACAAGCCACGGCACAAACTTCTCACCCCTGCGAGTCAATCAGTTTGAGCAGGAGCTGAATAACGCGACTGAAAAAAATCGCAGCACAGTGTATGCCCAGCTTATTGCAGCATGGAGGATTCAGGGTCACCTGAGTAGGCCATCAGCCTACTAAAAGGATACTGAAGAAACCCGTCGAAATAGTCTTAGTCTTCATCACTGCTGCTGGTGGACTCATTTGAACACCTCCGAAATTTGCACACAGGCAAGTATTCCTCTTCTTCCTCAAAATCCTCTCGGGAACGCTTCCTCAAGCCTCCAGCTTCATGGTTGTCAAGCTCTTCGTGCGCATCTTCAAAAAGTCCATCACTGCTGCTCTCAGAGTGGTCGTACACAGCTGAGCTGGTCCCCGAATCAGAGTGTGCAAGCCTGGATTTTTTGCTATTACGACCTTCTTCATCAACATCTTCCTCTCTGGACCTTTTCGTGGATCCACCAGGCTGCGGTTCTTCTTCTGTTACCTGCTGATTGATGTCCTCATCGGCAATATTACCAGCATGAGGACAGCCCACGCTATCAGTGTCAGAAGCAGAGAAGAATTCAGAGTCATCATCAGAAAACTCCTCGCTCCATCTGATTCTTTTGTTTGGTTCCACGTCTTCTTCATCCATCTCTCTAGACCTCCTCCTGGAAACACCTGGCTGAGGATCCTCTTCTGGGATGTACTGGTGAACATCCTCACAGTCTTCAAATGCCTCATCAGAATCCTCATTTTCAATGCCACCAACAACAACAGCATTGTGATCCTCATGCTGCTCATTGTTGTCAACATTGGCATTATTGTCCCTCACATTAATATTTTGAATGTTGACATTGTTGTCAACATTAGCATTATTGTCCCTCACATTAATATTTTGAATGTTGACATTGTTGTCAACATTGGCATTATTGTCCCTCACATTAATATTTCGATTGTTGACATTGTAATCGTCATCGTAAAGGTAATCGTCATATTGATTCAATACTGAAGCTACTAGCGCATCCAGCCTCCGACCAATATCACGAAGAGCAAGATAAAGATCGACCACGTAGCCCCGGAGTCCACCAATATCTTCGTTAGCTGGTCGGTTAGCTGGTCCATCAACTGGTTCATTAACTGGATCATTAGCTGGTTGGTTAACTGGTTCATTAGCATGTTCCCGATCTCCACCTGAAAACCTTTGTGGGGTAACCTGCCGGTCTGCAAGATCATTTAATCTTTTAATTAGCATTCATAACTATCTGCTGAAAATCTGTTTTTCATCAATTTCAAGACTGAGCACATGTGCTTACCATTACGGTAATTTTGGAATCCATCTCCTATTCCACTCATTTTGACTACAAGGAACACAAAACAACAATGATCAGTAAACCTCAACTCAGAATGTTCAGAGAATTTGCTTTTTTTGTGATGACTTCAGGCTGCGTCCGAACGTACACGGCTATGTTTGAAAACGCACGTTTTCCTTTTTCGTTTAAAAAAAAAAAAAATGCAGTCCACATGTGCAGTTTTGAGAAAATATCTTCTTCCACATGTAAACGCTAAAAACAAAGTGAAACGCTGTCAAGAACACGCCAAATCTTAACCGTGTAGAAATGCTGGCCAATCAGAAGTCTAGAAGCCTGGGTGGGAAAACCTCACAAAACCTTACGTACTTCTGAAAAGTTTTTGTCTTTTTCTGGAAAAGCAGCTAATTTTGTGTTACTTTCACGTGCCTTCATCGTTTCAAATGTTAATAACTAAAGACAGCTTTTTGGCTGGAACAGACTCACAACTTTGAAATGGACAAAATGCATACAGCATACATAAATGTCATTTTTTTAAATTACATTTATTCCAAACCGACTGTTTTGAATGTAGAAGCCACGTCTGATGCCTCTGTGTTTCTAAATGGAGGCGCAGTAACTGTGTGTGTATATGTCAGCGTGTAAAACCTGCAGATACTAAGATTAACAGACACAGTATGTTGTCTACATCCGCCATTGTAGAAATTGATCTCATGTAAACACTAACGTGGCCACAGCGTGGCGTCAACAGCGGCGCACACTTTTGACATTGCCTGAGTAAATGTCCGTTTTCCTCGTCCACACCTAAACACAAAAACGTCATTTTCAAAAATCTCCACCCTGGCAGGAGTTTTTAAAAATCTCACCTTTCAGTGACTCAATCTGCTGTTTAGGTGTGGACGAAAGGCCCAAATGCAGAGACAAAGCTGCGCTTTCAAAAACAGCCGTGTACATGTGGACGCAGCCTCAGTTTCTCAGAAATTCTAATAGTTTGTTTGAGAACAAAAGTCTTCTCTATTTTCCTTAATGAACAAAACAATCTCAGAAATAATTGTGTTAAAAAGAGCTTCTGTTACTCAGATATGATTAAGAACATTTTCTCATTTATGTATAATTTGTCAAATATTACATCAGTTAAGTCTTCATTTGTTTTCCTGAATAATAGATCCACATCATCCTCTCTATGATGGAAACTATAGTCTAGTCTTGTACAATGTAAAGTACATAAATACTGTCCTGGCAGGCAGGAAAATCAGGCTTTATATATTTAAGTAAATGATCTTAAGTTTAGAAACTGAAATTTGAGCTTACTTTAGTTCTTGGTAAATTACAGAGCAGTTAATCCTCAGGGAAACGTCGAAATGTCACTAAATAGTGGTCTGCTTTCATACGGCTGCAGTGTCTCTTCAGTTTTGTGTTCATATGCTGATGTTTTCATTCAAAACATGCTTAAATGCTGTGATGTCACTTTAGCAGCAAAGACTGTGGAATGTGCAGAGATTCTTTTTACATCAAGTTCTTTGCTCAGAGTTTGATATCTTTTAAATGGAGACAAAAAAAACAGACAGAAGTGAATCTAAAAGACTAAAGCAGTCAATGTGTTATTATTTTTATTTATTCTAATAGTTCCTGTAAAGTTCTACTCTAAGAGATTCATCTTGGCCTTCATGCAGGATTAAAGCTCAATAACACACAAAATATAAAACATTTCTTTATGGTTGTTAGGCAAAGTTATCAAACATATATCCACTAATATGGTCTCATTCTTGCTCTGCTCCCTCATTTTTCCCTGGAGGCATCGCTATGGCAACTTAATATTTAACATGTCTTTGTTATCAACTTTATTTGTACAAATCTGTGATGTTGATGTGCACAACGTGGGCTTTAGACCTCGGAGGGTTAATCAACAAATAAATTTCTGTTCCTGACGGTGCAGATTTCTGACAGTTTGTGTACTTTAAGCATTTAACAATTTGATTGTTTTCTAATAAAAACTGTGTGAAACTCAAGTTAGACCTGTGTTTGTAAATGAAATAAATGATAAGATTCGTAAATTCATCAAGTCTGTCTGTGCCTGGGTCCTCGTCACAAAACATGACATCACTGTTTTGTACATTTTAACACAATTTAATCCCACATTTGTGAAAGAAAAGCAAAACACTTTTTTGTAAAGTCTGTAACAAAACCATCAAATCTGATCAAGGTTATTTAAATGCTGAAGAATGGATTGGAATAAAAAACATATCCTAACCTTAATTACTGAGGAGAATAATGAATGATGCTCACAGTGAGTAAAAAGTAAACTGAGTGCATTTTTTGGACAGAGATTCACTTTTAAAGTGTTTGTATAATACAATACAGATACATAAAAATACACTCCAAAAACAGAAGAGTCCTTGAAGTGTACAAAATATTATTACAAAATTAGAAAAATGGAGACACCTTGGCCTCTGGTACAACGTATGAAAAGATGTTTACTGCAGATACTAATATGGCTCTGCAGAGTTTTTCTTTTCTTTTATCCTTTGTCGCAGACTCGCAGCACAGCCAGGTGCTGGAGTCTGCTTTGACCCATGGTCCTTCTCAGCCAGGTATGGAGCTGACTCAAGACACTAAAAGACCTCTCACAGCTACAGCTGCTAACTGGGTTTGTTAGGGCAACCTGAATAACAGTTTTCAGTGTGGTGAAGATCTGATTATCCAGAAGATTGTACAATGTTAACATATCTGGGATGGCACCAGCCTCACTCTTGAGCTTCAAAAAGTTTTCTCTTTGCCAGTTTAACAGTTTGTGTTGTGCCTGTCACTGTTCCCTGTCTGTTTTCTTACCTGGTTCTTCCTGAACTTGTACTTTCTCCTCATGTTCTCCTCTTTCCTCTCTCCCTCTTTGGACTGACAATCATACACAAATAGATTGTATTCAATTAGATTAAAAACAATACTATTAAGATCACTAATAAAAAAGTCCTCTCTCAGTTTACTTTTAACCAAAAGGCAAATAACCAAACCACATGAACATCTAATAAAGGATATAAATATTGAAACACTGATCCAACATTATCCTTTATTGATGGATCATTTGATCTTACACGTTTACCTGAATGTGGCTCCTTTTTTGAAAAAACTTCCTCATATCCATTATGAACCTGGCTGTCTCTCTGCACACACACACACACACACACACACACACACACACACACACACACACACACACAACAGCAGTTATAAGGTTAATAGGAATCCAGTCAGTTAGCTAGTAAGTACTTTGGGTTTAATATCGGCACATATGACAAAATAAGCAGCTTCTCTCCTTTTCAAACAGGACAGTGGTAACAACAGCAGGCTACAGATAATGTTACGTTTTAGATTTTAAATAGGCTGTATACATTTCAATGGGAGCAACAAGACGGTCAAGTATCGCTGATTTTACTACAGAGCAGGACGGATTGTAGGGTAGAAACATCGCCGGAAAACACGTTTTCAACACAGCAGGTTACCTGGTGTAATGTTTTTCAGCTAAAAAGAAACATGGCCTGACTCCTACCTAACTATATAAAGAGTAACTTAGGGTTAAATGCAGCTAATATGTCCTGTTTTAAGGCAGGCGCTTCCACCTCCGCTCCGCTGCGTCTCAGACGCCATCGCTCTGGCAGAAAGGGCGCCAGAGCAGGGGAGAGGCGAGCTGGAACAAACCATTTTGGGAGGGGAGAGGGGTTATCTATACTTTTGTTGTTAAAATGTTCCATCTCAAGTACGTACTGTATGCTTTTTATATTTTTAGTAGTGTGTCCCACAAACAGCAAATATTGTCAAAAAAAGTAAGAAATCTTTGGGGGTGCTTTGATTCATTTCGGGGTGCTGAAGCACCCCAAAAATGGGCTAAAATCGCCCCTGTTTCACCTCCATATTACTTTGTGCAGCTACGTATCATAAAGGTGCCTGTTATCCTGCTGATTTTTCCTCTCTTGATTTGGCCTCACCTGCGGTTCTCAGCATCCTTTCATAGCAGGTGTCCTGCCCTTGGTCCAAGGTGCGCCCCTGCAGTGTTGAAACTGTGTTTTCCCACGATGTTTGCTACCCTTCCACCCGTCCTGCTCTGTAGTAGAATCAGCGACATTTGATCGTCCTGTTGCTCCCGTTGAATTTTATATAGCATATGTAAATGCACCGAGGAGACAGACAGAGGACAACTGGAGACATGTAGGGATGCAGGGACTGCAGAGACAAGGAAGACGTCTCATCGTGACGAGTACAGTTGATCTTGCCTGGTTGAGCAGCTCTCTGGGTGCTCAGCACCTCCAAAGCTCTGATCCTAGAATCGCCCCTGGTCAGATCATATTCCAAGATCCATTTGTGCAGTCATTCTCCAGGACGCCATTGAGCTTCAAAACTATATTCACAAAACTTCTGACTCCTATAGCAAAACAGCATGAGCAAGTGAAAATGATTTCTATGTTCAAAACTACACAATGGCCCTCATTTTCACATAGGAACAAAGGAAATAAATACATTGCTTGTAAGCTACTGCTTCTCTCATCTTATATTATCTTGTGTTGATGTTATCTTACAGTGATGTGTGTCACTCATAAATATCATCAGTTACAGTCTAATTTCTTGGTATTATCTGATGGATGCTGGGGAATCTGGATTTTTTGTTTTTTTGCACTGAGTTTAATCTGAGGAGGGCAGATCACGCGCCATCCCAGACTTTGTCTTTTCCTTTTCCTTTTCGTCTTAGAAAGGCCATTCGTACATCACTAACAACACAGCATAATGTTTTTTAATGGGTTATTTTTTCTTTTACGGCTTTGTACGTGCACTGCCGTCATCCTAGATTGGTAGTTTTATTTTGGAGAGTCTCATGTTTCCATGTTTAGTGTGTTTAGTTTTGCCTCCACTGTGGCGTTGTGTTAATTTGTGTCAGCTGTTTTCCCCCAGGTGTTTCCACTTCCCTCATTACCCTTCTGTGTATTTAAATCCTCTGTTTTGAAGGAAGGCTCAGAGGAGGTTGGAGATTGTAAATGAATCATGAATTGCCAAATCTCCCTCATTGTCGTCAGGAGTTCCCTCATCTTGATTGGTGGGTAAAGGATGGATTTCATCCTGTCCGCCAGGATCCTGCAGCCCATGTGTGTCTGAATGATATTGTTTTATGATGCATTATACTGCTGAGTTATAAGAAATACTGTTCCAGAAAGTCATCGTCTCATTTGTCTGATTAGAAGAGAACAGAGCATACTGCCCCATCTCATCAGGAGCAGATAAACAGGGAGCCAAGGTCGTAGCTTAGGCGCTGTGTGAGAAAGAATGTTTAGGCTCTGATGATTAGGTGGGGGCCACTAGAGGCTATAAGAGTTTGATCAATGCTCCACCATTTTGAGATCTGATGCTGTCTGCTGTATGGTGTCCATCTCCCACGCGTGTGTTCATTAAATCATCGTTTGACTTGACCCGGCCGGACCAGTGTTGTTATTTTGGTTTTCCTCTTGTATCCATTCCCAATATTTGAATCCGTAACAGTTTTGGGGGCTCGTCCTGTGGTATTGGGATGGAAGTTTTGGAGGTTTGGACGGTCCGAGGTGGTTGAACGGGCAGGCACGAGCCAGTGGTCTGACGTGAGTGGGCAAGCCGGCACATTTAAAGGTGAGGCACAACCTGTTGAATGTAAATCCAAACTGTGCCAAATTGGACTGTATAAATTAAAAGTCTACTCACTGAAATTACTGGTGAAGGCCTGTTTTGATTTTGATGAAAAAATCTCATGAGTTTTGAAACTTGAAATAAGCTTAAAAGGAAAATAATACTGAGTTAGAGGCTCAAGGTAAAGGAAAATAATACTGAGTTAGAGGCTCAGGTAGTTTGATAGGGAATTGGTCATTTTGTGAGTTAGAGGCTCCATTGGTCTAAAGGATTGCATCTGTGTTGGCCATGTTGAGAGTTAGAGGCTCCATTGTCCATAACGTTGCATCTGCGTCAGTCATACTCTTGTTTTAGAGGGTTGACGGCGGTTTAAAAGTATTATAAATTTTGTTAGAACGGTGGTTAGAGGCCACTAGGAGGCGCATAGCCCGGAGGTTACGCTCCCTCCTGGCCGCGGACGCGCGACCTTGACCTGTCGGCGAACAGGGTTAGTTCAGTTGGTCACTGTGGAGCTTGGGGCACTCCAGAATAACTAGGAGTTAGAGGCTCCTTATCTGCGCTTTTTTGGGCACTGTAAATTGACTTAGGGACTTTAGAGATGAGGCCAGATACAGTTAGAGGCTGATACTGGTTAATTGATTACAAAAAAGTTGGACTTTCTTCGGTTGGACCCGTTATCTTAAATTTGTCAAAATTGTGTAGGCGCTAAAACTTTCAGGCCTGAGAGTGATTGTAAATATAAGACGTCTTTGTAAAATAACATAGAGAGTTGAGTGTGAAACGAGGCTGTGTGTGACGACAGTGCGCTGCAGCGCTGCAAGCTATTTTTAGATAGTGTGTGAACATGCAAATGAGGTGGCTGCTGTGAAGCCCATAGAGGACTTCCTGTTTAGCGTGTTATTGAGTTTTATAAGTATAATTTGCAAATAATAATACATGCCTGTAATTAAAACGCTGATTTTGCTGATTACAATATTACAAATAAAGTTTTAAATCACTACGGTGAATGTTTAATGTTTGGCTGAGTTTTGATATATGAGAGACGGCTTCGCAGCTGTTGGGGGTAAGTGACCGGAAACTTGCATGCCCATAAAGGGCAACTGCCTGACTGTGTGAACTATGCACCAAGAGAGAGAGTAAAATCTAGGTGGATGAATTAAATGGATGTTGTAAGAAAAATAGTAAATGAATGTTTTAGTCTCTTAATACAGGTGGATTTCTCTCAACCAGGAGACCTGAGTACAGCAGCAAAAGGATAGATTAATAAAATTGGGACGACACACATGCCAAGCTCTGGCTCAAAATTTTACAGTTTGACCTCTCACTTTGTCCCCACCCGAAAAAGAAGCTTAAAGGACATCTTCTCCTCCAGTTATCGGTTACCATCACTGGAAATTTTCAGGCAAGTTTTTCACTGAATTGTTTTTGGCACCATGTGTCCCTGAATCTCACAAGCAAGCTCTAATTCCTGGCTGAAGACATGGAATGCTGTTATTTAAGGTGGTAAATCAAAATTTGGGAAACAAAATTAAAAACACACAACTAGAGAAATGCCTTGTTTGAGAAAAAAGTTAAAATATCCCACCCACAAACGCACATACACGCAATGAAGAAACAGCTTACATTCATGAACACGTGAAGATTTTCCAGCAAGGTTAAAGCAGCAAAACTTAATATACACCTGATGTTAAATGATAAAGTCTATCCACTACTAACAAATAAACTCTCTGGGTTGCAGGACAACAACTTGACTTCAAAATGACAGACACTGGTAAATCACAAACCAGTGATGAAATAATAAATTTAGTGGTTAAAAGAGTCGAATTGTGACATGTTTTTTTTCCTGATTGAATAATACAAGAGATTACTGAATGAAATAAAATTTCTTTTTTGAATTATTAAACATGATCTTAAGAATTTTAACGTGTACCTGTGTTGTCCTGTCAACTTGGTGGGTTATGAGTTGATTATATAGTGAGAAAAAACAAAAAAAAGGGGGGGAGAAGGCTGACACAGGGCCTGGCCCCTCTCTGAATAACACAGCCAAAACAACATTATTTTCAAACAACATCATTTTCCTGTTCGTCTGTTTTTGTTTTGTTTTTGTTTTTTCTCTTTATGCTTAATTACAGGCTGCTTTGTCGGCCCGGAAAGCCGAGGCTGACCTGGACTCCTGCTCTCCCCTCTACTACCTTTGCTCTCCCTTCTACCATCTTTGATGTGACCCTGACCAAATGCTACAGCAGCTGGACCCACAACAACAGCCTGAGAATGTCAACAGTGCTGCAGGAAAGAGATCTCATGCAGCGGAGACGGAGAACGTTAAATCCAAGGCCCGTTTCACTACACGGGGGAGATTTCCAGACAGCTTCAGCTGACAGAGCTGTGACGAGACGCCTATTAAGCCCGGATGAAAAGTGAGGCCGAGCAAAGAATGCTGACCTTAACAACTCTGCATCAAAACTGGGCAGGACAGTGATGGACCAACACGGATGATCGGGCAGCAAAAAGGGCGTGCCAGAGACACGAGGAGTAACTGAGGTCAGAAGGCACCTCAGATTGGACAAAAGCACCAGAAGAACATAAGCTGAAGGCACAGGTGTCGGGGCTCAGCCAGGAGCTGACCTCTGAGAAGAGCCGAACAGCAGAGCTGCAGAAGGCCGTGGAGCAAAGCAAGGAAAACATCAATAAACTTCAATCTGACGTGTACGGAAAAGACTCTGAGGTTTCTGCCCTCAGTGAGAGCTCAAGACATCAGAGCAGAAACTGAGCATGCCTCAGGAGGAACTGGCTGCTAATCGAACCCATCAGTCAGGCTTAGAGTCCCAGATACAGGACTTGAAATCAGGCCGGAGCTTGCTGGAGCAGGAGGTTGTCAAACCTGACGAGAAGCTCCAACACCAGGAGCAAACCCTGAAGGACCTACAGAAGCAAAAAGGGTCAAGTTAAGGAGGAGCTGGACAAGGAGAAGATGCAGGACACTGGAGAAAAGGACTGCCTCAATTGGGGTCAGAACCAGTATGGAGAGAACTTTGGGCAGCAGCACCAATGGACCCAAATGGACTGAAAAGGAGGAGAGCAGGACCCCAGAGCACGCTTCAGGCCATGGTTTACCCAGAACACCAGAACAGGAAAGTGATGAACACAAACACACACACAAACACACACATCTACATACACTGACTCAGAATTAAGAGAAACACACATATGAACACATATGCACTTGTTGATTGACTGAGAAATGACACACACACACGCACACAAATCGAAATGCTGATTCAATTCACTGAGAAGTGATCCACACACACATACACATGTTTGTGCAATGAAGAGTGATACACACACGCTGCTGCAATGAAGAATGCTTTACTAACAAATGCTATGCTGATATGCAAAATGTTGCACACAAACCTCCAAATACAGAATTTGTTACAACAACAAGAAGTAATTGATTGTTAATTGGTTAAATGCATTTCATGTCACCCAGAGGGCATTTGTGTAGATTTAGGGGACAGGGTCTAGAGCAGTTTGGTTATGAAAACAATGTCTGTGAGTGATGTCTGTTTATGGCTCAAGGCCTCAACTGAATTGTTTACTGTGCTTCACACAGCCTGATAAGGAGCAGTGGTACAGAGTGAAAATGATGAATTAACGGTGTGAGCCTTATTTCGGAGAGTCACATGTTTGTGATTGAGATTTAATTGAAGGAGGAACACACTAAAAAAAAATAATAATAAAAATAAAAATAATAACAATAATAAAATATAAAATAAAAAGAAGAAAAGGGGGCCAGCCCTTGGAATTACGTAAGCATCCTACATGTATTTAACACAATTGCCTCAGGCTTTAAAGATCTGTACAAAATTCAACAGGAAATCATAGCTTCCCTGTATTTCCTACATTGTTGGCATGCTGGTGAGTGCTGTTGCTCCACAGTAAGAAGGTCCTGGGTGCAAGTCCACAGTCTGGCTAGTTTGCAGTGGTTTCTCTCTGGGTATTCTGGTTTCCTGCCACAGTGAAAAGTCATGCAGCTGTTAGAGCTAGGTTAATTGCTGATTCTAAATTATCCGTGAATGTAAGTGTAAATGGTTGTTTGTTTCTAGGTGATAGACTGGTGACCGGTTCGGGGTGCACCCTGCCTCGTAACCTATCACTTTAGAGTTATTTCCCAGCCCTCGTGCAATTAGGATAAGGATAGGAGGATGGTAGTTGGTGTAGACCCATTCAATTTTTATGGTAATCAGAATTTAGACTTTGTTGAACCGTAGGCAATATGAAGACAACATGTAGTATTTAAGGGACCAAGTAGAATTTGGATAAAAGTTATTGAATAGTGTTGAAATAAAATGACAGAATTGTGAAGGATTAAAATATTCCAGGAGCTTAACTTACTCCATCTGAACATGTCTTAATCATGTTATATGAACTCAAAATGCACAGGTTTACTGAAAATGAAAAGGTTGTGTTGATTTAACTCAGTTGTTTAAGTTTCTACCAAAGCAAAACATTTGTGTGCAACTAGTGTCCACTATTGACTGAAATAAGTCCAACACGTTTTTGTCAGTGCAAAAAGAAGTTACGGTACCTGTATGCTTACACAATATTGTCCCGGGACGGAGAAAAACTTTCTGGTGAAGTTTTGGTTGATTTTGGGTTTTGCTTAACACTAGGTTGATTTTATCAGTGAGGTTTGGATTGTTTTCTTTCTCTAAGAGAGAGAAAGATGGTTTTATGCTTGGACATGTTTCCAACGGGCCCCAGTATTTGTTATTATATGAGTATTTTATTGGTTACGTTTGTCTTTGCTTTTGTTATAGTGCACTGAAATAAGAACATCTGAGAGGAGTGATCCACCGGTGGTGATATTTTGGTATTTTGTGAGTTCCTGATTTAACAAATCAGCTCTTTAATCCAGGCCTGAGAGATTGAACTTTAAAGCGCTATAAAACATGATTACTAGAAACAGTCGCAAAGTATTTTTCTCCATAATTATAATGGGCTCTGGAGAAATTCACTTATATGGGACATTGATCACATGAGAAGTCCTGAACCTAAAAGGATTGCAGCGAGTCAATCCAGTCCAAAAAACAAGGAACTGTTTTTCCTTTAAAATGATGACGTCATCTTGCTGGTGATGGAGCCTCGAATAGGTTGCGTGTGAGACTCCATTATCAGCAATATCTGGTATGAATGTGTGTGAATGTATGCATGTGACTGGACTGTGATGGACTGACGACTAAAAGTTTAAACTGACTTGACACTGAGACAAAAACGGTACCGACTTTAGGATTAGTACATGTCTACAAACAATTCACCCAGTTTGTAAAAGAAGGGTGGATGTTTTGTCTCGCTTTGTTTTGTTTTTGCAGGAGTAGGAGGACAGAGACTAGGGGGGGAGGCTGTAGCTTCACATGAGTGTGAACTGCAGACTTAACCCTTTGGTTGCTAATTTTGAGCTACTGATGTTTCCATTAAGAAAATTGTGTTTTATTAGCTGTGTTTCGATTAATGCAGCACATTATATTGTTGGGAATGTTAAATGCTAAAGTGAAGAGAAGCTTTGATTTCACTCATGACTGAACATGTTATTATTAACCATAGCGGGCCACTGTAAAAAGTCAATCAATTTTGATAGAAAAAGCAAGAAAAAACTCTATTGATACCTACACAGCAAATCCAGCATGTCCAAATTAGCACTGTCAGATTTGATTTCAACACTTTTAAAGTGTCTATATGGGTCCACACCAGAGAGTGTTCATTTGACTCTTTTTGGAGGGTTGGTACGTTAACTCTGATTTAGTGTTAAACACCAAATCTCTTTGGAGTTGATAATTTGGCACTTGGTGTTAAGAGTTTATATATTAACTCTCAAAGAGTATTTTAGTTTAACTACGTAAGAGTTATCTTCTAATTAATTCTAAAAAGCGGGAATTTTACTGTTCTGAACTTCTAGAAATTTCTTTTGGAAATAAACATTTACTAAAAAGACGCAATGGTTTTTGAAAAACATTTATTCTGAACTGTGCACCACAATTTCAAAACATTTTCTGAAAGATGTAACAGTGTACATGTTCTCACTTTCATTAGAATTTTGTTTATCAAAAGGTCTGACATAGGTGAGCTGGTAAATGCAAATAACAGCATTCTCATCACTTATTTCAATAAATACAAAATACAATATGCATGTCCTTCATTCATCACTTTGTGGAACTTCAACGCACTTCTGCTCTCCCCCATATTCCATCTTCACAAGCATATCCTATGTGGAGATTGAATAAAAATTAGTTGACACTAATTAATGGCACAAATCAATTGCAGCACAGTAAAAAAAAAAAAGAAAAGAAAAAGGAATCCTTTTTGAGCCATTACTTGTGTAAAGTATTTTCCCAAAAGACAAGGACACAGACAACAGGTAATACTGAACTAAATGTAAAACCTCAACCTTTTTCATTTTCACCTAAAACCGTGTGCACAAAACTCTGGAGGAATCTAAATGCTAACGTAGAACTCAGTCGGGACTTGGGACATCTGCAACTGCTGTTTGCTCGTTTTTTATGGGAGATCGTTTTCAGGCTTCAAGTAGCACCATTATATCAACATTTCACATTCTAGACATTGTTTTAAGTGTATTTGACCAAGAAATTTGACTGAAAATTCACATGCAAGCTTTTTTCAAGGCTGTGGTATTTGCCCGCAAACAATACCTTTCAGCTAGCTAAAACAGAATATTATGCTATCAGCGAGCAACATGGCTAATGCCTTTCACACAGCTTTGTCTCAACTCCAAAGAGCCACAGAAGTAAAAGCTAATAACAATAATTGAAACAATCTTTGAAAACATGACTTACCAAGCATGGCAAACAACTCAAATATGTAGAGCAAAATGTTTTGAAACGCTTCACTTCAGCTTCGATCGGAGCCGTGCTGGGGGCGGAGTCTGTGAATTTACTCTATTAGTGTCATAGCCCCTGTAGGAGTTCAGAATTAAGAGGTCAAGAGTTAATGTTTCCATTGTAACACCTCCAGATTTGAAATAGAAACACTCATTTTTAACACTCGATTTTAACTACTATCATTTTACACCTCAGAGTTACATTAAAAGAATGTGACTCTACTTAGAGTAAAATTAACACTAACACCAAAACATTTAACACTTTTGAATTTGCTGTGTATAAATAACAGGGGAATGATAAACTTGTCACATTTAAAATAGAGATATGTAATGACAAACCTTGGTCAAAGTCATTTAGGTTCTCCATTGAAATAGTGAATAATTTAGAAAAGTAAGATAGAACCGACAGGGGCATGTGCTGAGATGTGGTGCTGCACAAGAACAAGAGCAAAATAAAGAAAAAATATTGTGTTTAGCTTTGATAAATTAAAATTAAAATGTACCATTACACTCAGAGGATCAATATGAAATTGAATATATGCTAATTTTGTATGAAGTACATGACTGATAACTGTTCTGTCCTGAGCTTTTGTTTTTACAGCGCCCACTTGACCACACCAACAGTTTCTCGCCACCAAAAGCGGGTACTTGCAAAGAATAGGGAGGAATATCATCAGAAGTGGGAAAGGTAAGCCCCGATGGGGGTGATAATGTAACACACCCAAAGAAAGATTTTAGGTCTGACCAACCGTCTCAGTCGTGGGCAAAACGATGACAGTCAATAAAATTCTAAAAGATAATTTAGTGACAAAAAATATCAAAAGATAAAAGATAAAACAGTCCAGTGTCCCATTCATGAATCAAATAAAAACACACAGTCCCAAGGCCAGAGCCAGCTATGCCACATGGCCAGTTGCACTCCACATGTTGCCTTTAACAGGGGTAGAAGTTGTCCTTGGAGACCCACCACCCTGCAAGCATATAGCCAGTGATCACTCCAACCTCTGCAACTCTGCTGCCCTTAGGCTGTGGCATATAATAGGCCCTGGCCTGCACAGAGAGACAAAATGACACCTTCAGTATAAAATTCATAGTGCAAAACCCATCCATCCCAAACATATCAGATTATCACATTACATACATGCACAGAGAGACAAAATGACACAGCAGTGTTTGTAGTGTGGGCTATAAGTAGACCAGTGTATCAGTGCAATCAAGTACACCTGCCTCTAATTAGTCCAACCCCATTCCAGCCATTGGCTCACCAAAAATGTGACACACACACCAAAAAACCACTCCCAACCCAGTGCAACTTCACACAATAATATGGAGCTGAATTAACACAGGCACACTAGTCTACCATGTTACAATAACACCATTAATTTCACGTATGGTCAAATTCTTAAAACTTGACCCCAAACATGAAAAATTCTTCAAACATTTAGAGACAGAGTGGAGTTCTAGATAAACATAATGTAGCAAACCACATAAGGATGGAGCGTTGGAATTAATAAGATGGTGAAAAAACACGCAGGAAAAATGTTGATCATGTTGATTATGTTTATTCCAGTGTGCAGAGATTGGCTAATCTGACCAGGAAATGTTATAAATGGATTGTCGGAACAATCAGCGTTAAAGTCACCTTTGACAGTCCAGACTAAGATGGCGTTGGACATCTTCAGGGCGGAAAAGGGTTGGTGTGACCAAAGTGTGGTTTGGCTTGTTGTATGTATATTTGATAATGATATAGCTCTGGATGGACCAGTTACCAGGGCATGGAAGGAGGACAGACTCATTAAATGAGGAGAAGGAATTTTCTGGGATTGGAGATCCTCTGGGTGAGTGGTTGACTAAAAGCCTGCATAAAATAAAAGCTGTCGTTTGTTATTGATTGTCAATAGATTGATAATTGGCCACATTTACAGCTGTATTGACTTGTAGTGGACGTAGTCTACTTCAGGTTTAAGCACTCTAATTAACAGATTGAAAATAGTGACATTAAAGGAAGAACATGCAGCGCCACGCTGTCAAATGCCAGTGCCGGTGGGGCTTAGTGATGAATCAGGTGAGCTTCATGGCTGAATTAAAACATAGATGCCCCTGCTGTGGTCAGTGAGGGATAAAAAGGGTGTGTTTTACTGTTATTTTAGCATCAGCATTATTGTTACATTAGAATCATATAACAAGCATTGCATTGAACATTTATTGAAGCTATTGACATATTAACATTTGTATTACAGTGATTGTTATAACCCCATGTTAATCTTCTATTTACAGGTGTCAAAAGTAGTCAACAAGTTCATGTTGAAGTGAAGTTCATATTAATACAGGTTTTGTTTGTAGACGATTGTGAAGACGCAGGCTCTGGGCGGAGCCAGGTGTTGAACAGATCTAACATGACAATTAAATTGATTTCATTCCCTAACACAGAATAACAAGACTGGAGCAACGACACTGGATAGGAGAAAGTCTGATACTTTCTAAGATATGAGGTCACTAACCTTTTCTTTTAATTTTTTAGCTTCATTGAATGGACACATGTTAGAATTAGAAATGGCTAATTTGTTTTTTATGTCTTTTATTAGAATGAGTGGTTTTAATCATTTTATATATCTTGCAAATGTGCTTATAATGAGTTGGCACTCGGTCTTTTGAAGGTCATAAGCTTCGTTCGGCGATAGTCCGGACTGATAAAGTGTAAGAAATGCCTTGAGTGCAGCGGGCTAAATGCAAACACGCTTACACACACATACACTAAATTAGGATAAGTCCTTGGGACATTCTGAATATTCTAAACAAATTCTGAACCACCAAAAGATCAGTGGACAGCAACATTAGATTGTTAGAGCTAGGAAGAGAGGTGTTTTGGTTTTCTGTCTCTTACAGAGAAAAGAACAGACACCAGACGAGGTCACAGATATACGAGGATCCTTCGCAGCAGAGACAGTTACGGTGACTGCGGAAACATCAACTGGGTTCAAGTGTCATGGCATTTTGGGCTCCAGTTAGTCACCTAAAAAGGATGGATCAAATAAACACAGCAATAACCACGAAGGGGTTGACGGAAATCCAGGAACACCAGACCAACGACGTTCGAGAGGCTGTTGGTCATAAGGAGAACACCTTTCTGTTCCTTTTCCTGGGGAACACAGCTGTGATCCCAGAATACACAGATCATTGTTTGAAATCGGGGCAGAATAATCCCCTGATCTGTGCAACAACTGAAGGGTTGTCTAACCCCTGAGGTTGAAGGAAACAAGAGCAGAGGATCACCCGACTGGAAGACACTGGTGCCTACAGCAATAAAATAAAGGTTAAAAGCTCCTCGGACAGAGGTTCTAGTCCGAGTACGTTTGGAGGGTATAAGGTAGCACCGAAATAAAGCTGTGGGAGAACTGGGGAGTGATGGGAGTATCATCTGTACCTACTGTTGTTGTTGTAATAAAAGTTTTCTTGCATCTGAACTGCGTAAACACAGAGGTCATCTCACATATGGTTCACCCAACAGGGGGACAAAAGGCCTCAGGAGTAAGGAGAAATGAACCCGGCAACACTGGATTGCAGGGTGTAAGTGAGCTCTTTATGTCTAAAGAGCTCAACAGGGGGAATTGTGGGATTATGATATTATTTTATGCCATGTTAGACCCCTAATTAAAGATTGTGAATTATTATGTAGTTTCAGTTTGCATTATGCTCCTGAACTAGAAGAAGGTGATAATTATTACATTTGGTAAACTGATTTGCATTACATTAGACTGTTGATTTATTGTGAATGAATGATATTGTTTTATGATGCATTATACTGCTGAGTTATAAGAAATACTGTTCCAGAAAGTCATCGTCTCATTTGTCTGATTAGAAGAGAACAGAGCATACTGCCCCATCTCAGCAGGAGCAGATAAACAGGGAGCCAAGGTCGTAGCTTAGGCGCTGTGTGAGAAAGAATGTTTAGGCTCTGATGATTAGGTGGGGGCCACTAGAGGCTATAAGAGTTTGATCAATGCTCCACCATTTTGAGATCTGATGCTGTCTGTGTATGGTGTCCATCTCCCACGCGTGTGTTCATTAAATCATCGTTTGACTTGACCCGGCCGGACCAGTGTTGTTATTTTGGTTTTCCTCTTGTATCCATTCCCAATATTTGAATCCGTAACACTACTCAGGGTACATCTCGGGGTCAAGGAGTTCCCCATCCTCATCAACACAAATGGTACGGTTAGTGATAAGATGGCTTTAGTTACATTCATTGCAGGAGCGATAAACACCACAGCTGATGTGAAATCTAAGGAGGAGAAAATTCAGCTTATTGTTAAAGCGGCAATTAACCACTTCAGTCGAGTCAGGAAACATGATATTATTTTATGTACTCATGGTACTTATCCTTCAAATCCTATGCAAGGAGTCTGTTGGCCAGGAGTTTAAGCATTTCATCACACAACATAATGTTAAACCAGATGTCATTTGTATACAGGAATCTTGGCTTAAATCATCTTTGGATTTTGTGTTGTATGGGTATAATGTAATAAGAAATCACAGGGACCGTGGTGGAGGGGGAGGATGTGCAACATTTGTCACACACGACACGACATCCCATACAGACTCCTGAACCAAATGTTATTGTGAATTTCTACAATCCTTGCACCAGATTGGAGCTGCCGCGTCTTAGTTCAATTGAAGGCAGTGATTGTCGTAGAGTTATTTGGTGCAGGGATTTGCAGAGTGTGGGGAGGTAGACACACAGATCCTAATGGTAACGTAATTGAGGAATTGATGGAAACATGCGAAGGGAATCAGATGTAATGTTGTTAATGGAACGGAGTCGGTATTGGATTTAACTCTGGTCTCAAATGTCCTTGCAGGAATAAGTCAGTGGACCATCAGAACAGACACTACCATAGGCAGTGACCATTATCCTGTTTTCTGTGATGTTGGAGGTAAGATACAGGTTACTCTAAGAGAGGTGCATAAGAAGTGGTGTTTTCACAGGGCTGACTGGACAAAGTTCCAAAAATTATGTGAGGAAACGATTGACAAGGTTGATGAGTTTGGTAGCGTTGATCAAATGAATAATCAGTTTATTGAAGTAATTATGGTAGCTGCCAAGGCCTTAATCCCGACACGTAAAGGCAAAGAAAGTAGATCTTTGGTGCCGTGGTGGACAGAGGAATGTCAAACTGCTGTAAAGGAAAGGAACAAGGTGTTTACATTTTTCCAAAGAACCCTTAATATGCAAGCTCTTATTGCATACAGAAAAGCAGTGGTGGTGGTCAGGAGAACAGTGAGACAAGCAAAGCGGAGCAGTTGGAGATTGTTCTGCTCTACAATAGGAAGGACCACTCCAGTGGGGGAGGTCTGGGGCATGATCAGAAGAATGGGAGGTGACCGGCGGGAATGGGATTACCCAGTTCTAACTTTATGCCAACAAAACATTGTAACAGATCAGGAAAAAGTAGAGTTTATGGTAAAAATGTTTGCTAAGATTCATAGCTCTTCTTCTCCTTTGAAATAGTCAATAATTTAAAAAGCAGAATATAACTGACAGGGACATGTGATAGGATGTGGTACTGCACAAGAACAAGAGCAAAGTAAAGAAAGAAAACCTATTGTGTTTAGTTTTGATAAATTCAAATTAAAATGTACCATTACACTCAGAGGATCAATGTGAAATCAAACATATGCAAATTTTGTATGAAGCACATGACTGATAACTGTTCTGTCCTGAGCTTTTGTTTCCTATAGCACCCACTTGACCACACCAACAGTTTTCACGCCTACGGAGGGTAATTGCGAATATTCGAGGGAGGAATATCACCAAAAGTGGGAAAGGTAAGCCCCGATGGGGGTGATAACACCATAAATTTCACTTATGGTCGAATTCTTAAAATTTGACGCCAAGCAAAAAATTCTCTAAAACTTCGAGACAGGGTGGAGATCTAGATAAACATATTGTAGCAAACCACATAAGGATGGAGGGTTTGAATCTATAATATTTTGAAATAACACTAAATATAATGTTGACCATGTTGATTATGTTTATACTAGTGTGCAAAGGTTGGCTAATTGGCTAAACAGGACTGTCGGAAAAGTTAGCGTTAAAGTCACCTTTGACAGTCCAGACTAGGATGGCGTTGGACATCCTTGGATGGGAACAGGGTTGGTGTGACCAAGGTGTGGTTTGGCTTGTTGTATGTATATTTCAAAATGATACAGCTCTGGATGGGCCAGTTACCAGGCCATGGAAGGATAACAGACTTTATTAAATGAGGAGAAGGAATTTTCTGGGATTGAAGATCCTCTGGGTGAGTGGTTGACTAAAGCATGCATAAAATAAAAGCTATCATTCTGTTATTGAATGTTAATTGATTGATAATTAGCCACATTCACAGCTGTATTGACTTGTTGTGGACGCAGTCTACTTCGTGTTTAAGCATTCTAATTAACAGATTGAAAACAGCGACACTAAGAGAAGAATATGCAGTGCCGCACTATCAGATGCCAGTGACGGTTGGGCTCAGTGATAAATCAGGTGAGCTGGATTCATGGCTGAATCAAGACATAGATTCCCCTGCTGTGGTCAGTGAGGGAAAAACAGTGGGTAAAAAGGGGAGTTACAAATGTGAAGTTCATATTAATACAGGTTTTGTTTCTAGGCAGTTCTGCAGATGCAGGCTCTGGGCGGAGCCAGGAGTTTAATACATCTAATATGATAATTAAATTGATTTCATTCCCTAACACAGGATGACAAGACTGGGGCAACAATATTCGAGAGACGAATTTCTAATGTTTTCTGAGATATGATGTCACTAACCTTTTTAATTTTCTAGCTCCGATGAATTGACACATGGGAGTGTGTCACAAAGGGGGAAGTTGAGTTTTAACATCAAACAATGGCTTTATGAACATTTTATGACTTGTGTGTTTAATAATTTAGGTAAGGTAAAACTTAAGCTTATAATGACCCAAAAGTTCCCAGACGTTTTCTAGAGAACCAGCGAGAAGCATTATTTTCATGTTTAAGGGTTAATGATTGAAATAAACTGAATAATATAATAAGCTTCGTTTGGCGTGATGTCCGGACTGATATATTGTAGATATTGGCTTTGAGTGCAGAGGATGCAAACACGCTTACACACACATAGATTATGGTTAGAATAAGTCCCTGGGTCAGAGAGTCCTTAACATGATATGCTAAACCAATTTGCATCACTAGAAGAACAATGAATAACAACATTAGATTATCAAGGCTAGGCAGAGAGGTGTTTTGGTTTTCTGCCTTACAGAGAAAGGAACAGACACCAGACGAGGTCACGGCGATACGAGGATCCTTGCAGCAAAGACAGACACAGAGACTGCCAAGACAGCAACTGGGGTGAAGTGTCATGCAGTTTGAGCTCCGACTAGTCACCTCAATAGGATGGATCCCATAAACACAGCAATAACCATGAAGGGGTTGGCAGAAATCCAGGAACACCAGACCAACGAGGTTCGAGAGGCTCTTGGTAAAAAGGGGGACACGGCTGTGACCCCAGAATACACAGATCGTTGTTTGAAAATCGGGGCAGAATAATCCCCTGATCTGTGCAACGACTGAAGGGTGGTCTAACCCCTGAGGTCAAAAAAGAAGAGGAGCAGAGAATCACCTGACTGGAAGACACTGGTAGCTGCAGCAATAAAATAAAGGTTAAAAGCTCCTTAGACAGAGACTGAGTACGTTTGAAAGGTATAAGGTGGCACCAAAATAAAGCTGTGGGTACGGATGGGTATCGTTTAGGTTTTATCCGATACCGGTGCCAAACCGGTACTTTTGAAACGGTGCCGGTGCTTAAACGGTGCTCAAACCGGTGCTTAAAGAATGGAGAACACAAAATTGGTCCAAAAACCTCTCATGTTCAGCTGTTTCTCTGTAAAAAGATAACAATGTTAGCCTTTTCTGCAGCTATGGGGCATATATGGTATCACTCTTGGCTGGAAGCAGCTTAAACAATGGAAAAAACACAAACTTTGTCCAAAAACCTCTCATGTTTAACTGTTTTCCACTTTTTCTTTGGTCATTTTAGCCTTTTTGTCCAGGGTGAAGGGAGTATCTGCCATCAAACAAGAAGACAGCCGCAAGAAACTACGACGGTGTTTGCTAGTTCACCTTACATGCATTAATGTAATAACGTGGTTAGCCTACTCAACCTAAATTACACACGAACAACATTAAGCTACTCACGCAGAGAAGAACGGCTGCTGCTGCATCATCATCCTCATCATTTCTGCTACACTGGCAGGGCTAGGGGCCAGGACTCTCTTCTTCGGGTTTTTGGGGGATGTTGCTAACTCCGGGTCCGATAACAGGCACCACACCCGCAGTAGATGCGCTCGGTGTGAGGTCTCGCAGCAAGCTATCAAATACGGTGCATTTTTTGGCTTTTAAAAAAAAACGCTATGTATCGCCAGGTGTTTCATCAGATTTGAGGTGTTACCTCCTTTGACAGTATCACAGTATCAGCTTAAAGCACTTGTTGCAGCTGCTGAGTTTGCATATTTTGCTGTGACGTACAGCCAGACTTTTGACCGCTTCGCCTTGGGCATTTTTAATCTGTAGCTCTGCTCTAAAAGAACGTACGTACCTGGACCCGCCTACTATCCTCGGAAACGTAAAATGATTGGCTAGAATTCAAAGTGTATGACATCTCAGGGAAAAAAAAGCACAGAAATAAAGCACGGAAATGTGCGCTGCTTTTCGGCCTGGTTACTACCGTTTATGTTAGAACCTGTGCCATCATGGCACCGGATACCGATACCCATTCCTAGCTGTGGGAGAACTGGAGAGTGATGGGGTGATCGTGGCTCAAGAGTTGGGAGTTTGCCTTGTAATCGGACAGTCTCTGTCGTTGTGTCCTTGGGCCAGTAGGCAACTTCACCCGTTGCCTACTGGTGGTGGTCAGAGACTCTGGTGGTGCCAGTGTCCGGCAGCCTCACCTCTGTCAGTGCGCCCCAGGGTTGCTGTGGCTACAATGTAGCTGCCATCACCAGTGTGTGAATGTGTGCGTGAATGGGTGGATGACTGGATGTGTAAAGCGCTTTGGGGTCCTTAGGGACTAGTCAAGCGCTATATATATATATATATATATATATATATATATATATATATATATATATATATATATATATATATATATATATATATATATATATATATATAAATACAGGCCATTTACCACTTTACCATGGGAGTGTCATCTGTAACTACTGTTGTTGTAAATATAGTTTTTCTTGCATCTGAACTGCGCAAACACAGAGGTCATCCCACACATGGTCCGCCCGTTAAAGGGGGACAGAGGGCCTTAGGGGCAAGAAGAAATGGACCCTACAACACTGGATTGCAAGATGTAAGTGATCTCTTTAAAAAGAGATCAAAAGGGGGAATTGTGAGATTATTATATTATCTTATGCCACGTTATACCCCTAATTTAAGATTGTGAAATCATTATGTAGTTTTAGTTTGCATTATTCTCCTGACTTAGAAGAAGGTGATAACTATTACACTTATTAAACTGATTTGTATTACATTAGACTGCTGATTTATTGTGAATGAATGATATTGTTTTATGATGCATTATACTACTGAGGTATAAGAAATACTGTTTTCAGAGAGTCATCACCTTATTTGTCTGATTAGAAAAGAACAGAACATGCTGCACAGGAAGCCAAGGTCATAACTTAGGCTCACTGAGAGAGAGAAAGAATGTGGATGTTTAGGTTTTATGACTAGGGCTACGTCCACACGTACCCGGGTATTTTTGAAAACGCAGATTTTTCTATGTGTTTTCACCTTTCGTCCACACGTAAACGCCATTTTTGGTCACTGAAAACTGAGATTTTTAAAAACTCCTGCCAGGGTGGATATTTTTGAAAACTCAGTTTTTGCATTTACATCTGGACAAGAAAAACTGAGAAAAAGCAGCGTCAAAGGTGTGCACATTTTTTGATGTCACACTGTGCGCCACGTTATTGTTTCGGTGAAATGAATTTCTACAAAGGTGGACAAAACACCATTACTGTTAATTTTACTCTCTGCAGTGTTTAAATGCTTACATATACACACACAGTTACTGTCCCTCCACACATAGGACTCAGTTCTGCTTCTATGTGCCATCTTTGTTTACTCTTTCCCACCCAGGCTGACTTCTGATTGGCCAACATTTCTACACAGATAGGAATATAGCGCCACCTGCTGCTCCTGGATCTAAACCCATCCATCCATTCGCTTCCGCTTATTCTTTTCAGGGTCGTGGAGCCTATCCCAGCTGTCATAGGGAGAGAGGCGGGGTACATCCTGGGTAGGTTGCCAGTCTGTCGCAGGGCTAACACACAGACAACCATTCACACTCACACTCACTCCTGCATTCACACCTATGGGCAATTTAGAAACTGCATGTCTTTGAACGGTGGGAGGAAGCCGGAGTACCTGGAGGGAACCCACGCAAACAGGGAGAACAAACTCCACACAGAAAGACCCTGGCCTGATGGTGTAATTGAACTCAGGACCTTCTTGCTGTGCGGCAACAGTGCTAACCACCCTGTCACCGTGCCTGGACCTAAACCAAAGTTGTGTTTTGTTGTTGGACTTCTGTGCAAACCACAGTTTGTCCATAACGAACACCATGTTTGAACATAAGGGTGTCTGTAAGTGCACGTGGCACCAGGACTTCCTAGGCTGCAAGTTGATGATGGATTTTATAGTCGTATCACAAGACCTGCGCCCATATGTTCTAGACACTTAAGTAAAGAGAGGGGCTGAGCTGTCAACCAATCAACAAGTGGTGGTGAGTTGCCATCACATGGCAGGGGAGGATGCTGGACAGACCTGGCGCACCTAAACGTATAGTGAAGGTGCGTTAGGAATGCCTGACAGAGGCCCCGGTCCATGATGATATCTTCAACACATACCTCCGGCAGATCTTTAACCGCATTCCAATGGAGACTGGGGACATTTAGTCTGAATACACCATGTTCAGGACCTCCATTGTGGAAGCTGATGCACTGAGCTGAGGACACAAGGTGGTTGGCGCCTGTCGTGGTGGTAACCCCCGAACCAAATGGTGGACACAGAAGTGAAGGGAGTCACCAGGCTGAATAAAGAGTCCTATCGGGCTTGGTTAGCCAGTGGGACTTTGGAGCCAGCTGATAGGTATCATCAGGCCAAGCAGAACACGGTTCAGGCAGTGGCTGGGGCAAAAACCTTGTGTGGGAGGAATTCGGAGAGGCCATGGAAAAAGACTTTCGGCCCGTCTTGAAGAGATTCTGGCAAACTGTCAGGCGACTCAGGAGGGGAAAGCTGTGTTCTACCTGCACTGTGTATAGTGCAGGTGGAGTGCTGCTGACTTTGACTAAGAACATTGTCGAGCAATGGAAGGAGTATTTCAAATACCTCCTAATCACACTGGCACATCTTCCATGGAGGAAGCAGAGTCTGGGGACAAGGGGGACAACACGTCTATCTCCAGGGAGTAAGGTCTTTGAGGCAGTTAATACAACTCCTTGGTGGCGGGGCCCTAGGGTGGATAGGGCTTGCCCTGAGTTCCTGAAGGCTGTGGATGTTGTAGGGCTATCTTGGTTAACACAACTCTACAATGTTGGGTGGAGATCAGGGTTGGTACCTCTGGATTGGCAGACCGAGGTGGTGGTTCCCATCTTTAAGAAGGGGGACCGGAGGGTGTGTTCCAACTATAGGGGGATCAGACTGCTCTGCTTTCCGCAGATGATTTGAAACAGACATGGTTGTTAAGATAACAAGGTAAATGATTTAGATTGTAAAATATCTTATCCTTATAAGGTCTGATAAGGTTCTGTGTGCACTTGTGTACCATGAGATGAGAGGAAGCAGCCTCGACATTATAATTTCCATTATAGCTTTAGGAACCAGACTGTTATGTTCCATTAAAGTGCAAGACTTCACACTTTTAAATGTTCATTTGAGATATGACCTATTGCAACTTCCTGTTTTTATAGTTTAGCAAGACGCTTACTTCTGCTTTTCTTCTTACCTCATACACACATGTTAAATTCATTGAAAGGTCGTATGTCTATGTATGGTATGGCTGAAAGCACACAGGCACACATGCACCTACACACACCCACACCCACAGAATTAGGGCTGGGTATCGTCACTGATTTCTAGAATCAATTCGATTCCGATTCACAAGGTCCTGAATCGATTCGATCCACAATTCGATTCGATTTGAATCTGGGAAATTTTGCCTCAGACAGTCAGAAATATTATAATTCAGATCAGTATATTTATATATTTTTGTATCTATAAAAAGGAAGCTGACACTCACAAGTCTTTATCAAAGGTGCAAGCATCACAGCAGATGCCTTTGTGTTAAAGCAGCTGAAGATGAAACACAGAAAAACATGAAGGGGATTTTCCTGTTCTGGGATTTTATAAAAATATTCTGCAGTAGATCAAAAACGAAAGAAAACCATTAATCAACATATGAACATTACCTCTGAAGTTACAGAGGTTTCATTAGAGACACGGCTGAGCGTTTTGAATTTTGCATAATTGTAAAAAGTTTAAATTTGTCCAGTAGCCTATTGAACGGCAGAAATTATGTTTTCTTTTTGGAAGTAAGTAAAAGGAAAATAAAAAACAGCAGCCGACAGCGCTGTAAACAATGGTAGACTTGTGCGTAACAAGCAAGCGAATAATGCAGAAAACAGATTTTTAGACGGGAAACTGTTCTTGAAGTACACCGAAAGAGAGAGAGAGAGAGAGAGAGAGAGAGAGAGAGAGAGAGCTGTGCATGAAGTGTGGTGGAAGCAAAAAGAGTTCAGGTGAAGGGATCTTTTCCTCGACCTGGGCTGACTTCCCTCGCAAGCCAAAAACACAGACACCGCCTTCTTGTCTTGTTTTGTCATGCAGTTGATTGTCTCGTGTTCCAGTGGGTTTGTGCCTAGATAAACCTAACACCCAGTGTTTTGATTTTTGTAGTTGTCATGGCTGTGTGCAGGCAGGCAGGGAGGAAGGAGCCAAAATGCAGGACTCGGAGGCAGATGTAAACTCAAAACACGCAGCTTTATTGCTGGGCAGAAAAGGAACATAAACTTAACTAAACTAAGAATACAGAAATAAACTAAGCAGACAGGCAGGCTAGCAGACGGGACACACAGTTAACTTGAGGGTAGAAGACGTTAATGACGCGACACCGAGTAGGGGAGGACACAGACACTAAATACAAGAGATGAACGGAGCGAAGAGGAAACAGCTGGGAGACACGGCTGATGCTGATTACACTGACGAGACAGGGAGAGCACAAAGCTGAATGCACTGACACAGGACACAGACCTACAAAATAAAACAGGAAGCACACGACAGACAGAGACACAGACGCAGACTCATAAGCAGGCATAATGACATCATGGACAGACAGGGGGGACATGGAAGGAGGGACGAGGACAGGCACAGAACAGAAACCTAACAAAATGGCGAATAATAATGGAATGCCTAATCAGAATAACAAAAGCATAAAGAAACACAAAACACTGAGTCAACAGGCTCAGGACCACGGCAGTACCCCCCCACCCCCACCCCTCCCCCCCAAGGGCTGGCCCCAGACAGCCCAACAGAACACACGACCCGGAGGCCGACAGCACAAGAGGCCAAAACAGTTCAGTTCCGGAGGCCGACCGTGCGAAAGGCAGCGGCAGCGGGGCAGGTCCGGAGGCCAGCCGCGTGGACGGTAGTAGCGGTGATGGACAAACAGTTCCGAGGGCCGGCCGTGCGCACAGCAACGGCGGGCAAACAGTTCTGGGGGCCGACCGTGCAGACGGCAACGGCGGCGGCGGCGTAGAAACAGTTCTGGGGGCCGACTGCGTGCATGGCAGCGGCGGCGACAGAGCAAGTCCGGAGGCCGGCCACACGGAAGGCAGTGGCGGCGTTCAGGAGGTCGTCCACCGTGGCGTCGATGTCCAACTGGCAGAAGCCTGGCAGAAGGCCGACGATGTTGAGGCAGCAGTACAGGACCCAAAGGTTGAGTGGCCCCCCCAGCACTGGACGAGGCCGAGGCAGAGGCTGGACCAGGCGAAGCTGAAGCTGAAGCGGAGGCTGGACCAGGCGAAGGCGAAGTTGAAGCTGGACCAGGCAAAGCCAATGAAGCTGAAGCAGAGGCTGGACCAGGCGAAGCGGGTGAAGCTGATGCGGAGGCTGGACCAGGCGAAGCTGATGCGGAGGCTGGACCAGGCGAGGCCGCAGACTCGGAGGCTGCTGCAGGCGGCGTGGATGAAGCTGCTGCTGCAGGCGGTGTGGATGATGAAGCTGCTGCCGCAGGCGGCGTGGATGATGAAGCTGCTGCCGCAGGCGGCGTGGATGATGAAGCTGCTGCCGCAGGCGGCGTGGATGATGAAGCTGCTGCCGCAGGCGGCGTGGATGATGAAGCTGCTGCCGCAGGCGGCGTGGATGATGAAGCTGCTGCTGCAGGCGGCGTGGATGATGAAGCTGCTGCTGCAGGCGGCGACGTGGTGGAACAGCTGGTGGCTGGACAGGCTCCTCGGGCCCCCCAGCTGCCGAGGAAGGTTGCTGGACGGGCTCCTCGGGCCCCCCAGCAAAAGCAATCACAAAACCAGCGGGCACTGGGGCATTTCACGGAAGAAGGGGCATTTCACGGACGCCTGCCCTTCTCGGTCAAAAGAGTCAGCCCGTCAGTAAAGGTGGGGATACTGACGGGTACTCCCGCACTCAAAGCACTCACCCACCAGTCGTCTTCTTCTCCGGGTGAATCTAGTCCGCCCCAGTTGCATGGGTTGCTCCTCATCAGCCGGAGAGTCAGGTTCCTCCTCCCTCCATTCCAGTGAGGGAAGTCCAGTTGGAACTCCTACGCCCCTTGCTGACCGCCGCCCATCTCCAGATTGTCTGCCAAACTCTCGCATATGGTCATCCAGACTGATACACAAATTCACCAAGGCACTCAACAATTTAGGTAGCTCTTTAGTTGCCAACTCACGTTTGATGTTCTTGTTTAGGCTGTTTAAGAAAGCCCCTCGGAGTGCCTTCTCCTCCCAGCCGGCCTCTTCGGACAGGATCCAAACATCTACGGAAAAGTCAGCAACGCTCCGCCGGCCCTGTTTCAATGTAAACAAACGATGAGCAGCACTGTCTGGGTTAGACCCCTTATCAAACACACATCGAAATTTGCTTAAGAAGTTACTGTATGAGATAGAGGGCAGAGCGCTCAGCACCGCTTGAGCCTACTGCAGAGCCCGTCCAGTCATTAGCTCGACCACAAAGGTGATTTTGGCAATGTCAGAGGCATACGCTTGAGTCTGCTGCCTAAAAACCAAGGAGCATTTAGTCAAAAACCCCCAACATTTATCCAGGTCCCCGCCGAATTTCTCAGGCATCGGTAATGTGTGTTCATGTCGGGGTGGAGATGGCGGAAGAGGAGACGCCGCTGCTTCATCTAGCAAGGCTACAGGTGGTTGTGGTAGTGCAGGGCCCCCCTGTGGTTGAATGGGTGCCCTGGGTGTAGCGAGCAACATACCTTTTAGCTCCGATACCACCTGTAGTAACGCGGACTGCTCCTCTGCGACATGCTGCAGCATTTTCTCATGTCACTCCAATCGTTCAGGCTGGAGCGCGATCTTGCGCTGGAGGGGGGTAGAGTCCACTGAGTCCATTGCTGGCTGGATTGTTCTGTCACAGCTAATGGAAGGTGTGGACTCAGGCGCGGAGCTCTGGGTTTAAGCAGACAGTGCGTTTATTTACAGTGCTTGAAATACAGTCTTTAAATAGCAAGATATCCACAAAATGTCCTTTCTCTCAATTCCCAAAAGTGGTGTAGGTGAGTTTCCCCGTGAAGTCTGTGTGCACTCCTTCCGTGTGAGTTCCTCCTCCTGAAAACACCAGTGAATCCTTTCTTTCCACTCCCCCGTCCCGTACTTCTCCACCTGAGAGACGAGCAAACACAACAGCGGATAAGAAGGCTTGCCTTGCTATGCGGGTTACAGAATCACGAGCACACTTAGCTACTGAGCTCCGAGTACAATCCAGCGTAGACTGCCGACTGGACGACCTGCAAATAAACAAGCAGGTCGTCCGGGGAGGACCGTCCGACCGTCACAATAACAACACAACGCACAATGAGGTGGTACTCAATTGTAACAGAAAACAACAGAAACCAAATACAGTCAAGTCGAGCCTCCTTTCCACTAGTACCTACTTAGGTACTAGTAGAAAGGAGGCATTACTTGCCGCCTAGTGTCATGGCTATAGTTTTAGATATAGTTTTAAATAAGTGCTGCTGAAGATTTTACCATGTCTTTTGATAAGGCCGAGGCCTATCAGCTTCTCATTTGTGATGATGATGTGATGACTACAATTGGTAGTTTTTCTTTGGTAGCATAGTTCTTGACAGTGAATACGTTACAATCTAAGAGTTATGTAATGAGTGGAAGAAACTTTAGCAACAAGCTCAACACAAATCTCTCCAGATCTGTGGCGCTACCAGAGGTGGCGTGCATTACGGTAACCTATGCCGCCTGAGATGTGCCTCTAACCACGACCTGGCGTTTTTGGCCCAGATGGCATTATTAAATGTTAGGTCGTTGATGAACAAGACATTTATCGTGAATGACTTTTTTACCACTACAGGTCTGAATTTACTCCTCCTGATGGAAACCTGGATTCGTCCTGGTGAGTCCAGTTTCCTTTTTCTGAGCTCCTTCCCCCAGACTGTGCTTTTTTCAGGTTTTCTCTCAAGGATTGGACATTTGTGTCAAGGACACTAGCAACACTGGGATCTCTGATCACTTTCCAGTCATTTTTGATGCTGATCTATGCAAAACTGATCTGAAGCTTGGAGGCCCTCGATGCCTTGTGCATATCATTGATTATGGGACTGCGGCTGAATTCTCGTGTCTTTCTCAGAATCTGTCCTCCCTGATACAGATGGCATCACACAGTCTTTATTTGATGATTTTGCCAACTGCTTACTTACTTGCACCCCGATACTGGATACTCGCCTATAAAAGTGAAACGTCCTAGAAGCTGTTCCCGACCTTGGTTAAATGACTCTACACGAGCCCTACGCCGTACCTGCCGTCAAGCCGAGAGGTGGTGGAAAAAGGATAGGCTCCAGGTGTCCCTTAATATTTTATGCAGGATGCCCTTCCAATTCCAGAAATCTGCTAAGATAGCCAAAGCTGTTTTTCTGTCGGCTATCGTTACAAATAAGTCATAATCCACGTATTTTATTCAATATTTTTAATTCCCTGGTTAACCCTTATCCTGAAGCATCGAGGCTGGCTTCTTCGGCCATTTGTGAGGAGTTTTTAAATCACTTCACTGATAAAACTGCTACCTTAAGAGCCTTAAAAGCTCCGGTGATGAGCCAAGCCCCTGCTTTACACTGCTCTATGACACTTACTCCGTTTGAAGCAGTGCCACTTCCTACCCTTAAGGGAATTATTGACCATTTAAAAAATTCAAGTTCTGTTCATAACATTCTCCAATCTCACATTATTAAGGAAGGATTTAATGTAATTGGGCCTTGTATATAGGCAGCACGGTGGCACGGTGGTTAGCATTGTTGCCGCACAGCAAGAAGGTCCTGAGTTCAATTCCACCATCAGGCCGGGGTCTTTCTGTGTGGAGTTTGCATGTTCTCCCCGTGTTTGCGTGGGTTCCCTCCAGGAACTCCGGCTTCCTCCCACCGTCCAAAGACATGCAGCTTGTGGGGATAGGTTAATTGGATAATCCAAATTGCCACTAGGTGTGACTATGTGAGTGCGAATGGTTGTCTGTCCTTGTGTGTTGGCCCTGCGACAGACTGGCGACCTGTCCAGGGTGTACCCCGCCTCTCGCCCTATGACAGCTGGGATAGGCTCCAGCACCCCCCGCGACCCTGAAAAGGATAAGCGGATGCGAATGGATGGATGGATGGATGGGCCTTGTATATTATCACTAATCAATCTTTCTTTGTCACTGGGTTGTGTTCGGGCTGCCTTTAAACATGCTGTAGTGAAACCTGTTCTTAAAAAGCGTTCCCTTGATCACTCTAACCTCGCTAATTACAGACCTATCTCGCATCTTCCGTTCCTGTCAAAAATCCTCGAGAAGATAGGTCTGAAGTTGTGATAGGACTATCTGAATACGAATAACATCTGGGATAAATTCCAATCTGGGTTTAAACTGCGCCATAGTACAGAAACGGCACTTTTGGGGGTCTTCAATGATCTTCTTTTAATTACTGACTCTGGGTGCCCTGTGGTCTTAGTTTTGTTGGACCTGTCCTCTACTTTTGATCTGGTGGACCATAATATCCTCTTAATGAGGCTTGAACATCTGGTTGGCATTACGGGTATGGCTTTTAGTTGGTTTAAATCCTACTGATCGGAGAGATCCTTCTCTGTCAACATGGGTACCTACTCCTCTTCCATTGCCCCCGTTATCTGTGGTGTTCCTCAGGGGTCTGTGCTGGGTCCTATGCCGTTTTCTCTATATATGTTACCCCTTGGTCGTATTATTGAAAAGTACAAACTCTCTTATCATTGCTACGCAGATGACATTCAAATTTATTTTTTCTTTCCGATTCCGCAAGTAATTTGGATGTTTACCTGGACGAGTCCTTTAAGTTTGAGAAGCACGTGTCCTCTGTTATTAAATCTTGTTTCTATCAACTTTGTTTAATTTCTAAGGCCAAGCCATACTTACCACATGAGGATCTAGAAAAGCTTATCCATGCCTTTGTCACATCCAGGTTAGACTATTGCAACTTCCTGTTCACTGGGCTTCATTCTGCCCTTCAGATTGCAACTCGTCCAAAACGCCGTGGCTCCCCTTCTAACTGGTACTGTAAGGTTTGAGTCTATCACCCCAATTCTCACTGGCCTCCACTGGCTTCCAATTAAATACAGCATTGATTTCAAAATTCTACTGCTTACCTACAAAATCCTAAATAATATCACACCTAGCTACCTTATTGATCTCCTCAGCGTGTATATTCCCAGTAGAACACTGTGATCGTCTGACCAATTGCTCTTGGTGCAACCTAGGTCACAGCTGAAAACCAGAGGTGACCGTGCCTTCGCTTCAGTCGCACCTAACCTCTGGAATAACTTCCCTCATGCTATTCGCGCGTCTGACTCGATCCAGACCTTCAAGTCTCAATTGAAAACCCACCTTTTTAGTCTATCCTTCCAGGCTTCCTAGACCATGCCTTTTAAGTCTACTTTCTTGCCCTCCCCTTTTCCTCCCTTTGCTTATATTGTTTTATCAATTTTATCTTTAAGTCTTACTTGCTTATCTGCGTACTTGTATGCTTGGTTAATCAATGCCTCCCACCTGCTAGCTTATCTGCCTTTGTACTTTACTACTGTTTTTGTCACGGCGAGTGAGAAGAGCCGTGTGGAAAAGGAAAAAGAGGATCCAAACGCAGGCAGTCGTGAAGGTGTGAAGGTGATTTATTGAACACAAAATATAGAGAGGCAAACGGCAAAACGGAAAACTAAACTATACTGGGACAACTAAACTACAGAGCATGAACAAGAACACGAACCTGAACATAAAGGAAGGAAGACAATGGTACATGATGGTGACGGCAGGGAACACACAGATAAAACATGGTGGAAACACAGACGGACCAGCAACTACAATGACAGAGGACACGACTTAAATACACACAGAGAAACACGGGAATTACACACAGGTGGTGGACACAGCTGGGAATAATCAACAAGACGAGACAGAGGGAAAACTGAACACACTCACATGAGACGCAAACCTTCACAATAAAACAGGAAACGAGAACGAGAAACTAAACGTGAGATACAACCGAGAACAAATCCTTAACATGAATAAACAGAAACATAGAATTCTAATAATAATCATCATTATAATAATAATAATAATACTCATAGTGCCCAAAACCACGACAATTATTCAAAAATAAACTAACAATCAAAACTCAAAATACTGGGTCAAAACTGACCCAGAACCGTGACAGTTTTATTGGATTATGTGAAGTACTTTGGCTACCTCTGGTTTTAAATGTGCTATACAAATAAAGTTGTATTGTATTGTATTGATCAATACAGGTGTAATCAGATCAATACTTTAGTTTCGGGGGGGGGGGGGGGGGGGGGGGGGTTCTGTATGTACTGCTGTGGTCATCATAGAGGCAGTCTGGTCTGCTACTGCATTCAAGTATCATAGCACAGAAGAGCCACAGTATGCTCCTCCTCTCCTCTTGTGCTGTGATGTTGTACTATCACGTGACTCAGAAGCACTAGGCAAGCAAGTAAGCATGCTCACACTGAAACATGTTATTTAAATAAAAACATTTACTGGAATTGATACAAATATACCAAATATAATATGTTTCAGATTTGATTGAATATAACTACCCTTTTGTGTTAATTGTGAAAGGGATACTCCGTGATTACCATATTTAAACTACAAGTAGATGTTCTACAGACTTGATAATTTTATTGTTTCTGTTCTGGGTTTTAACTAATTAATTCAGATTAAGCCATTTGATGATGAATCCACCTTTATTATTAAAAAGTATGGTATCGTATTGGTATCTGCCCTGTATTTACTGGATCAGTACCAAATCTTGCAGTCATTGCTACTGACTAGCTTAGCGGGTTCTAACCCTAACTTTTCCAGTGGTGCATCGGTAGTGGACAAATCCCCACAATTTGGAAGACATCCACTATCATACCTATTCCTAAATATTGAACGAATTAGCTGATTTCAGAGCAGTTGCAATTACATCACTTGTAATCAAAACCTTTGAAAAGATCTTAAAAAGTATGATTATGTCCTCCAATAATAACAAACTTGATTCTTTGCAATTTGCTTTTCAGTCAAGTAAAACTCTTTAAAAACAAAACAAAAAAAACACAGTTTAATTTTTGAGGTGCTTTTAGAAGCACCTCAAAAAACCTAGTTCTCATGCATCCTCATATTCTGTGGGAGAGACTGGCCTCCCAGACCAGTTCCCGATTTTAAACTTTCTTACTCTAAGGGTCCAACAGGTCCTCGTTAGTGGACAAATCCTGTAGGATTGTGTTGAGCTCTGATTCACTCCAGTGATGTGCTCTGTCACAACTTATTTTTATTATGTACACAAACAGCTGCAGGACTTCTTATGAGAACAGATTTAGTCAAGTTCTCTGATGACACTGTCCTCTTGTCCTTGCTTTATGACCCTGTTTTACCTGAATTTGTGAAGTGACGTGATGATAACTATTTGAATTTAAATGTCCATCCATCCATCCATTTTCTTTGTTTGGGAATAGTGTGCTATGGTTTTTGGTGTCCCTGGTATACTTTTCCCCATATATACTTTTAGTACACAAGGAACCAGCAGTCACCCACACTTTGAAAACATCTACAACACCGACAGAAGGAAGATTTGGGAACCAGCTTTACCTATACAGTGTCAGCAGAGACTGGTGGGGTCTCTGAACCATCTTTGTTCTCAGCCTATAAGGGACACAAGTGGTCAAATGAACTGCATCACATTTTAATTGGGTTTGATTCATTATCTGCCCCCCTCCCAAGTTGCTGCTACTGCTACAGCCACCACTACCCCTTCTCCACCTCAGCACGTCTTCACACTCCCAGTTCATTTCCACCCTGTTTCTAACATGTTTCTGACTCTAATGCCCAAGAGGCTCTGCAAGACTGCCACCAAAACACTAGGTGGAGGTAGGGAGTATATAGCATTGTTGGCCAATCTTTACTTCTTATTTGTACTTCCTGTGTTTATTTTAACACCTTACTGATGTTCTTGTACCCCATTCCAACCTTGTACAGGCCTGGAATGGAACAGATTGATTCTGTGGTGTGCAATGAAAATCTCTACATCTCCAGCTCTGCCAACTCCAATTAAGCCTCATGTCTTTTTGTCAGTTGCACCTGTCTCCCTCTTATTCACACACGTATTCTGTCTTGCATTTACCTGTCAAACTATACATCACAAAAGGACTCACTGCCATGTTTTAAACCTCAGACCTTTCAAATTGTCCATTATTTATTAAAATGCATTAAAGTTATAACCCAAACATTTTCTAGTGAACTTCTGTAAAAAATAAATTCTCAAAATATCACATCAAAATTTACAAAATAAATGAATACAAAACTTGTGTTGATCCGTCACAAGAGGGCGTAAATGTTCTCTTTATTGCAAGAGCTTGGTTTACCAGTGACAACTGAATGTGGGCCAAAGAGTGAACTAAAGAAATTATTTGGAAAAAAACAAAAACGTTTGGCTCTTCGATACCTTCTTCCACAAGTTTCATTATAAATTATAATGGCTGAATTCGGTTAAGATTACCTCGGGCCTTTTAAATCAAACTGTTAAATGTTCCTCTTAATCATAGTTAAGTTTTATTATTGTTATTATTGTTATTATTGTTATTATTATTATTACTGGTTCTACAAGCAAAACATAGCCAAAATACAATATAAAATGTTAAATGTATGTTACATGTGTATTTAAAACGTATCAGAATACAAACTATGGTAAAATAGCCTGTTTGATATTGAGAACCTTCACAGACATACAGATATTGTAACCTGTAAATTTAAAGAAATAACGGGTATTGTTGATGGAAAAGTCGTGCTTTGTCTCTGTCTTTTCAATACACAAGTGTAAGCTTATATCCCTACAGGAACTGGACGTACTGCTACTTCTCCACTTCCTCCTGTTGCCAACCTGGGAAGCGCTCTCTTCCCGTAGACTGGCAGGCTAAGTGCAAGCGACACTTAGCCCACCATTGGCTGTCCCGACTGCCGAAGGTGGCAGGCAGTGGCGACAGGGAAGGACCGGACCAACGGACCTTTTTGGTGGAAATACCGACATAACGCCGGGAAATCGGGCGGAAACAAAGGGAATATATGTTTTTATAAACGGTCTGGATTTCCTAAACAGACTGAAACGCTGCTAACGTTGAATGTTAGCTGGAAGTTTCCTAGCGGGTGCCGTGATGTGGTGACGCGACTCCACGGAATCGACGGGAAGCTAACGTTAGCTGATGCTAACGCTACTTGATAAATGAATAATTTTTAACAGAGCTTTTAAGACTCATTTCAGGATTTTAGCATTTTAGATAGTGTGAGAAACTTTTATGATAGATTTTATCATGTTGTGTACTTTTATGTTAATGCTTCAATGACTGCCTGATGTTTTTAAGCTAAAATAGAGCAGCAAACATTAGCTTCCTAGCTGGCTAGTAGCTAACATTGGCTAGTTGTCGACTTTAAACTGTCTTTAAGCCAAAGAATCCTGTTTCAAATGAGCTAAACCGACTACGGCTGCTTATTTTTTTCACGTCACTTAACTGTATCAGTTAATGTTCACTAGTTATATATAAGTCAAACTTTATATCTGAGGATGGTCGTTCGTTTTGAGATGCAAAAATGAACGCTTCGTTCCAGAATCCAGATATGCAATCACCGAATCACCAGCTTACTTAGTGCTTGGTGGCTAGCGCAGAGTTAGCCAGTCAAACTTGGAATACTGCCCCCTGCTCACTTTATGCGAGTGTCGCTTTGAGGCCTTTTCTGAAATGATCTTTTTTCTTTTTTTTTCCACCAAGAGGACCCTTTCACTGCCTTAATGCATCCCTGCCTCCGAATGGAATTTCTGTTTTGAATGACTCTGGATACTTGTAAAGCTTGACAAGGCTCTAATCCACAGTTGGAGTTAGCTGGACTTGTTGACGTTTACTTCGTCATAGCATAACCTGGATTTACGAAGGAACTTGGAGTAATAATATTCTTTGAAGGTGAGAAAGAACTTTAACACGAAAATACTTGAGAAAACAATTGTAGGGTTTAACCTAACTCCCAGACGTATCTGATAGCATTACAATGGGCAAGCACTATACTGTCGATGCATTTCGGCTTCCAGTCATCCTCTTGATGGGGATCTAGTTCTTCATTAAAAATAATCATTTAAAAAATGCTAAATACAAAAATACTTTGAATAGATTTGTAATTACTTTGACAATTGGTGGCCCCCTTAATCGTTTGCTATACCTCATTTACTACCCAGCTAGCCCTTATCTTCACCTCTGCAAAAAAGAAAAAGCCTCGAGAATCGCTCCTCTGTAAGTCAGCCAAAGTCCTCTACTTCCACTTGTCATCCTGTAGTTTTTGATGCATGGTGCAGTAGGTATCGGTAGTGCCCCCCGCCATCTGTCACTACCTTTACAAAGATCCTCAATGTGACCATCCCCCTCTTAAACATGGTTTATCCAGAGGGGCTTGACCTCAATAAAAAGCCTTAGTTTGGATTTTGCGTTTCGCTTTGCAGGGGTCTAGTAGGTAGATTTGTTCTAAATAATTGCCATGTATCAAGAATGGTTCCCCTCAGTTATAGGAAAGTGCAGTTGACTGTTTTTGAGATTTTGGTGTACCTAGCTGCTACTTGTTCCCTATTGGAAGTTGTTGTTCCTTTTAGGTTGGTTAAATCCAGCTCACATGATTCCTGGTTTTCTGTCCAGGAGCCTGTCTACAGGACTTGAGCCGCTTGATATGGAGAGCGGCCTTATTACCCAGACCTTCTCAGCTTTTTAGTAAATTTAACTAGAATGGGTTAACGTAATTGTTTTTCTATAGAGTACTATCAGCACAAACTAGTTAACCATTACAGTAAGTCAACTAGATTGAATTGATTTTGGTCTTTGTCCCTTTTGTTAGTCAAAAAGCTACTGTGAGGGTTAATTTAAACTATGGAGATTAAATTACCCCTCATGAGGACTTTCAGACTTGCCCACTGTCTAATCTTATATGTCAGTTTGTTAATAATTTTGTTAATATAGGATCTGTGTGTGTGTGTTTTGTTTTTTGTTTGTTTTTTTGTTTTTTCTTTGGTGTTCTTCAAAGTGGTTTTGGTATTCTGTTTTAACACGTTAATATGCTTTTTGACTTTTTTTGCTTTATTGACGTGACAGTGACGGAGGTCCTTGTTTCTCCTGTTTTCTCCTGTGCTTTATTGTTGCAGATGATGTGCGAGGTGATGCCCACCATCAGTGAGGCCGAAGGCCCTGGTGGTGGAAATGGCGGAGGCCGTCGAGGTTCCGGTTCACCACTTCAATCTGACTCAGAGGGTCACTTTGAGTCGTTGATGGTGTCTATGCTGGAAGAGCGAGATCGTCTTCTTGAGACCCTGAGAGAGACTCAAGAGAATCTGGGCCTGACCCAGAGCAAACTGCATGAAGTTAGCCATGAAAGGGACTCGCTACAGAGACAGCTGAACACTGCTTTGCCACAGGTAAGTGAGAGAGACTTTTTTTCTTAAAGGAAAATCCTATTCTTAGTCCAGGTAGATTAATTCTTAAAGAAATTCAGTGTTTGCCATTCTACAGTTTTTACCTGAGACTAAGCCTTTACTGGAAGAAATAGTACAGAGAATGGTTTGGTTTGGGGAATTGTATGGCTTCTGGATTGTATGTTACAATGGGGTTTAAACTATCAATGCACCAATATTTGGATTGGCTTTCTGCCAGATGGTAACTTGAAAAGCTGGATTGGATATCAATAACAATGAGCCTATGGCCAGTTAATTCAGCTCAGGTGTATGCCGCTTACTAAACCACTTTGGCAGCAGAAGGCAGGTTGCTAGAGGAGGAACTTACATTGTGTAGAGGAATCGAATAGTTTTTATTTTTTGCAGTAGTTTATAATGTAATCACAAATAGTCAAGTAAGAAGACACAACTGAAAAGCTGACAAAGTTGCTCTCTTTCTCTCTTGCTCTCACTGTTATGTTCGGTGTATTACTACTTTGGAAGATTTTACTACAGCCTAACATGTTTCAGCATCCACAAGTCTAATAGGGTCCGTGTGGATGTCCATGTGCCTACCTGTATTTTGAGACCAGGTAGTCTTGTTCACAGTGAATTTACATTATAATGCACCAACTACACATGCGCTCCAAACAATAGGTGTCAATTGGACTTCAAAGAAGTATAACAGGAATGATCGTTTGGCTATGCGGTTTTCAGCTGTCTGTCTGTGACACCTAGGAGTGAGAGGGTAAAAACTAGTGGTCTTACTGCACAGCGTCCTAATAACTCAAACTGAGTGCAAACAAATTGGGCGAACAGCAAGAATATATTTATTTGATTGTAGTTATTATTGTCCTGTTGACCTATTGTCCAGCTTTTTTTTTTCTCTTCCTTAAAGCGTCACACTGCCTCCAACAGCTTGCCTTCTTTCCTGATGCCAGGTGTATTTTTTTCCACACACGGACAGTAGAGAACAGAGATGTCAAACTCATTTTACAATTTGGGCCACATACAGCCCACTTAAGGGGGCCAGACCAGTGAAACCCCCTTTCTGTCAGTGTAAAGAAGTGACATGTTTAACTGTTCACTACATGATAAAGTAAAAGCTGCTTTGACAAAGAAAGAAATCTGTTAGTACGACTCTTTGGACTGAAATGTGTAAAATTATAGAAAGGTTCTGGAAGCTTATTGTCCACTGTCCAGTTTTGTTTTGTTTTTGTTTTGTTACTGTAGTTGTAAAAAACAAAAAAACAACCCATTGTTATAGTAGAAAGTGAAAAATGGAAACATTTCTATCATTTCATTGTTTATTGCTTAATTACTTTGTAGTATAAATGGTCATAACGGAGTATTTTAAGCAGTAGGAAATATGCAGTCATTATAGGATACCCCTCCTTGCATGTTCCTCAGAAGCATTTATCTCATTCCGCCAATCCTGATTGACTGATGATCATGACAACCATGTCGCGTAGAGCCGCCCACCCTTGCACTTTTACATAGTCGTTATTCAAAAACCTCTTCTCGCAGCGATATCTCTGCATATCTAAACCTTCGTAGGCTAGCTAGCTTAACTGTCCACAGACGGGAGTGTTAGCTTTTCCCCCCCAACGGGCACTAGCTACCTCTCGTCTCTCCTGAACCCAGGTCTTCACCGTAGATTGGACGTCATACCACTTACCTCCGGTAAGGCGGTCTTGTCTGCACGATTTAGCACACCAGCTAACACCACTCTTCTTCGGACGAGACTAGCAAACCAACTAACTTGTATCCCTCTCCGTTAGCATCCCAGCTAGCAAAAAATCTTTTTGGTTTTTGGACAAAGTTTGTGTTTTCCATTGTTTAAGCACCGGTTCCAACCAAAGGAGGTATGTTGTATCAACAGAAAAGGCTAACTTGGTTATTACTTTGCAGAAAAAAAGAGTGCTAAAAATAAAAACATAAGAGGTTTTTGGACAAAGTTTGTGTTCTCCATTCTTTAAGCACCGGTTCGAGCACCGGTTTGAGCACCGTTTAAGCACCGGCACCGTTTCAAAAGTACCGGTTTGGCACCGGTATCGGATAAAACCTAAACAATACCCATTCTTATTCAGGTCATCAAACAAATTTTAATATCAGTCAACGACGATCCTTTTATATAAAAAATTTAGTCTTTACCCCTCAGGCAGAAAAGGTTGATGGGGTAGTGTCGTCCATCCGCGGGGCGGAAATTAAGGTTGGGCGACTGGACGAATATATTGACTATCGACGATAGCCTGAGCCTCTCACCAATTGTTTTTACCGAGCGATTTATCTGTTTATTAGCCCATCAGTAAGTTTTGTAATAATGTTGGTTGAAGCTTAAAAAAAAAGCAGTCAGCGGGAAAAAACATAATAGCGCTGTTTTATTGCCTATGTTCAGAAAAAAACAAAAACATTTTATTTTAATTAAAAAACCCGCAATGGTAGGGAGGGAAACAAAGAGAAACTGGCTTCTTTTTTCCACTATAACCGTGTTTATAGGCTGTTCCAAACAACAAATGCAAAATTAAACAAGAAGTAAGTTAAACATCAAAATGTTTCTTCCACTGAACATTAAAAAAAAAAATCTCAGACGTAATGTTAAGTCTTTTGTGTGATTTGGCGCATCTCATATAAATGAATGACTAATCCAAAAAGTAGCTATATTAATACTGAAACAAACAAGAAAAGAAGGTAAAATATTCCCTCCAAACAAAACTTATAAAATCAAAATGTGCAAATCAGTCCTTGCATGATTACATTGCTCCGCCCATCAAAAAGTCACCTGCGCAAATATATCGCCTATCGTCGTTTGTTGGACTGACGAATGTCGGTTGAATGTTGGGCAGTGTGGACATCCAAATTTGTGAACATGAGAACGAGGCGACGTAGGATTGTGATACCACAGGTACATCTACGAAAAGTCTCAAACAAGTTTGAATCTCAGTGGCCTCGACCTCAAGGTCAGAGGTAAAGTTTTCTTTAGATTTAAAAATCTTGTGAACACAATTTCAAATGTATACCATCGGTGTGTTTCCTAGGAGGCTGAGGGGTAGCACTGGCATCCACCAGTATTTTGAAATGATGATTTTGTCTATTAAGGGGGAAGAAACCTAGCCAAACGTTTCCAAAAAGATGACCTTAATTTCCCTAACCACACTCAGGCCTGATTACACCCAGACTACAAGCTACTGTTAGTAACAGACTGATGAACCTGCCCAGGGTGTAGCCCAACTCTCGCCCTATGGTAGCTGGAATAAGCTCCAGCCCCAGGCTACTCTGATAAGGATAAGTGGGAGAAAATGGATGGATGGTTAAAAAAACGAAATAATGTTTTCATTTAGCACATGTCAAATTTTGTGCTTATTGTTAGGCTTCATCCATCTCTTTGAAATCATAACATCCATGGTGATATTGTGCTTCCTGTTTTTAAAAGACCAGTGACCAAATTTTCTGTTCTGGTCAGTGCTACAAAGGCATGAATTGAGAGTGCACAGTAGTAAGACACAGAGACAAAGGCTGGCTTGTTGCACATAGTGACAAGAAAGTGACAGAGTGCAAGTGTTGCTTTTGGCCAAATGTGAGCTGAATTAATAGATTAAAACGAAACGGACACGAATGGAGAAGAGTGCTTTTTTATGTAGTTTAGTTTTAAAGGCCAGTTGCTTTATTCTTAAAGCTTTACCAGCCTATTTATATTAATTATCTAGAATGGTTTTTTGCTGTTGTTGTTTTAAATGGATATTGCTTTACATACATGCATACATTTGGTATGTTTTGTAGGTTTTTGTAGGCAATACTGGTTTCAAATTCCTCTACATTTAAATGGATTCAAATATTTCATTCCATTTTTTCTTATTCAGCCATTTCTCAGTGTGCTTAAGATCATTATCCTGTTGAAAGGTCCAACTCTGGTTAATATTCAACTGTTGAATAGATGGCTTCTTTTTTGCTTCACATTCTTAAACTCTCTTGAAACTCTTTCATGTGATTCTTCTGTAGGTTGCAGAGGTGGTTTGTTGTGCTGGTGCCCAGTTTGCAGGATCATTTGGACAGTAGTTTTCTGGTCCATATCAGACTTTGTTACAGAGGTGTAGCTCCTCATTTTGGAGCAAATGCCTCAAGTTTTTTTAGCTGGTCCTTCTGGGTTGCCATGGTGACTACTGCAAATAGCAATGAAAGAATATTTCAATAAGAAGTGTATTTTGCGCAGCACAAAATAAGCAATAGACTACAATATAATTTGATAGACATTTTAATATTGTCATTCCTTATGTTTTGTGATATTGGACCAACCCTAAAGGAATTTATTATAAACATTTGGTTTATGCTCCATTTTTAGTGTTTTTTAAATGTGTTAAGAAGATTTTAAATGAGATGCACTTCTCTACAGCGTCATGTGAGTAAACCTGTTCTTTAGCTCATCTTTTTGTTTAAATCTATTTGCAAACACATGGAATGTGTAAATTTAATAAAATGACTTTTCACCCATGGTGTTCACTAGTGCGGAACTGATTCCTTGAGGAATTCAATTGTAGAAAATTGTTGACACAAATGTTTTTGCTTCGTTTTAAACAAGTCTCTGCAATGCGCCACTGTTACCATGGACACTCAAGAGTTTCACCCTCGTTTATAACACAGAACTGTAATAGAAAGGTACTTTGGTGCGGTGTGTGAATAAAAAAAATTTGGGAGCATTAACTGACGCAGCCCCAGTTTTTCAACAAAAAGATTGATAATACATCAGCATCAGTGAAGATAAACGCTGGCTTGGAAACCCTCCAATGCGGCTGAATTACAACAGTTCTGCAAAGATGAGTGGACCAAAATTCCTCCACAGTGCTATTGCCAGTTATCGCAAATGCTTGATTGCTGTTGTTGCTACCAAGGCTTGTTGTTGCTTTTTATTTCAAGACTTACCTAACATTTTTCAGATTTAAAGTAAAATACAAGCAATCACGGTACACTTAAACTCGCAGAAACAAACACATACAAACGAAAACACACCAAACCTGCGTCATCCAGGAGATAAAATACTGTCCCAAAGTATTGAGTGTTTGTATATATTTGCATTTAAGAAAATAATTTCTTTTAAAAAAGTGAATTTAATATGGCACATAAATACATTCAAATGTTTTTTTTTTCTGTTTTGTTTTTTTGTTTTTTCTCGTTTTAACAGACGTTGTCTGCAGTTGAACTTTAAAGCATTGCAGTTTTGAAAAAGGAAACCAATGAGCAGTTCATTTAGAAAAACCTGGGTATTTTTCCCTTCTTTTGAATATTTTATTACGGTTAATAATTAAATCACACAAAAAAGAAAGAAATGGATGGTACCTTTATAACTGAGCAGACAGCACTTTATTTTGTTATTAATCATTCCAGCCCCTGTATTTCAAAAAGCCAGAACAACTGCAGTATCTACACCTATTGCACACAAGTATTGTTTAAGTGCTTTTCCAAACTGCTGCTAGCACTTGTATTCTATAGATCTAGTTCATTTTGTAGTTCTCCTGTGAAGAATTTATAGCTGAGTCTTTTCCTATAGACCTGTTGAAGCAACAACTGAGCAATTGCTGACATCAATAATAGGTGCCATAGCAATTTTTTAGGAAAAAGCCATAAAATGGTGCAGTGCAGCACCAGTACATGTAATTTTGGCAATTGGGTGGGCAGTGGAAGCATTTAAAAAAACAGACAAAAAAAAATTAAAATTAAAATGCATTAGAAGGAAGCAGGAAAAATATAGCACATTTAAATAATGCATTCACAATTTTATTAATATACCCTTATTAAATAAATCTATAATTGTTCAAGAATCTTTGCATGTACTTGTACCACAAATGTAACATAAAAGAAGAGTAAAAATAAGAATTTTCTCCTTCTTTTAATTAATTGAGTTCTTCTCTATTGATGTGGGTTTTTGTCTGTTTGTTTTGTTTTGTTTTTTGGTAGCAGGCTTAGCAACTCTGTACAGAGCTATTGTGGTGTCTAATTAGGTTTGATGGTGGGTCCCCGTTTAGGAGAACAGATGCCCGGTGCACAGTGTCACATTTCAGCACCTATAAGCTTTTAAGAGCAGCTAAAGTCATTATGTAGAAGGCAGGCCTGTTCTGATCAGTCTCAAGAGCATCAGTCTGCTGACTGTACAGAAAAAAAATGTAGCAATTATTGTCATGCACTGTGGGCTCTTAAAAAGTGTAAGGTTGTTATGAAAGTTTAAAATGAGTACCTGTGTGTAGCTTAGAATAGCTGCAGTTAGACTGTCTTTGTTGTATAAAACAGCCTCTAGGGACGATAGAAGACTTCACAATTTAGACATGGCCTTGTCTCCATGCTTTGTCCAGTTGAAGAGAGCAATAAAAAAAACAAAACATGGGCTGTCTCCAAGTACTAGACAGAGAGGATAGCTGTTCCTATCATAGCCTATACAAGAATACACCACATTTGAAGACACAAATCAAATAGTTTAAGCTAGTTTATAACAATTCATGTCAGCCTCGAAAGTGTACTGTTATTGTATGAAACATGGCATCGGCGGATGGGAGCGGGTGAAAGGTTGATTTTCTACATGTTAAAGCTAGTTGAACAGGTGGTCTGATAAACTGTTTTTGTCCTTTAATGCAAATGTTTTGATTGTGCTGAAAATAACAGGAGTCATTGTTATTACGTTATCTTTTCACTTTACATTGACTATCTCCAACATGGGGTCTCTTATTTCTTGTCTGGTGTATATTTGTTAGCCTTAAATAGAGCACTGGCTGCAGCTTACCACAGAATGTTAGTTCACTCGCCCCTACAATTTACCTAAATCTATTTTTATTTGTTTCTAATGGAAGTACTGACCTCTTCCAAGAGCAAGAAGTTAACAAGTGTGATAGATAACATAATTACATCTTGCTGGTGACTTAACCCTTTAAGACCTACCATAGAACCAAGTCCGCCAGAGCTTATATTATATTTTTACATGTTGTAGTGCCATTTTCGGGAGCATTTCAAGTTGCTGTACATCAATACAACCATTACAGCCTAAATTTTAATAATATGTCTGCATTAAGTGCATAGTAATTACATAAATTGCAAAAAAAGTGCAATAAACTACAAAAAAGTTGAAAATTGTTTTTGTTTTTTAACATATATTTCTAGTTAGAGAAATTTAAGAGGCTTATCCTTCAACACTACATTTCCGCGAAAATGACGTCACTTCCGGTTTCGGGCAGGTCATGGAGGACATGCGATAGTTCGTGCTGATGGCCGTAGGAAGTGTTATGAACAGCTGATTGGATCGGCAAAGCGTGTTTCTGGAATATTATGTTTTTGTTGCTGCAAGTGCTTTTTATGCAGTTTTTGCAAAGCCATATGTGGAAGGAAACTGTGACCGAGGACAAGCTGATGGCATAAGATGTAAGTACAACTCCTCCGGTTTCATATGCAAAAAAAATTATTGCGCTAGCTCACGTGGTTGCAGTGCTAAGGGGATTTAAAAATAGTTATGCAAAACGGAGCGTGCTGCTCTGACTGGTTTTAAAGGGTTAAAGGAGTGATGTATTCTAGCTACATAAACATTTGATGGGTAAATTATATCTAGGAGTGAACTGTTAAATGTATCGGAGGAGCGGACCTATACTGAGATTTAAGTTTGGTGGAGTGATCATCTTTGGATACCTAATGGTAGCAACACTGGTTGTCTAGGTTCTTATTTGTGCTGACCCGTTTGCAACTGGTACCAGTTTAAAACAATCCTCAGTGCCCAGCCCTACTTATAACTTGCATTGTCATTATACTTTAGGCACCCGATGTACTATTTCTTATAGAGTACCCTTTTGTTCTACTTGAGCGCTCAAAGCGCTTTATACGGCATGTCTTATTGACCCATTCGTTCATTCACCCCCCAGTTTTCATTTCACAAAATGAAGCACGCGACTTGATGGATTACGTTATCATCACATTTGCTAACCTGTTGCTCTTGGAACATTGCTGCATTTCCTATGGTTTGTCAAAATTATGTGCATATTAAACTTCTCTCTCATGTATATGCTAATACAATTTTTATTAGTGTAGTACTGACTGTAGCTAAAAATTATTGAAAAGTGACATTTATTTTAAATTTTCAAACATGCTGGTTCTATAGTTGCTAGAGTTATACACTTGCATTGAGAGATGTACGACAATAACATTTAGTTGACTGCAGTCGTGAATCTATTGACCTCTAGTGGTGAAATTTTACACAAAGTAACATTAAAGACCGGAAATAGCACTATCCAAATGCTCGATTCTGTACAGTCAGTGTATAAAAACAATTTTCTGTCACCAAACAGAAAATCCTCATGTCATTGGACAGAAGCAATGCTTCACTAACCAATGTTGGAGCACAAAGTTATACAGCTTCCTTCAGGCTTCTTTGCAGCAGCCATGTTAACAGCTGAGGTGAACAGCAGTCTGACAGGTCCGGGATGCTGCAGTTGAGTTTTACTGACTTTTTAAATAAAAATTTAAATTTCCTATTTAGTGTGTTTATTATTTACTTATGTTAACATGTAGTGTGTACAAAAATGGTTTCCTACACCGTTGTAGAAACTTGCTGGCTTGCAGTTGCAATGCCCTGACTTTTGGCTATGTATTATACGCGTGTCTGCTTTGTCAACAAGCTGTGGACGGTCAGCTAGGACACTTGTACTTGACTTGACACGAAGGGCCTTTGCTAACTGGTGGGACTGCCATTATGACAGCTAGGCAGTCCGCCTATGTGAAGCTGTGTGTGGGGAAACAATACCAAGGTGTTATGGTACTATTTTCAGTGGCAGGTTATTGCAGTATCATTCTAGTATAGCATGAAACATAGTGCCCACAAAATTCCTGTTTGCTTTATCATGTGTTCTGTCACATAGTGTGCTGTGCATTCTTGTCTTTGGTATTGACATAACTGTGTGTCACTGTTTCCTGATCTTCTTCCTTTGTGCAGTGATGCCAGAGCTACATTCGCAGTTAGAGAGCATGAACACTGAGAAATTAAAAGATTTAATGTTAAAAATATACTTGATACTCTCCAAGTTGACACCTTGGACACATTTTGGTCCGCTATAATGTTTTTTTTAGTATCTTGAATTTTATGTCACTAAGCCACACAAAAAGAATATTTACTATATACTGTTGGTGGAATTTTTCTGTGGGAGAGCTTACTAAGAATAATGAAATACTAATCCAAATAAAAGGGATAAACATAAATGCATAATGTTAATGCTGAAAATTATGTTTTGTTTTTCTTAAGAAAAACATTTTTCTCAAATCATTTTTTAAATCTCTGTGTCTGAATCAACCAAATCTTTAATTGTATTATAATCCAAACATGACTCTTTCTCACAATGGCGTTTAACCCTTTAAGACCTACCATAGAACCAAGTCCACCAGAGCTTATATTATATTTTTACATGCTGTGGAGCCATTTTTGGGAGCATTTCAAGTTGTTATACATCAATACAACCATTATAGCCCAGATTTTAATAATATGTCTGCATTAAGTGCATAGTAATTACACAAATTGCAAAAAAGTGCAATAAACTACAAAAAAATTGAAAATCGTTTTTGCTTTTTCAACATATATTTCTAGTTAGAGAAATTTAAGAGGCTTATCCCTCAAAACTGTAAATACAAAAAAGTTGCACAAAATAGTTTCCCACCACAGGAAATTTATTTTGAGTGTCTTCATAGTTTTATTTTTGAAATACACCAATTTTTATATACTGCAGGAAAAACGAAAATAAATATTATAGTGCAAATTTGCAAAAAAGCAGCATATGCATCAAAATAAACTATTTCCAGCAGTGCAATATGAGTCCTAAGCATCCCAGAAACGACACAGAAAGTCATAAAGTCAAACATAACTTTTAAAAACACCAGTATAGGCTCATGAGGCCTTGATGGTAAAAAAAAAACTACATTTCCGCGAAAATTACATCACTTCCGGTTTTGGGCAGGTCATGGCGGACATGCGAAAGTTCGCTCTGACGTCTATTCCAACGTAGGAAGTGTTACGAACAGCTGATTGGATCGGCAAAGCGTGTTTCTGGAATATTATGTTTTTGTTGCTGCAAGTGCTTTTTATGCAGTTTTTGCAAAGCTATATGTGGAAGGAAACTGTGACCGAGGACAAGCTGATGGCATAAGATGTAAGTACAACTCCTCCAGTTTCATATGCAAAAAAAATTATTGCGCTAGCTCACGTGGTTGCAGAGCTACCGGGATTTAAAAATAGTTACGCAAAACAGAGCGTGCCTGCTCCGACCGGCTTTAAAGGGTTAAGTGGAGAGTGTGGTGCAGAGCAATGTTCCCTCTAAGCTGAGCGCATGAGCAATCGCGCACTGCTCACATGGTCTCCCCACACAGAAATTCTGCGCTGCGCACAAAAAAAAAAAATCCAGTCTGAATTGGAATTAAAGTAAATACATGTATTTATTTTATTTTGCTGATTTTCTGTGCGCGGAGACTGTGTTAGCAGTGCGCGATCGCTCACGTGCTCGGCTTAGAGGGAACAGTGGTGCAGAGTATGGTTTTCCCTGAAAAGCTTGTGTTAGGTACACTATTTCTAAATTGAAGAACATGCACCATGCTTAAACCTGAGTATATTTATATTTATCGTCAAGCCTGTTTGGGGACATCCCTGCCCCTTCAAGCGCATGCATGGAAAGCCTAACACAGGAAGGGCTCACATCCCTGCCCACATGCATAAATGGCCAGCCAAAATACAGGAAGCAACAAAAACACCTTGAAGAACAGAGAATACATTAGTGACAGTAGACATGACATTGGTGAGAGATGGCAGGAATAGCAAAAATGATGAGTTGCAGAGTAATTTGCAGAAGGGGCAAGATAGAAATCACATTAGATTTGCCAATAGGATGTACGCAAGAGCATCAGAGTCAAAGCTGATCTAGGGTGGTGTTGAAATCAACTGATATGCTCAGATTGATGTGCTTGTTGAGAAGCATAAAACTTACCCATATACTATTTTTTTGTTTATTTATTTATGTGTGTGTTTTAAAGGTTCCAGCCTACGTCAGATTTCAGGGTGTTTGGATATTTTTTGTTTTCCTTTTTTGTTTTGTTGCATGATAGGTTCAGGCTCCCTGTACCTTAGTGAGTTACACTGTGACTCTGTCATGTATCAGAGTCAATATGTTGTTTATTTATTTATGTTGTGTATAAATGAGTTAAAGAATGTTATGGGTAAGGGGTAATACATGATAAATTAAGACATAGGTTATACGCAACCTTGATATTTCTCTAACTTCAGCCTCTGCTGTGGAATGTAGGAAATAAGCAACTCTGTAATTACCCCTGAGCCTGCCTTTCAGTCTCTTATTGGCCAGCAGAAAGTGAAGACCCTGGTTCTAGCCAATAGGAAACTAACCCTTTGAGCAAAATCTGTGCCAAGTGCTGGAAAAGCTCAGAGGCTGGAATGAAGGGAAGGGAGAATAGTTGTGGTAGTGACTGAAAAGAACCATCAGTTCCAGCAGCCCTCCTACCCCCCACCCCCCACCTTCCTACCCTCAGAAGCATTGCAAGAAGGTCTTACTACTCAGGGTGCTTGTGCTACAGGGCAAAAAATCAGGATGGCAAATTCTTTAGCCGTCCAACCATGCATGTAATCCTTACAAGCTCTGTGTGTTTGTGTATATCTGTGGATGTGTCTGTGTGAGTGGATATTTGTTGGAAGAGAACCACAGAAAGATGGAAGATTAAAAAAAAGCTCCATTCTGCATTCTGCAATTACATATACTGAGGCGTTTGACTGTCCATTCATTTTCTTCTCATACCAAAAAGATCTATAAAGGATAGATACTCTTGTCAGCAGACAGAGGTTTCTAATAAAACATTTTGGCGCAGATTTAAAAAATAAGTGTGAAGCCGTTAAGATAACTTGTGGAAACTAGGGGGTTACCAACTGTGGCTCTTTTCAAAGCCGTAAACATGGCTGTCTGCTTGTCGGCACCGGCAAGGAAAGAAAGGAATGCGCTTGGTATGCAGTCATGGCGCTGGCTTCAAAACAAACCGTCATCACAGAAGAAAGTGTGTTAAACTGACATCTTAACACTAGCAATGAACAAATACACCAGAGAGGAGCAGTATTAGTTTTAGAGTCTGATGATCTGCTGTGGAACATATACAATGACATATTAATTTGCTGTAAATGGACAGGATTTGATTAGGTATATAGCATAAATAGATATCTATTACTTACATAGGAATAGTAGTGGTAGAATAGCTAAATTTATGTCTTGCATATTTCCACAACCATATCCATAATCACATACCGTGTATGCAACCGTTGTATATAGTGTATTATCTTACTTATTTTCTATTTGTTTGTATTTTATTTGTATTTTTTTGTATTTTCCTTCTGCTATCTGTACCTGAGCTGAGGTAATGCAAGAATTTCCCTGCCGTGGGATTATTAAAGTCTTATCTCATCTTATATGTGTAGTGTATGGTCCAGGTTGTTACTGGGTCAAATGAACGTGTGTCTGAAACACTGAGGTGATGTCATGTTGAAACTAAAAAAAGCTAAGAGATGTTCCGTGCATCTCTTAGAAACTAGAAACTACTGCCATTATAAGATGTTGACTATTCTACACATAGGAATGTGTTTGTGTTTATACGTGTCTTTGTATATGTGAAGTGCAAACACATACATGGTAATAGGGCTGTGCAATATGACCAAAATCTCATATCCCGATATAAAACATCTATCGTTCGATAAGAATATAAATCACAAAAATGTAACTTTTTCTGTAAATTCTGTGAATCTCGGGCAGCTGAAGTGTTTCCAGCTGGGCGTCGTGTATCTGGAGTCGAGTGTTTTACCGATGCATGAAACTACACATTTTTAGACATAGGTTGTAACGGCCGCTGTTTTCTTTGCGGCGTGCTGCGGGGAAAAGCCTGTTCTAATGTTTGAGTCTAAGGTTTATTTTTTAGCACCTGACGGCTCTTTTTTGCTTCTCATCGGTAAATACTATGCATACTATTTCACGTGATTCAGTTTATTTTGAAAAGTCTCAACAGGATCTTGAGCTTTATTGTGAAAGGTTTATGTGGAAAATAAACAAGCGGACACGTGATGGTGTTACCGTTGTTGTTGCTAACGACAACGCATAAAAACAGACTCTTGTCCGTCCATAGTGTGGTTATATTAAATATAAGAGAAAGAGAGAACTTTAAGAAATTAATATAGCCACAACAGTGACCATCAAAACCATGAAAAAAAATTGCCATAAACAGTTTATTTTGCGACACCACGAAACAAACGATAGCGTAAAATAAAACGACAGACGTTTTTATATCGTCATCCGATATATATCGTTATATCGTACAGCCCTACATGGTAATAATTTACTTATATTAACTGTGTTGTACTATTTTGAATAAGAAGGTGTTTTTAGTTTGTTTATTTTTAATTATAATATTATTAATCATGCTACTGTATGTGAACATGTCTATGTGCAGTTCTTTGATCCAAGTGATGGGGAGAGTGAGAGAGAGCAGGTCATGACAGACTGCGTATTATCAGATTATGATGTGTAGCATAAAAACATCAATAAAAAGAAGTTGATCTAAAAACCTTCACCTACTTTTAGAAAATGATATGAAATTGCTGCAGCGACACTTTATTTTACCCATGATCAAAGTTTTAACTTTGAATGTGCAATTTCCCTCCTTCCCTGCCACCAATGTTTGGTGGCCTTCAAAAAAAAAAGGCCTCGTAAGTAGTTGTTACATGTTACTGAATTTATCCATTCCTATTTTAGGAATTTGCTGCACTAACAAAGGAGCTGAACGTGTGCCGAGAGCAGCTTCTGGAAAAGGAGGAGGAGATTGCAGAACTAAAGGCCGAGAGAAACAACACACGGGTTAGTAGATCGTCCTGCACACACATTCACAGAGGATCAGCTGTCAATAAGAAGCATTTAGTTGGGCCTGCACACTCTACCTGGAAATACTTGTCAGATTTCCGTCTGTTTCTATTATGAGAAAAGATGGTTGTCATAGCACCGACAGAACAGACAGTGTCTGTTGTCACAGCTTAGGGCATTGCAAATTGCTTAGTCGTCACAATATTTCAGCTACAAATGATAAAAAGCAAGTGCAGCAGCAGTTAGTGCTGACTTTTATCTTTCTTATCTTGACTGGTTTTGCATTTGTTTACTTAAAAGGTTTTTCAGATGCGAGTCGATGATGAGAAATGATTTGGACTGTTTTTTTCTTTGTAACTGTGTATCCAGCTCCTGCTAGAACACTTGGAGTGCCTGGTGTCTCGCCATGAGCGCAGTCTGAGGATGACTGTGGTGAAGCGGCAGGCTCAATCTCCAGCAGGCGTCTCAAGTGAAGTGGAGGTCCTCAAAGCCCTGAAGTCACTTTTTGAACACCATAAAGCCCTCGACGAAAAGGTACAATTCTGTTAAACCGTTTTTCTTGCAGTATTGGTGCATGTCGACATGTGAACCATTGTTCATCATTTTTGGAGTTACATGTTGCTTTATGTTCATTTCATATTTTCAAGGTTAGGGAGCGACTTCGTGTCGCTTTGGAACGATGCAGCGCATTGGAGGAACAGCTCACCTTTTCACACAAAGAAGTAAGAAAACATAATATATTAAGAATTACTACAGAGACGTTTACTTAGGTTTGTTTTGTGTGTGCAGTTTGCATGTTCTCCTCCATGGGTTTTCTCCAGATGCTCTGACTTCCTCCCACAGTCCAAAGACGTGCAGTTACTGGGGTTAGGTTAACTGATCATTCTAAATTGCCCATAGGTGTGAATGGTAGTGGTGAGTTAGAAGGTAAAGTTATGTGTGTTGTATTTAAAATGGAAGTGTTAACTAGTGATGCGCGAATCATGAACGAATCGTTCAATACTCGAGAATCACTTTACTGACTCATGAATCATGATTCACAAGCCCAACTGACTCACTGACTCATCCCTGTTGCTGTTAGCAGCAATGTATCTAGCTTATAATTAAAATTGTGGAGAAAAACACAACATCCAGTATCTTAACAAAAAAAATCCTGCTCTGAACTGGAAGAAAAAACCCTGAGTAGAAGCTCACATCAAGACAATAGCTCCTCGGTTCACAGTAGCATCGCTCTGCTAACATGCTAACAGCACATTTGAGCTACTCACCCCCTCCCTCCTGTGCTGAATCATAGAGCATCACTCACTCACTCACCCCCTCCCTCCTGGCTCACAGCTGCTTCTTCTTCTTGGTTGGCGACCAATGTTAAGGCGCATTACCGCCCCCAGGCTCACATTTCAGTGGACATTTAGATGAGAAAATATATATTTAACACATTTAAAGAAAATACTAATAAAATAAAAATAAACAAAATAAATGTTTATTAAGCAATTTTGATAGGAAATTGCTTAATTTTAGAAATGTTTTTGCTCTTTTTTGCTCTATGAAATAGTTGTTTTTTTAGAATCATTCATCTTAGCAGTAGGATTTACATGAAAAGAGAAACAAATTAAGTTTGAGTGAAAATGTAAATTTTTTGCACTCTCCGGTCAACTGACTCAGTTGAGTCAACTGACTCAGTGAATCAAATGACTCAAAAATCCGATTCACTTTGGTGAGTGACTCATTAAAATTCGATTCAATAAAAAGAATCAAATTTACCATTACTAGTGTTAACTACCCATCTAGTCTACTTTTATCTTTATATTTGGTTTATGCTCTCACTAAACTTGTATTGGGATTCTGCTGCTGCTGCCACCTTAATAGTTTAATTATTTATATAGCAACGCCCCTGTTGTAGCAATTACAACAGGGGCGTTGACCAAAGTGCTGTACAAGAATTCAACATGCCTAATAAAATAACTTAGAGTATTGATAGCAAACACCAAATATGAATTAACAAATAACTCTCATGCTGTATTGAAAGCCAGTAAATAAAAATGCGTTTTAAGATAAGATTTAAAAAGATTGACAGTGGGAGCCTGTCTGATGTATACGGGTAAATTACTCCACAGCTTAGGCGCTACGGCTGCAAATGCTCGATCGCCTCTATGAACCAGCCTCGACCTTGGTACAGCTAAAAGCAAAAGATCACTTGAGCTAAGAGATCTAAGGGGGGTATAAGTCTGCAAGAGGTCAGACATATACCCGGGAGCCTGTCCATTCAGGGCTTTGTAAGTCAACAATAAAATTTTAAAATTAATTCTGAAGCAGACAGGGAGCCAATGGAGAGAGGCGAGCACCGGGGAAATGTGCTCGCATCTTTTAGTACGTGTCAGAAGACGAGCTGCAGCATTCTGGACTAACTGCAGCCTTGCCAGGCCGCTCTGGCTAACTCCAGCATATAAGGAGTTACAATAGTCCAGCTGGGATATAATGAAAGCATGAATCGCCCGTTCAAAGTTTTTAAAAGATAAAAATGATCTCACCTCAGATAAAAGTCTTAGTTTGAAGAAAGACCGCTGTACGACTGAGCTCATTTGTTTTTCAAAGGTGAAATTGCTGTCAAATATACCCCCAAAGTTTTGGGATGCGATTTGACAAAAGGCTCAAGACTGTGCAGGCTAAAATTAGAGGTGCTGGGATTGCCGCTTGGTCCAAAAATTATCACTAGCCTTCATTCTCACCAATAAGCCACTGCGTTTCCCACTGCGTTTCCCACGGCGTCTGCGGCGCCCTCTCAGTTGAGGTAGCGCCGGAACACAACGGAGACAAGCTGGAACTCCTGACAGGAGCGGTGGGGAGAAGGTTCCCTGATATCCACGATTGCAATAAAGAGTTTTTAACTGAGAGGATCTTAAAGCCAGCAGCATTTGGCGATCATATACAAGCAGAGAGTTAGCATGTTTTAAAACAAAGTAAAAATAAAACACTAGTACAAACAGAGTCAGACGGCAGGCCGTACACACTGGCGCCATCTTGACACGAGAAGACCATGTTTCACACTTCAAATGACAAAGTGTCCTCGGTGACAGCCGATGAAAAGACTCGTTGATTTAGACTTATAAATGCTGCTGCCTGTAAGCTACAAGCATCAGGAAAACATTGCTTAATGTTTTTTTATATCAGAATAATAATGTTAACAATTATAGTATCCTGTCTCTATCTGTGCTGCGGAGTCTGAAAAATAAATTTATATTCAAAGCTCATGTGTAAAAGGTACGAAGAATCCGGAGTCTTCTGTTTACTGAATGGGATTAAAATTGACTAAAGGCCCAGAGGATCTCAGGGAGGTGTCCTAGATTTCCTCTCTGCTTCACGCTACAGTGCTACAGTCATCTTTTGTTCCTGGAAGTCAAACTGGGACCACACACATGCCTGCATGCCATTGCACATAAAATCAAACACCTGCCTCATTTGATAAGAAACTTAACTTCCTAAGACAAGACCTCTTTCTTCGCTTTTGGTTCTGTGAGGCGTTTGTGTGAACATTTAAATATGCACTTGCTTAAAATATGTTACAAGATGAAAGGAAGTCTTAAAGAATTGTGCACTTTGTTTATTGGTTAACGTTATAGTTGTTTAGTTCAACAAATGAATGAATGACTTGGCAGGGTGCTAACAAACTGGTCTTTTCCTTAGCTGGCTTACCTCAGGGAACAGAACAGTCAGAAGAGAGGGTTGGCCGATGGAACCAGCGAGGTTAACCACAACTCTGAAAACACACCAAGCACTAATGGCAAGGTGAGCTTACTCAACAGCATATAAGACGTGGCATGTTTGTGAGAACCAAAGGGCAACAAAGTTGCTCATGTTTTACAAATGTCTAGAGGATTAAATAGTTTAATTTGCTGTTATATTGTAATGTAGTGAACATGATCAGGTAGAATTGTTCTGTTCTTATCAGCTTTAAGAATGAGAACAATTACAAGTATACAAATAATCCTGGGTGTTACAGTTTCAAAATACATGTGTGTTATTTTAATTTTACATTTTCATTCCCTTTAACTGATTAAAATGATGAAATAGAATGTGCTACACTGTGTCATACAAACAAACAAATTACAAAAATTAGAAAGCAGGTAAAAGCGGGTATCCTGCAGTTTTCTCTGCAGCTTGTCATTGTCTGAGGACAATCAACTCTCAGGAGTTCAAATCCATTCCAAGTCCTGTCTTGCAGGCAAGGCAAGGCAAGTTTATTTGTATAGCACAATTCAACAACAAGGTGATTCAAAGTGCTTTACAGAGACATTAGAAACAAAAACAAATAAAAAGCATGATTTAAAATTGATTTAAACAAGCAAACAAACAAACTAACTAATTAACAAACAAACAAACAAACAAACAAAACAGTATATAAAATCAAAACAGATAAAATCAGAACAGTAGATAAAATCAGTAGTTAAAATATAAGTTTTGAAATTTAAGCTTAAGTGCGGATTTGGTGCTTTATTTAAATGCAGCTGAGAATAAGTGAGTCTTCAACCTGGATTTAAATAAACTGTGTGTTTCAGCTGATCTGAGGCAGTGATCATTTGACTTTTCAGTGCAAGATGTTTGCATTTTTCTCATCACAAGTCTTTAATTTACTCAAACTTTTTGATTATCAAATAGCCAACAATAACAGCACAACGCTCATCCAGGAAAAAAACACTATATTCTGTATATACATCTTAAAGCCGATGTCGATCTGCCCACAGCGGTCATCGGACGGTTCGTCGAGCCAGGAAGACGAGTCTGCACCTGGATTCGGTAAGGTTGGCGAGCTCCAGGAGGTAATGGACCGTCAGATGGCCGATTTGGGCCAAATGAAGGAGCGCATGGCTGCTATGGCATCACGCATCACTGAGCTGGAGGAGGACCTGGACACAGCCCGAAAGGACCTTATTAAGTCTGAAGACATGAACACAAGACTACAGAGAGACCTCAGAGAGGTAAAGAGGACACGATCGGTTTGTAACGAAGAGATGTATTGAAATATGAGGTTGCGACTTTGTACATGTGTGCATTGTTCACAGTTTTTATAAATTTTAACAGCTGAGTGCTTCAAAAGATCCACTGCTCTATAAACATGATAACATGACATTAAACATTGCACTGCAGGACAGTATAAGCAGCGTTAACATGTTTGCTGCAGAATTCTCCAAAAGGAGTACCAGGATTCTTGTAGTGCCTCGTCTTCTTCTCATATTTGTGTAAAGATGCCCAATCAGAAGGATTCCTGTCACAAAGGCTGAGAACTCTAAAGCAATATGTTTATGCATACAGTCTATGGCTCAGAAGGAAGACATGGAGGAGAGGATCACCACTCTAGAGAAGCGCTACCTGGCAGCTCAGCGAGAGGCTACCTCTGTCCACGACCTCAACGACAAGCTGGAGAATGAAGTGGCCAATAAAGACTCCCTCTACAGACAAGTAGGTCCCGTGCTGTTTGTTTAAGACTTTATAAAGCCACCACAACTCAGATAATCAGTTAATTGTGTGTTTGGCATTAGAGAGAATTGGATCAGTTTGTTTGTAATTTGCAGTCATTTCATCATATTGCTATTGTCTGCAAGCGCCCACACACTTTAATCTGGTATGCAGACAAGTGAGGAATTTATTGTTTGAGTCTCAGAGCTGGCTGCCAGCAGGAATTGCCTGCAGTTGTCAGACTCCGATTGAGGAATTCTTGCTGTATTCACACACTGAGCAGCGCAGCAGGCTCTTAATGGGACGCCTTGAAGACACTGGCTTGTTTCTTTACATGTACTCAGTGGAGATGGAGATGTCTTTCTCCTCCTTTCTTGGTTTTTGTTTGTCTATGTGTCATTTTGATTGTTCTGTCACTCGCTTCCTGCTCTTCCCACCCTCGTGCATCCCTTGACCCCATCTCCCTTTCGTCTTTCTTTTTCTGTGCTGAAGTGTGTTTTCTGGTACTCTCTGCTCCTCGTGGATCTGAAAGCCATCTTTGAGACTGGAATGAAGGGACAAAACAGTCTTAAACGTATTTGCTCATGACTGTTTGGGTTTGATTTGTTTGTCATAGACTGAAGAGAGAAACCGGCAACTTCAGGAAAAGCTGGAACTGGCTGAGCAGAAGCTGCAGCAGACCATCCGGAAGGCAGAGACGCTGCCAGAGGTGGAAGCCGAGTTAGCCCAGAGGGTCGCTGCTCTCACAAAGGTATCAGCATCAGCACCTTTTTAAAACTACTGTTCATTAGTAATTGCATTTCTGTGTATATATGTATTTATTTATTTATTTAAAATTGCATCACCTCATAATACCTGAATAAAGGTACAAGTTTGCGTAATGTCACCAGATATGTTAAAGAAGTTCGTTTACAGCAACTCTGCATGGAAGCTGCTGAGGAAGCCATTATTTATGTTCCTCCAAATATTCACAGTGACCTATTTTTAGAAACTCAGCTCCTGTTCTTATCCATTTATAGTTAGAATCTTTATTTTGGACGAAACATCTGCTGCATAACTGCACTGCAACAGCATCGTATCACCTTATTAGTATTTTGTCTGGCTCTCTGCACATTTTTGAATGTAGTGTTTTTCATTGGTCTACTCATCTGAACCTTTTAATGTTTATCAGAAAGTGAGTAGAATCCACAAAGTCATCTCTTTCTCTCGTCTCTGTCCGCCCCTTCTGTTTCTTTGTTAATTTAGTGTCATTCATTTCATTTATTTACGCCTGTTTAAAGACACAGAAACAAACAGAGAAAAGAAGCAGACTGCCGTGTCTCATCCCTGCATTTTTAATGGCAATGATTTTCATTTCCTCTTTGAGTGGTGCTTAAACCGCACACTTAATATACAGAATGCAGCAGAGACACAGACACACTTAGAAACGACTGCCCTGGTTTCTTATGTTATTTCATTTGTGCAACTTGCAACACAGGCTTTCTCCCTTCAGCAACTAATTTAAATTGTGCTCAGTCTCTTGAAATGTTTGCATTATTATCATGTTCTCATTTGTCTGTCATGCTGTCTTTGTGTGTTCTTCATGCTGTTCCTACCACCTCCATCTTTAGTGTGTTCTGTGTGGCTCTAAAGGCACTAAGATATTGAAAAAGGTAGACCAGCTTTACCCAGATGGCTAAACCAATCCTTTTTGCTTACTGGGAGGTTCACGATCCCTTGTTGCTGAATTTAACCAGACCAATAGCAAATCTAGTGTGTTTAGATTTTCAGATGAAATCAAGCCAAAATAATCAAATGTACCTGAAGTCTGTGAAACAAAGAATACATTCCTGGTTAAGTGCAGTTTCAAAGTTGATCAAAATACTCTGTCAAACCTGAATCCTAGCTGTGATCTGGCTTTATCTGTACAGCTTCTGTGTTTGTGCTTCATGTGCTAGTAAGCGGTGTTGATAGTTCGTGGTGATACCCTCTCCTCTGAAACACAAGGCACCTAGTTTTTGGTGTCTTGACACAAACAGGAAGTTCCAGCTGATTTGCTCAAAGACTTATGGAGACCCCACCTATAAGAGCTACAAGAAAACTAGATCAGGCTGTGTTGGCTGTTGGCTTTTGCATAAATCTAAATGTTTTAGGAACCGGTAACCTTCATAACCCAGGTGTGTAGTCAGTGGTGATACTTTGATAAGGCTGCCATACGGTAGATCTGCATTTTGGGATGCACGAGCTGCTTTATTATCTTACAGTGCATGTTTTTGGCTTTTTGTTCCTTTTAAAATATGTAAATGTTGGTGACTTCATCCTTTCGAAGGACCTGTTCTCATAATGTCAAACACAGGAAAAAAAGTATGTTGAACCTTGAAGCAGTACAAAAAGACTACACTGGGTCTTTTTTAGCAAGGTCCTTCTCCAGGATGGATGGTAGAGGGTTTGGGATAGTAAGGTCTGGCTTTAGAGATTTTCAGCCCTGCGTGGATTAAATACATGAAATCAGAGAAACATATTTGTACAGATTTGTAGTTTTTTCTCATTAACCTTTGTTTTCAGGCTGAGGAACGCCATGGCAATGTTGAAGAGAGACTGAGGCAGCTGGAGGCCCAGCTGGAGGAAAAAAACCAGGAGCTGCTCAGGGTGAGAACAAGGGGAAATGTTCTTACTGGAAGCTTGATTCTCATTGCATTGCTACAACTGTGCGTTGTGTAAAAATGTTTCTATTTTCGTAGGCACGGCAACGTGAGAAGATGAATGAGGAGCACAACAAGCGTCTGTCTGAGACGGTGGATAAGCTCCTCTCAGAGTCCAACGAAAGACTTCAGCTTCACCTCAAAGAGAGGATGTCTGCCTTGGAGGATAAGGTAGAGCACTTCTCTAGTGCCAAATTCTAAAGTTAGGCTGATGAACAAAGACGTCGGCAAGCTGAGGACACAGTATTCATAACTAACTAACTAAAATATTTGTTGTTCCTGTTAAATCTGTGTCGCATCACTCGTCATGGGTCATGTTAAGCATTTCGTATCATTCCTGTTTCTCAGAATTCCCTGATTCGAGAACTCGAGCACACCAAAAAATTAATTGAGGAGTCCCACCACGAGAAAGTAAGGAAATAAAAATCAAGAATTCCTCCTTTTTGTGTGTTTTTATATTTTGGGTTGTTTTCTCTAAATTGTTCTATAGCAGTGGTGTTTTTTCTCTTCATGGCTACAGATTTTGTTCATCAGTAGGTAACAAGAATATCTGTAACATGCTCTCTCTCATAGGAGCAGCTCTTAATCCAAATTGAGACTATGAGGGCAGAGAATGAGCAGGGAAGGAGCAGGAGCAACTCGCTACTGCATGGGTAAGCTAGTGAAATGATTGGACTTTTATATCTCGCTGGGAAACTATGAGGAACTCAGGTGGTTGCTTAACACTTTGTCCAGTGTTATGTCAAAATGTCAAAAAAGTTTCACATGTCATTGGTGATGGCAGTATGCTATACATGTAATGGCCACTTTATTGGGCGATATCTAGTGTTAAGGTCAGAAGTGTACATACACTAATTCTGGATAACGTGATGAGGTTTCACCCCAGCCAGACACCTTTGGCATCCATCAACAGACTTGTAGCATAACTGTGGATTCATATTTAACTACTTTTCTTGGTAGAGTTGATTTTAATTGTTTGGTTTCCTGCCACAGACTTTTTAAGCAGAGTCCATAAATTTTCCGCAGGGTTAAGGTCGGATGTTTGATTGATGGGTGTTATCCATCCAAAACAGGTTTGAGTATGTGTTTGGTATCACTGTCCCAAACACACAGTGATCCTAACTGTGTCCAAATTTCAATTGTCCAGCTGTTGATTTAAAGTAAAGTTGAAGAATTTAGAGGTACGGTGTCGTCTTCACTATTCCATTTAGTTTGTTCAATGTGCCAATACCACTGACGGTAAACCAGCTTTGAAGCACAATGCTATCGCCACCATGCTTGAGAGTTATTGTGCACAAATATCAATCTTTCTCATCCGACTAGAGCAGGGCGATATGACCAAAAATATTTATCACGATATACAATTGAAAATTTGCGATAACGATATAACTGACAATATAATTGACACTAGACAAAATACTTTACAACTCCTCAACTTTATTAGTGCAAAACGGGATTAGAAGGGGGAGAAGGGAGCCGGAGAGCGACAGACGGATTGGTGCGGCGGACGCTGCACCGGTCCGTCGTGGTGAAGAGGGAGCTGAGTGTAAAAGCGAAGCTCTCAATTTACCGGTCGATCTACGTCCCTACCCTCACCTATGGCCACGAGCTGTGGGTAGTGACCGAAAGAACGAGATCGCGGATACAAGCGGCGGAAATGAGCTTCCTCCGAAGGGTGGCTGGCATCTCCCTTAGAGATAGGGTGAGAAGTTCGGCCATCCGGGAGGGGCTCAGAGTAGAGCCGCTGCTGCTCCACATCGAAAGGAGCCAGCTGAGGTGGTTCAGGCATCTGACAAGGATGCCTCCTGGGCGCCTCCTGGGTGAGGTGTTCCAGGCATGTCCCACCAGGAGGCCCCGGGGCAGACCCAGGACACGCTGGAGAGATTATATCTCTCAGCTGGCCTGGGAACGCCTTGGTGTTCCCCCGGATAAGCTGGAGGAGGTGGCTGGGGAGAGGGGGGTCAGGGCCTCTTTGCTTAGGCTGCTGCCCCCGCGACCCGGCCTCGGATAAAGCGGATGAAGATGGATGGATGGATGGGATTAGAAGGGGCTCTGTCGACTTTCAGAAAAATCAAAGGATGATTTTAAGTGTGCCGTATTTTCCAAACAACACAGTAATAACGACGGCCCGCTAGCATGCGCTACCAAAAATGGTGCTTTGTTGTGTATCTGACGAAAGCTAAACCAGTTCCACCACTGAAGCTGCAGCATTTTTACAAACCAGTTCTGGTTCATTCGTTTCATTCAACGATCCACTTTCGCTCTTCTCATTCTGCATCGCCGCCATGTGCGTATGTAAACAAAGGCACTGTGCATGCGCGTTTTACCCATATTCTATCGCAATATTTCATTTTCCTATCGTTGCCCAACATTATACCGGTATTAATGTGAACGGTATGATACGGCCCAGCCCTACATCCGACTATAAAACCTTTCTCCAGAAGACGGCACAGTGACACGGTGGTTAGCACTGTTTTCACAGCAAGGTCTTGGGTTCAAATCCACCTGTTTGGGTTGTCTTTGGATGCTCATGCTGTTTGAAAATGCCTCATTAAGGTCAGAGCAGAAAGAACAGTTTGCTTTAAAATGAAAGTAGGAAAAGAGTAACACAACCAAGTGACAGAGAAGAACATCAAGAACACCCAGAATGTTGGACCCTGAAGCAGTGCAGCTAAAAGACCACACATGGTCTGATGACTCTTGATTTCTGCTGCAGCATTCAGATAGTAGGGTCACAAAGTAGCTTAAAAACATGAAAGCATGGATCCATCCGGCCTTAGAGCTATCCTGTTCAGACTGATGGTGGCCTAATGATGTTGGGAGTATTTTTTTGGGCGTAGTTTGGACTTCTTAGTACCAGCTGAACATTGTGTAAACAGCACAGCCTACCTGAGTATTGTTGGTGACCATATCCCCTTTATAACCACAGTGTAGCCAACTTCAGCACAAAACACATCATGTCACAAAGCTCAAAAACGTCACTGGCCTCCAGTGGCTTTAACGGTCACCAGAGCTCAATCCAGCAGTGTGTAATGCTATAAATAAATAAAGTATCAGGGGACAGTTTCCAGCATGTTGTTGTAAAAAGTTCTGGAGGTAAAATGTGCTCCAACCTGGTTCTAGACATGTGTAACTAACAAAGTGGCCAGTAATTGTATTTCTACCATAAAGCTTCATTTTATTTACTTAAATGTTTATTTTTATGTAGCATAAAATACATGCTTTGCCTATGACGATGGTGTAGCCTCTTGAACTGAACGTCACATAAAGCAGGTCATTTTTATCGAGGCTAATATAACAACCATAGTAATGGCCATTTCGTTCTGCACCAAGTTGCAGCTGCACGACTGCAACCTAATGTTCTCCAAAATCAATACAGTACAGTGTTGATATTAACAGACCGACCACAGACGCTGCAGGAACTGTTGTTTTCCCGTCTAATTTGTCAAAATGTCAGATGGCCTACAGATGTGTTCAGTCATTGACTGAAAATATACACTTGATGTAACCTCTCACTTAGTTTCCTATTCATTCATGAATGACTTTCTTTGGTGTGACTGTGTTTTTCAAGGCGGTCTCAGCTGGGCAGCACCCCAGATTTCAGATATCCAGTGTCAGCCTCTTCGATGATGGACAGTAACTCGGACCATTACGGCAGCGCTCTCGTCCTGAGACGGCCTCAGAAGGGACGCGTGGCAGCGCTACGGGATGAACCTTCCAAAGTGAGCTCACACCTGCAGACATAAAGCAGTTAAACGACAGATCTGGTTATTCATGTTTAATGAAGCCACTATTTGAGAACATCTCTTAGCTGTTTGCCTTGTACGGCTTTTTCTTTCTTTCCTGTTTCAGTCTAATGTTTGAGTTTTCTGACGCTTTTCTTCTTCTCCCCCGCTTCTTTGTTTGCTACTATTACGGACAATCAGCGACATGTAAGTCAGTGTGCCTGAGATAACAGTGACGGTGTCTGTGTGCTGCATCAATGACAAACACCCTAGGATCTAACTATGTATTGCTCTGTTGCCTGACATCCTCTCACATGCCTGCTGCCTGCTTTCTCCAACCCTTTTATTGTTTTCTCCATACTGTCTTCTTTCCTGGTATCTTTCTTTCCTTCTCTCCATTCTCATCCCCTGTTTTATACCTATGTGTATAAATGTAGGTGCAGACTTTAAATGAGCAGGAGTGGGAGCGCATGCAACAGGCTAATGTGCTGGCAAATGTGGCACAGGCCTTTGAGAGCGACATGGACGCCTCAGACCTGGAGGAGGATCGAGAGACGGTTTTCAGCTCGGTGGACCTGCTGTCCCCTGCTGGCCAGGCTGATGCACAGACCCTTGCCCTGATGTTGCAGGAGCAGCTGGATGCTATCAACAATGAAATCAGGTACCACTATAACAAGCACACACTTGTGCATGTAACCCCATTTCCATGTAAACATTGCCATATTTTCACCTTCCTTTGCAGAATGATCCAAGAGGAGAAGGAGAGCACCGCTATCCGGGCAGAGGAGATAGAGTGCCGGGTAGGCAGTGGCGATAGCCTTGGAGGACATTTCCGCTCCATGAGCTCCATCCCTCCGTCGCTATATGCTGGCTCGTCATTGGGCGGTTCTCCACCCGGCTCTGGCCACTCCACTCCGAGGCGCATTCCCCGCAGCCCCAACAGAGAGCTGGATCGAATGGGTGTCATGACCTTGGTAACTTTTCTTTTACCTTCCTGTAATGAGTATCACAATTTCCTAAACATACATTTTTTAAAAAGCCCTTTTGAGTTATACATCAGTGTAAGACTAATATTAATTTCTCTGATTACAATTCCTGATATTTTAAAGCTGTTGTCTTAATTTGCTGTCTTTGTTTTTTAGGATTATTATATAATTAAAACAAGACCGGCCATCAATGTTGCTTTTATGTTTTATCAGTGTGATCGTCTGCTTCTATTTGTATGCATGACTTTGTAACAGTTTACATATATAACTGCGCCCTGCCTGTAGCAGTATTGCTATGACCCCTACGTCACCCAGAGCTCCCTCTCCCATCAGACAGTAACTTATCTGCCATATGGTACAACTGGCTTCAGTGCCCCACTTCCAGCCAATAACTTTGCACCATACTTCCAGGTACCTGCCCATCTCCCCACAGCTCCTTCATTCCCTTCTTGGGTGGGTGCAGTCTGCCACTTCCTGTCTTCTGATCCTTTTGCCAACTTCAGTACAAACAGGGAACTTTTTCTCTGTGTTAAAACCAAATCGTGGCTCTGGGGTTTTGTATTTGTTTTTTTGACTGCTTATAAAATCATCAAATGTAGACATGCTTGTAATATTTTGTGAAAACCAAGGATTAGGTTATTATGTTGCCTCAAAGCCTCAGTTAGCCTCTTTTTAGATTATTATTTGGGCATTTTAGTCTTTATATGACACTAGAGCAGTAAGGGGCGGGGGGGCAGGTCGGACTTGAAGCCAGGCTTGTTTTTTTCTTTTATTCTCACTCACACATCTGATTCATTGACTTGTGTAAACACAGAGTAACAAAAGACACAAAGCTGTGAGTGTGGATGTTCAGGCTTGTCCAGGTCTCCTGTCAGTATTCAGTATTCCTCAATAGGAAAATCATAACAAGCACACCTGAAATACTAAGCTGAACTCCATATATTTAAAACCAGCTAGTACTCTTTTTCAAAGTTTGCTTTATTTTTGGCAAAGTGTCTGTATTAGGCTGCCACTTAATATCTCTTTGGTTATTTTTTAACTTAAGAAACAAGGTTCAAGATCCTGATTACATTAAAGACACAGACAACTGACTCTGTGTGCCAGCTGATATGACAAGAGGTGCACATCTGTTTCTTTGTGGCTTCTCTCCCTGCATTCAGTTTTGTATTGGTTCTGTGGAACCGTAAAACCACTGGTTACCCTGTTAACTCTGCAGCTGGAGTTACTCTCAGTACTTGCATTTGTTTGGTTGTTCCAGATGTTTGAGTTGAGTGTCCCTTTAACGTTTGTTTGTTTCTTCAGTGTGTGTTGAACTTACTTATACTAATGAAGTCGCTTGATTGCAGAGCAGCAATTTACATCTGCCCTGCTTAAAATCAGGCATTTAAACAATTCAAGCAGTTTATTGAAGTAATGCTGTAATACATTAGACATGAAGGGAGTCTTTGTCTTTGAGTCTGGCAGATCATGTCGTCAGTTTTACATTTATAAATCTTACTTGGGTTAAACAAATCACAAGATTATCATTAATGCATAACTAGACACTCCAAGAGGAAAGAAAACAATTTGGGTAATTAAATTAATTTTCTGCTCACCCATCAATTTCCTCTTCCCGTTTTCCTTTTATAGCATACGCTCTTCCCTGCTTTGGCCCCTACAGGGCAAAGGAAATGAGTGATTAGATACTTTCTTCCTGGGGCAGGAAAATTCCTGCAGAAATGTGGCACAGTGATGGTTTATTTGCTCTGCTAATGCCAGGTCTATGTGGAATGCAGAGGGGTGGGGTGGGGGGTGGGGGGGTCTGTCCTCCACCACTATTGGTGCAGAGTGGAAAATATGACGAGAACAGCTGTGCTTCATAAATTCAGGTGCCGTACAGTTATTGTTACACACACACACACACACACACACACACACACTATAGCATCACCTGTGATTTCAAATGCTGTGTAGCATGAGTAGTCAGTAGCTGCTTGGCATCTTCATTGATTTATCAATGCAAACAAATGTTATAAAAGCTTTTATCCCACTGAAATATTGGTGGCGGTGTAATTGTGAGCTAGACTGCACCCAGCCTACCTTGACCCAACCTTCAGCCTGGTTTTTGCAGTGTCTCCTCCCTTGGGTGTGGTGGTACTCCTGCAGACTTTAATTTCCCAAGAACTACCTTTCTTAATTGCACAATAAAAACAACAGCTTCTCTGAGTCTGCGTATGTGTCTCTGCCTGTGTGTGCGCACACGGACAACTGTTCTGTGTGTCTTCATGTGATTTTCTGCTCTTGTCTCTTTGTGCATGGCTTGATTCCACCGCTGATCTGTTGTGTATTACTAACTGCTTCTCTCCTCTCTCCCTTTTTGCCACACTTCAGCCTAGTGACCTGCGCAAGCACCGCAGGAAGGTAAACTAGAGACCTGCTTTCCCGAGCTCTGTGAGGGACCTGTTTGCTATGTAACATCTCCCACCCCCCAAGTTTAATCCCTAATGTTTACTTTCAGTTTCTCCATCCCATCCTTAAATCCTCCATCCGTTGGAAATATGCAGTCCTGCATGAAATCTAAAATCCCGTTCTTAAACCTCTAGAAGTTTTTAAATGCCTCAATTGTTTGTTTTTTTTTGTTTTTTTTTTTGGGGGGGGGGTGTAACAGTGCTGCAAATAATACGTTTCCTTTCTTTATATTGAGTTTTAAGTAATGTATTTTCTATTATTAAATCAAACACACGTCTGTTGCAGGCAATCTCCAGCATAACATTTTTGCACTCCTGGGCCTCCAGGCCAGCACCTCAGACTTTTATTGCACTTTAGTGTCATTTCTTTTACTTATTTTAACACTGCTGTGGTGCTTCACCTGTAATAATCAATCATAATTTATTAGTATGTAAGAGACTCATTCTTTAGAATGCGTCTGGTGGAATAAATGCTTTCTCTGACTAAAATAAAATCACCCCTGCATATTGCAGCCATCACAGCAACAGACAAGGATGGAGGCTCCTGCCAACCTGCAGCAAAGTTTACAAAAAGTTGATGGTGTACAAAACAAGTTTGTTTGCATCAAAACAGCTAGAGTTTTCACTTGTTCTCCTTTGAGTTTTTCTGTCTGTGTGAAAAACGGCGAAGGGATAATTTTCCAGCAAGTAGTCTCTAATGTGTGTAAATTAGTGTTACCCTCTAACTTACACACAATATAAAAACTTCTACAAGGGTTTGAGCTGTCAGTTGAGAAAGGATCATGACAAAAAACAAAATAAATCAGTTAAATTTGAGAAAAAGAATTGTTGATGCTTACAGAGGATGAAAATACAAAATTATTACAGTATTTTCAAGTTTCAAGAACTGGTGTGAGAAGTATCATCAACAATCAGAGACCTAGAACAACTACCAAGACATTAGTGAGTGACTTAGCCTAGTAGGAAATCTCAAAGCAGACGATGACTAGAACGCTGCATGGGAATGGACAGAGGTTGAAGACTAAGGAAAACTTGATTTTCTACAGAAGAGACACCTTTGAGCCAAATTGAAGGATGCTGAAAACAACCTGGAGAACGATTATGTATGCTGGAAGGGCCTCTTTTGGTCAGATGAGCTCTTTGCTTATGATTTGAGAAAGAAGGGCGAGGCGTGTGACCCAAAGAACACCCCCCCAGTAGTGAAACACGATAATGGGAATATTATGCTGTGAGGATGCTTGAGTGTGTCTAGAACTGGGAATCTCGTCAAAGTGGGAGAAATCATTACGGAAAGGTGTGACGATTTTGAACGAAAACCTCAAGTAGTCAACTAGTCTTCCAGTGTCTTCCAATACAACAATGACCCAAAAATATTTGGCTCCAGGTCAAGACCATCAAATCTGAAGAAGCTTCAGACATATAACAGGAGATCTTGGTTAGCTTTTAGTTTACGTTGTACAAAATACACTAAAGAAATATTTACTTACCTGGTGAACTGTTTAAGAAGTGCTAATAGCAGGTTCCAGGTTTAATTTTGAGGCAGGACTTTTCCCATGGATCCCTCCTATATGTTAATACCACAATTAGAATCCAGGATCTGTCAATCATTCTTCATTTTCCCTCCACATTAAAAACACTCGTAGCAACTTTGGTTTCTTTTTTGTTTGTTTTGCAGTGTTCATCACTTCGAAGTTCGTTCTCTTTTGGAGACTGAGTTTCATTCTCCTTTTTGCCTTTGTGAAATTACACTGCACACAGTATTCCCACTAAATAATTGATTGTTCACAGTCCTGTATCTGTTACCGATATCCAGTCTGTATGGATTGTTCATAGTCCACATACAGTGTAGCCTCTTGGTGTGTGTTATGTACAGTAGGGTTTTTTTCATTGTTGTTTTTTTGTTCCATTAATGTTTCTCTGTGTCATGCAGTCTGCTCAAGATGATAAGGCTACTATTCATTGTGAGACGTCACCCCCCACTACTCCACGTTCCATCCGACTGAATAGGGAGGTGGGCCACGCCGCTAGTCACGAGGACATCCGAGACATCCGAGGGTAAGACGTGCATTTTTATCCAGGAAAGATAGTTTTTGTGTTTCTGGGATTTTAAACATTTTTCTTCTTTGTCTATCTAATAACTTAACCCTTGTTTGTGTAGGCTGAGCAGCCTGCAGGATGGACAGGGCAGTAACCCAAGCAGTAGCAACAGCAGCCAAGACTCTCTCAACAAAGCAGCCAAGAAGAAAAGTATCAAGTCATCCATTGGACGCCTGTTTGGGAAGAAGGAGAAAGGTCGGCCCAGCCTTCCTGGCAAGGATCCTGCCAGCCAAGGTCAGACACTAGCAGCAGTGCTAAGCTGATGTTCTGGACATGTATGCTACTAATAGTGATCAGTTTATGATATAAGTTAGATCTCTGAGCTCAATGTTATGTTCTAGCTGGCACTCCCGAGGCAGAGAGCTCTCCGAAGGATGGCTTGGGTGTGGGCACCCTTGGTGGTCCTGCAGAGAAAAACAGGAAGCTACAGAAGAAGTAAGTGTCTGTATGACAGTCCCATCCCGTCCAATGTTTATGCAGAGTAACAAAGCGAATATAGAGGATAAAAGACATCAGTCTGTGTTGTCGTGCTGCATCCTCCTGCAGCCTCACAAGCTCTTTCTGGCTCATGTGCACAGCCTTTCGTTCCCACGGCATTTCCATCGCAGTCATCTCTCACATCTCCTGTTTGTTTTTTTTTGACACTTTCATTCTTAGTTTCGTTCAAGCAAATTGCAAACACCATAAATGTTTTGCTGTCACATGGCCCTTCAATAATCATCAGTTCATTCTTTCTCTTTATTTTTTTCCTCCTTTTTCACATTTTGTGCCGCCCCCACTCTCTCTCATTCCATCTGTAGTCCAAAGACTGGGTAAGTTGGCTCATGTTGCTTTTTGCCTTGCCCGATCTTCTCGCATTTGGCTTCACATTGACCTCACCAGTAACCCTGCAGACCCCGACCAAGTATCTCTTTGAATGTCTGATAGATTTTCCATGCTGCTTTTTATCCTGCTTTCCATAGTGGAGCATAACTAACAGGAATGTGTGTGCGCTGATTGTAGTGAGTGCAGGATTTTCCTATCGCAGTTTTCCTTTTGGAGCATGACGTTATGCACTACAGCCATAGGAAAAATGGAAGTTGGCTCTTTGCGTGTGTTCTTGTCCATAAAATAAACATTAGCATAGTTATTTTTTTTGTTCCTACTCTCCTTTATTTACGTAAAACTGAATTGTTACTTAATAACGTGCTTTTGGGCATTTCTGCCAACTCTTTAAAATGAATCTGCTAAACAGATGTGAGCTTGTTGATGGTGTGGCACACAGCTACATCTAGTGGAGCACTGAGTCTTTCTTGGGTTCAGGTCCTGTGTTTGTCCCCTCCCCCTTTCCCCTTTCTCTCTCTTTCACTCAGTATGCATGTCAGCTCATGTCTTGGGGTTTGTGTGTGCATATTGGGATTTTGTGACGAACATTTGGATCTGTGGCTGTGAATATTTTGGTCCTTGAGCAAGTGAACCACCAAGTTGGCTTTCACATGTATTGCATCTTCCAGGCATGAGTTACTAGAAGAGGCTCGCAGGCAAGGCCTCCCGTTTGCCCAGTGGGACGGACCAACTGTTGTGGTTTGGCTGGAGGTACGAGACCAACACAATTCATTTTAAAAGCAGTAAACTCAGTAGCATGTCTAAATCATTAATCCTGTTTAACTGTTGCTAATCTGTCCCCTTCTGGCCAGCTGTGGGTGGGCATGCCAGCCTGGTACGTGGCTGCGTGCCGTGCCAACGTGAAGAGTGGAGCCATCATGTCAGCACTATCAGACACAGAGATCCAGCGGGAGATTGGAATCAGCAACCCACTGCATCGTCTGAAGCTGCGTTTGGCCATCCAGGAAATCATGTCTCTCACCAGCCCTTCAGCCCCACCCACCTCCAGAACGGTACCCGTCAGTGCATTCATACCTGCAGCCGGACCACTGTGCAGATTTAACACGGATCAAGTCTTGATGATACTTTTAAGCACTGTCACATTCATATCATCTCATGAGCACGACACTTTTAATACATTAACATTTTGACTGCTTACATACTTAACATGTACTAATGCTTGAATCAAATTTCTACTTTCGTTTGCTAACAATGAATGAAACAAATGCTTCATAGTTTTTTCTCCATTTGGCTCTCTTTCTGTCCTTCACCACTCTTCCCGCTTGGTGCATTTCTGATTGGTTGGTGTCAAATGATCAGACCACAGGAAACGTTTGGGTCACACATGAAGAAATGGAAAGTTTGGCAGCCACGCCTCCCACGGTTAGTCTACCCTGATTGGCTGGGCACTGGTGGCTTCTCACATCTATGGTTGTGGTTGAGCTTTGTTTCAAGTTGTCTTCAGTATTGCCAGACTTCACTTATTATATTGGATGCGTCCAGTATGAATTTGGCTGCGTGCACGATCACTGAGTGTCTTGAAACAAAGCCTTTTTCGTTCCCCTAGTGGGCGACTTGTTTGTTGTTCTTGGATTGGGCTCATGCTCTTCTTTAGTCCTTGTACAGTATATGTATGTTTCACCTTTTATATAGCTTTCACCTTACATGGACATAGATGGAATACACATGAAGAACTACCTCCCACTACCAAAGTTAGATTGGGCTGTTTATGAAACATTGCCACTCATTAGTGGGTGATGTATAGCCAAAAGAATCAGACATTACACACACAGAAATGCTTCTGAACAAACTGTAATAGCTTCTCTTTAATAGATCTGGTTGGTCAAACCTTTTGAGGACAATTTAATGTCCTCAAAAGGTTTATAGGTTAATGTTTTATTCATATTTATATATACCTCTGATCACCCAGCGTTTGTATTTCCTGTTTGATGCCTTACCATTTGTTTGTCTGTTATTTTCCTGCTATTTTTACTGACTTGTTATTTTGTTTATTACTTTATACTTTCCACTTGAAGCTTCTCTAACCCCAGCACTGCACACTAACCCCTCACCTTTCTGTTCTTCTCACCATGCTCACTCTAACCATGCTAACACCAGGAGGATGACGAGGGTAGCTGGGCCCAGGTTTGCATACGTTCTCCAAAACCCACCTATTCTCACCTGTGATTGTTTGTTTGTTTGTTTGTTTGTTTGTTTGCTTGTTTGTTTTGTTTTTTTAAATTCAGTTATGATTGCCTTGTACTCCTTTATTCACAACAAGCACATTCTAGCACAGTTTAATTTGGAGCTTCTCTGCATACAGTTGCTACTATAGAGGTTTGCTCTTAGAGCGAAAGCAAAGTGCTCCAAAAAACTCCAGCTGAATGTTTATGTATCCAGTTTAGTTGAGCAAACACATGATCATATAATAATGAAACAGTTCACTATCTGCACAACAGCTGCTAAGAGGCGGTGCTGTAGTTCAAAGGAAAATAACAGTAAAATGAAACAGAGTAACCTTACACAATGATTTCATGCATACTAAAGAGCCTCTTTTAAATCTGTAGCGAGTTCATCAAATATATATATATTTATTTATAATTATTTTAAACGACTTTCAAAGATAAATCTATAAACATGAATAAATGGCTTTGATTATCTGCCAAATCAGATCTGATGCATTAAACTAATAAGCTGTACTTCAACATCAGGCACGACTAGGGCTACGTCCACACGTACCCGGGTATTTTTTGAAAACGCAGGTTTTTCTATGCGTTTGCACCTTTCGTCCACACGTAAACGGCGTTTTCGGTCACTGAAAACGGAGATTTTTAAAAACGCCGGCTAGGGTGGATATTTTTGAAAACTCAGTTTTTGCATTTACGAGTGGACGAGAAAAACGGAGAAAACGCAGCGTCAAAGGTGTGCACATTTTTTGACGTCACACTGTGCGCCACGTTATTGTTTCGGTGAAATGAATTTCTACAATACTGTTACTGTTAATTGTCTCTGCAGTGTTTAAATGCTTACATATACATACACAGTTACTGTCCCTCCACACATACGACTCGGTTCTGCTTCTATGCCCCAGCTTTGTTTACTTTTTCCCACAGAGGCTTCTAGACTTCTGATTGGCCAACATTTCTGCACGGTTAGGAATATAGCGCCACCTGCTGCTTTGGCATGTTCCTACCAGCGTTTTCCTTCATTTCTGCCTTTACGTGTGGACGGGATTATTTTTTAAAACGAAAACAGAAAATCTCAGTTTTCAAAAATACCCGTGTACGTGTGGACGTAGACTTAATTGTTACTTTCCTCATGTTCAATGCAAATAAATCATCCAAGAATATGCTTAATTAATATTTATCCATCCATCCATCTTCATCCGCTTTATCCGAGGCCGGGTCGCGGGGGCAGCAGCCTAAGCAAAGAGGCCCAGACCTCCCTCTCCCCAGCCACCTCCTCCAGCTCATCCGGGGGAACACCAAGGCGTTCCCAGGCCAGCCGAGAGATATAATCTCTCCAGTGTGTCCTGGGTCTACCCCGGGGCCTCCTCCCGGTGGGACATGCCTGGAACACCTCACCCAGGAGGCGCCCAGGGGGCATCCTTACCAGATGCCCAAACCACCTCAGCTGCTCCTTTCGATGTGGAGCAGCAGCGGCTCTACTCTGAGCCCCTCCCGGATGGCCGAACTTCTCACCCTATCTCTAAGGGAGATGCCAGCCACCCTTCGGAGGAAGCTCATTTCCGCCGCTTGTATCCGCGATCTCGTCCTTTCGGTCACTACCCACAGCTCGTGGCCATAGGTGAGGGTAGGGACGTAGATCGACCGTAAATTGAGAGCTTCGCTTTTACACTCAGCTCCCTCTTCACCACGACGGACCGGTGCAGCGTCTGCATTACTGCAGCTGCAGCACCAATCCGTCTGTCGATCTCCGGCTCCCTTCTCCCATCACTCGCGAACAAGACCCCGAGATACTTGAACTCCTCCACTTGGGGCAGGACCTCATCCCCGACCCGGAGTGGGCACTCCACCCTTTTCCGGCTGAGAACCATGGCCTCAGATTTGGAGGTGCTGATCCTCATTCCCGCTGCTTCACACTCGGCTGCGAACCGCTCCAGTGCGAGCTGGAGGCCCTCACCCGATGAAGCCAACAGAACCACATCATCCGCAAAGATCAGAGATGAGATCCTGAGGCCACCAAAGCGAAAGCCCTCCGCCACTTGGCTGCGCCTAGAAATCCTGTCCATAAAAATTATGAACAGAACCGGTGACAAAGGGCAGCCCTGGCGGAGCCCATCACCCACCGGGAACGAGTCCGACTTATTGCCGGCAATGCGAACCAAGCTCTTACAACGGTTGTATAGGGATCGAATGGCCCGTAACAATGGGCCAGACACCCCATACTCCCGCAACACCTCCCACAGGACACCCCGAGGGACACGGTCGAATGCCTTCTCCAAGTCCACAAAACACATGTAGACTGGTTGGGCAAACTCCCATGCACCCTCAAGTATCCTCGAGAGGATGAAGAGCTGGTCCAGTGTTCCGCGACCAGGACGAAAACCGCATTGTTCCTCCTGCATCAGAGGTTCGACTAGCGGACAAACTCTCCTTTCCAGCACCCTGGCATAGACTTTCCCGGGGAGGCTAATTAATATTTAGTATAAACCAAAACTTAGATCCTAATTCATTTTCGTGGTAAGAAACGAAACTTTCAGGATTTTATGTTATAGTTTTTGAAATATTCATGTTCAACAGTTGCCTCATGAAAGATGAAAGAACAACACATTTTATTAATTGTAAATTAAATATGAATTTCATGTTTCTTCATTAAATGTTCATTCAAGTTTTGGGCAAATCTGAGACAGCTGAGCAGAACAGTCGATTTGAGCTGGAATGATCGGTTTGTTAGTAAAATAAGTAATGACAAGGGGCGAGAGGTTTTTGTTTCGTTTTAGTTTTTTAAACATGTGTCTGAGAGGAGACGGGTCAAAAAAAATGAAGTCCACTAAAAGTTTACCAACCAAGGTGACACGTGACGAAAGAGCCAACAGTCAAAGCAATGTTGGAGCTTTTCAGTTGACCACAGTTTGCAGCAAAGTCAAAAATAAATACAAAGAAAAGCTGTGGGTGTATGTGTTAGCTTCCTTCACTCTATGTCAGCTTTCCTGAAACCGGTGCCACTGATGTGTGGAGTCTTTTCACAGACAACTTACTTCATGTTGCTTTGTGAATCAGGATTAGTCGACCTGATTATTTACATCCTCAGTGCATACACACACGTTTGTTTTGTCTTCCTTTGTCGCTACACAATAAAGAAAAAATGTAAAACATCCCTTCTTGGACTTATTCACTGTTGCCGGGCGACTCACTGGGTTCATCTAGTTGCTCAGCTGCAGAGTTGTCTCCCACCTTTTACGTTCTTAGACTTTCTTAGATATTTTCTATAAACTAGTCATTAAACAGGTGGAAACGTTGTTGATTATCATTCGAATATTTTCTTTTTTTTAATATATACATTTTTAATCAGTTTGCTGTTAAATGGTTAATATACACCTGCTGTAATTAGCCTCCACCACGCCTCCATCTTTTTAGCCCACTCTCTCAAACACCAGCTCAGTCTCCTCTTCTCTGACTGTAGACTTTGGCGTACGGAGACATGAACCACGAGTGGATCGGTAACGAGTGGCTACCCAGCCTGGGTTTGCCACAGTACCGCTCCTACTTCATGGAGTCGCTGGTGGATGCCCGCATGCTTGACCATCTAACCAAGAAGGATCTTAGGGGACAGCTCAAGATGGTGGACAGCTTCCACAGGTGAGACACAGATTCATTTTTATTAGCAGCAGTGAATATCTTGAAGAAACCACAGCCTACTACAATCATGCCACACATACATGCAACTTTGTCCTTTCTGCCACTAGTCAAAAAGAAATAAAACAGCTTACTTTGGGGAAAAAGACGAGCACATCGTGGCAGATTAACAACTAAGAGGCTCCACAGTGAACGAGTGTTTGTGTTTGTGCTACAGGAACAGCTTTCAGTGTGGTGTGATGTGTCTGCGGAGGCTCAACTATGACAGAAAGGAGCTGGAGAGGAGGAGGGAGGAGTCCATGCTGGAGTTTAAAGGTAACACATGCTTTTTTCTTTCCTCATTAAAACAACTTGGTGTTATCGTGCGTCTTTTAAAAATGGCACTCATCTCTGTTTTGTGCTTTCAGATGTGCTGGTGTGGAGTAATGAGCGTGTCATCAGTTGGGTTCACGCCATTGGTCTCAAAGAGTACAGCAGCAACCTTTGTGAGAGTGGCGTCCATGGTGCATTGCTCGCCTTGGATGATGCCTTTGATCACAACGCCCTGGCCCTGCTGCTGCAGATCCCCACTCAGAACACACAGGTGCACAAACACCAAATGTTTATGATGTTTCACCATCCAGCTGTTGCTTCTCATATTTGAAGGCCCAAACATGGTCACTTTTCTCACATGAGAATCAGTTAGTCCAAAAAATCCTTTGCTAGAACTGCAAGTGCATTCTCACTACTGTTTATTCGGTTGCCTGTGTGGTCTATTTTCACAGCTGGCATGTTAAAAACAAGTGTAATTAGACTGCATCACACACGTTTGTTCTTGTCTAAATGTTTCCAGATGTGCAAATGTACAGACCAGTTTAAATAAAAGTCCCGATCCATAGAAAAATAGAACTTCTGCAACCACCTCCTATAAAATAACTGAGATCTACCAGGTGCTTCAATTCAATTCAATTTTATTTATATAGCGCCAAATCCCAACAAAAGTCGCCTCAAGGCGCTTCATAGATACAGAGAAAAACCCAACAATCATATGACCCCCTATGAGCAGCACTTTGGCGACAGTGGGAAGGAAAAACTCCCTTTTAACAGGAAGAAACCTCCGGCAGAACCAGGCTCAGGGAGGGGCGGGGCCATCTGCTGTGATTGGTTGGGGTGAGAGAAGGAAGACAGGATAAAGACATGCTGTGGAAGAGAGACAGAGGTTAATAACAGATATGATTCAATACAGAGAGGTCTGTTAACACATAGTGAGTGAGAAAGGTGACTGGAAAGGAAAAACTCAATGCATCATGGGAATCCCCCGGCAGCCTACATCTATTGCAGCATAACTAAGGGAGGATTCAGGGTCACCTGGTCCAGCCCTAACTATATGCTTTAGCAAAAAGGAAAGTTTGAAGCCTAATCTTAAAAGTAGAGATAGTGTCTGTCTCCTGAATCCAAACTGGAAGCTGGTTCCACAGAAGAGGGGCCTGAAAACTGAAGGCTCTGCCTCCCATTCTACTTTTAAATACTCTAGGAACAACAAGTTCCTAGAGTGTGTTTAAGGTGCTTAAAGGTACCTGTTAGTTACTCATTGCTTGCTTGGGCCAATGGGCTCTTCCCAAAGACCTTAAGCTTTGAGTTTGGTGCAGCGCCCGGGACATACAAAGGAAAGTGATCTACATTTATATACATTTAAATTTTACTTGCAAAATGGGGTTTTTGTGTTTTTTGTCAAACCATTGAGATAAGTGGCACTGTGCTCCATGTGTAAATGCAGTGCTGGTGTCAGCCTGACATGAGTGACCTGTGGGTTACATCTGAAAGCGCATAATTATATAGGAAGTTGCATGAAAACGGGAACTGCACGAAATGGGTTTTGATGACAGAAACGAGAGATTTAGTGTGGACCAAAGTTCATTTCAGATCAGCTGCTCAGCAGACAGGAGGAGGAGGACAGTGCAGGTCTTCTGTTAATCTCATTCTTCTTCTTTTCCTTCCTCTGTAGGCCCGGGCCACTCTTGAGCGTGAATACAGCAGTCTGCTGGCGATGGGCACAGACAGGAGAATGGAAGAGGTGACAAACACGGACATTTGTTGACTCCGCTAAGTAACAATAAGAATATCTGTGGACTAAAAACGTCTTCTGTCTTTCCCCCCTTTTCTCTTTACCTCATCATATTTGAGGATGATGATAAGAACTTCCGCCGTGCTCCCTCATGGAGAAAGAAGTTCAGGCCCAAAGACATGAGGGGGATGTCATTGGGTGCATCAGATACCCTGCCTGCCAACTTCCGAGTTACCAGCAGTAGTGCGGCATCTCCCTCGACTCAGCCAAAGAGGAGCCCGATGGATGGTAAGCAGAGAGAGCGGCGTCAGTGTGCGCATGGTGTGTGTGAGACGCTCTGTCGATGCTTAACATCTCCTCACGTGCACTCGCTTCTTTTTGGTTGGCTTTGTGATGATGCTGTGACTAACGGCATGTCTTTGCATGTGATTTCTGCCTACGTGGAAATACAGGAAGTCAGTCTATACAGAGGCTGGACACTGCCACAGTCAGGACCTACTCTTGTTAACACACAACGGTAAGACCGCACATGTCTTAATGATGAAATCCTCAAATCAGAGACGTGTATGGCTATTTCTTCACTGCTGAACTGCTCCTCTGTGCAAGCAGAAGCAGCTTTCTCGTACTGGAGGTCTCTGCTCTAACGCACGTTTTGCGCATCTCTTTCCTGTTTCTCCCCCATCTCAACCCATCCACCCACCTCTCGGCTTCTGCTTCCCTCTCACGTCCGGTGATCTCTCGCATTCCCTTCTCAGTTTATCCTCATTATTTCTATAGGTAACCGCTGGTCAGAGGATGAAGGGGAATTCCCTGCATTCAAGACCAGGATGATGAACTGAAATAACTTGCAAGGACCCTACAAAGATATTTTGCTTCTTGCTGACATCACAGAAAGACTTTACTCACTAATTTCAGTATCCCTAGAAGAGCTTTTCTAGATTTATCTACATTTGTTATTATATATTTATGTAAACCAATGGGATTGTTGATTTTAGAATTTCTATGTAACCCCTTTTTGCCTCTCCTCTTAATCACCCCCCACCTTTTTTTGTTTTTAATAAAAGCAACATTTCTCCACTGTGCCCGCATTAAGCTCAACTCTCAGATGTATGTAACTGAATATTTCAACAATCTGGAGTTTGTATATTTCTACCAACAGACATTTCATCTAATCTTTTTTTATAATTCTGATTCAATTGAACAGATGTATGTTTTTGTCTCTCATGTTTGATTTGAATTCTAATCAATGAATTAATTCTCAAGTGACTTGGATACGTGATATAACTTAATTCATATCTTTGCCCTTTTTAACTGTTGTAATATTAGTAGCTTATTACTTGTGATTTTGTGTAAATGCAGCTCGTAGGTCAGTGGATGTGTGAATATCAGAGAAATTGCTGGAGTCGTCAAACCGTTTCACAAACTGCTCAACACTGTGAGTCCTCCATCGGTATTCAAATAACTGCTGGCAAGCCCAGGCGATGGTGACAACACATATCATGTGAAACGCAATATATTTCTCTCTTGTCTGTTTATTTTCCATACCTGTGATACCAAAATGAAACTCTTAAAGAATTAAAGCCATATAATTGTAGCAAGAATAAAAACTACAGAGGGCTACATTTGGATGCAAGTTAAAAAAAAACAGATTTCCAGGTTCTCTGCAGTTTACCTTGCATGCAGAATCCACTCCGCTTATATGCACGCTTGCCACCCAATTTATCCCTTTAATGAAATCTTCCTCACCTCTGGAGAAATGCTCACTCGTGCAGAAGAACTTTAAACAAATGTGTGGATGACTCCAAAGTGTGGAAACTCCTTCAACGGACCAACTTCACTGAGGCCTCAGTCGATCCCCACTGTCACCAGAACCCCCTGATGGTGGTGCAGTCCACCAGCAGCCCTTTTTTAAAAACACTCTGTACAAAGATTTTATATCAAGCCTTACTGTTTAACTCCTCGCTGTCGTCTCTTCTTATTTATTATTACTCATTCGTGTTTTGTGGCGTCAGTAATGCTTCCAGAGCTACGTCTGAATGTTGCAGTGCTACTTATGTTTTTCCGTCTACACTCACAACACGGGTTCCAGCATAAGCCTTTGTGGCAAATGAGTCGGAACCGGAGACTTTTCTTTTCACTCTACATGTAGTTGAAGCTGACATTAGAAATGTTTTTTTGTTTGTGATTTAGCCATTTATGCACAATGCAAATCATGTTGCTGTTTTTATTCCTGCTCTTCCTGATGAATCTTCTGATCTTGTAACAATGATGTACAGTCTGAGTACTTATAAACTATTTTTATCACAGTATTATTTATTGCTTACTTTCAATAAAATACTGAAACCTATTTTCCACTGCAAATAAAAGACTGAAGAGTTGTCTTTTCTGCTCCTCCTGTGGTGGACAGACGGTGTCCTTTAACAAAAGTATCCACGAGACTTAGTAATGTCTTTTTTATTATTATTATTGGATTGATACATTTCCAAAACCTTTCTGCCATCCATCTTCTCCCACATTTCTGGGGCCAGGCTGCGAGGGCAGCAGCCTTAACAGCCCATAACACTTTCTCCCCGGCCACCACTTCCAGCTTGTCCGGGGGAACACCAAGGCGTTTCCAGGCCAGCTGAGAGATACAATCTCTCCAGCATGTCCTGGATCTGCCCTGGACCCTCCTCCCGGTGGGACATGCCCAGAACACCTCACCCAGAAGGCGCCCAGGAAAATTGCAAATCGCTACCTTATCGTGGTGGAGGGGTTTGTGTGTCCCAGGGATCCCAGGGGCTATGTAGTCCGTCGGGGCTTTTGTTCGGTGGTAGGGCCTCCTATGGTGTGGGACCCCTATGAGTAGAACATCAAGGGAACAGTTCACCCTGCCCAGGATAGGCTTACTGAGGCCCTACCCTGGAGCGTGCCTGATGGCGAGCGTCTGGTGGCTGGGCCTTAGTCCATGGGCCCTGGCCGGACACAGCCCAAAAAAGGGACATGGGTCCATCCTCCTGGAGGCCCACCACCCGCATTAGGCACTGTAGGGGTCGGGTGCATTGTGTGCCAGGTGGGGGCTAGGAGTGGAGGCCCTGGTGGACCAATCTCTGGCTACCAACACCAAGACCTTTCTGCCCAAAACACAAATTCTAATAAAAATGGAGGTTTACCAAAATAATTTCACCTAACTACAATGGAAGTAGTTGCTGCATCGTATATTACACCACCCTACATCAAAAAATAAAGGTTCTGCTATTTTCCAGAAAATAGTTATTACCTAATTCAACGGTGAGCAATGTTCCCTCTAATGTTTCATGTGTCTGAGTGAAGGCACAAACTCCCTGAGCGGTCCCTAGGACCACTGTGAGCAACAGCAGACGTGTCCACTGTGGTCACGCCAGCATCGAATCGATCCAAGTTACATGTTTATTAAAATAATCAAATTACAGGATTTACATTTATGTTAGACTACTTTTAATTAACTATTTTAGCCCACTTACAATGAAAATTAAAAACAAAAAAAACTTGTTCATGACCTGTGTAGTATGTTAACACTATTGTAGTAAAAATCACTTGAACTCGAATTTTGAAAACAAAACGTTCTTTTTTTTTTATAAAGCTCTGACTTGTATTATGAGTCTGTGGTCTGGGAGAGAGTCTGTAACTCTGTCTGCAAAATACAGGATATAAAGACCAGTGTTGGGTAATTAATTATATAGTTACTTCTTCAAAAAAGTTACTGAGTTATGCAAACAACAAAGTTTTTTGCAGCTGTTTACCTAAAAATGCAGCCAAGGCGTTTTTTAAACTTTCAAACTATTTACAGAACAATCAGCTGTTCTGCATCAAATTTGATGCCACACAAATTATTTGTGCCACTCCAAAAAATAATTTCTGTCCACTATGAGATAAAGGAGAACAACAGCCTGATACCTGCAGGCCTGACAACAGCAGATGTATCACTGCTGTAACACCTGTAACATTCAGCAGTCGCCTCATTGTTCTGACACACAACAAAACTATTGACTACACTACACACTAACTACACACTAACTACACACTGACTACACAAGATTTGAGCTAAAAGTGGCAAATCTCTCACATCTCAAAACACTGTCACTCCTAAAACTTCCCCCTTTCCTAAACAACTAAATGCCATGTTGCCATATCATTTTTTGATTGGTCAACATGGTACATTTTTCGACCAATAGGAAAGGGCGGAGTTTTTTGGGTTTTGTTTTTGCTCACAGGCTTTCGAGCCTTTTTTCTTATAAAACGCAGTTTTTACCGTTTCTTCCCGCAGTAAATATAAACAACAACAGTATTCAGGAAGAAAACCAAACATTTTTATCATAACTCTGGTTTTACATGTCCTATCAACACGATTTAAAAACTGGTATAAAGTCCACACTTTTTATGTCAATTGTTCCGTCTCTCCTGCTCACATCTCCAATGGTTGTACACGTTGTCGTTAACGTGGCTTCGCTCCACATCAGCCGCTTTGCTCGCTAAAACACCGGTGTCAGCACATAAGGACGCTGTCACAGCCTGTCAACGACGTTGATTAGCTGCCTATATACGAATGTGAATCGCATCATTGGCTGGACTATGGGATAAGGTGGCATCGTTGTAATCCCATACAGGAGCAGCCAGTCACTCACTGACTCACACTGCAAAACAGAATTGTTAAAGTTTTAATTTTAACCCTGGAGAACCCATGGGGTCATGGGTCAATTAACCCTAGTAAACCAATGGGGTCGGCTCTGACCCCATTGGTTCTCCAGGGTTAATTGCAATTCAGGTTCGATTTTTTTTTTCTGTGCGTAGAGACCGTGCCAGCAGTGCACAATTGCGCATGCGCGCAGCTTAGAGGGACCATTGACGGTGAGTTCAAAGTTTATTCAGTTTTATACAGTTTTATCACAAAATGCAAATCGGTGGGGGGTTTTCACATATGGTGAATTTATGCTCAGTGTATTTCAGCTTCTCCAGCACAGTTAGCATATTTTCACCGGTTTCTTTTAACTGGACAGAATGACCAGTTGTCCCAGATGCTAATTGCTATTACACCATAGGACACATTTTAGGCTCTTGTTTGAGCAGTCAGTCAACAGCTTCCACTCTCCATTGCACCAAAACACTTTCAACATGAACATAAAATAAAGTCCTCATCCATTTCAAGGAATGGAATAAGATCCTCCTCAGATGAATGAACAACTGGGGTCACAAGAGCTACTAGTAGATCTCAATGCTGTTCATGTGGAGCAGTGGTGGTCCTAGCCTGTTTGGCGCCCTGGGCGAACACTCCCTCTGGCGCCCCCCCATTCCCCTCCCCCATAAAACATATTAAGGATTGTACATTAACATAAAACTGTTGTCAGAACCATACTGAATTTCACCAGAGAAACATATACACACACATATATGAAGAGAGTTTGCTATGCATAGTATAGCATAGCAAACAGCTACCAAACAGCCATCATAATTCGTCATACAATGAGAACAGGACAAATCAACAATTGACAATGACTAATTAATACTAAAATCTGTAACATAATGTATTGTTTGGAGTTTAGTCTGTTACTGTTGCTATTTTTACCATTTCTTCTTGGAGCAACTGTAATCCACATTATTTCCTTAGGGATTAATAAAGTATTCTGATTCTGATTGTTTCAGGATGACCTGCCATTATCCAATCACACATTTGCTTACCTGTATCTTTTGCTAGTTTCTCTTCTTCTTTTCTATTTTTTCTAAACTGAGCACCTGATGGCTTTGAACTTTTCTTGTCCATCTTCCATTGCTTTTAATTTTGCACTCCAGTATGAGCACAAATCCCCCATATCGAGGATCGCCACAACATAACCTATTAGACCTACACCTTAGTTCACAGACTCGCTTTGTCTAAGGTTTATTTCTGGGATTTCGCACAACCCAGGATTCAAATCATGAATACATAATGGGCTTGGATTTACAACATTATGAATGAAATGTGCTCTATCTGGAAGCAGCAGGTCTCCCTCCCTTTTCGACGGGTTGTGTGTGAGACTTTAAATCATCAAACTGTAAATTATACATTTTAAATTGTTATTGATCCCTTTACCCCGAGTCCTAAAGTGTATATTTATTTTCTTACTCTTCTTATATTTATTGTTTGTTTACTTGCACTGCTGTAACTGGAGCCTCGTCGTCTCGTCTCTCTGGACTGTATGTAGCGGAGATGACAATAAAGTTTACTTTGACTTCAGCAGCGAGCAGGCGCACCGAGGAAAAACATCGGTGCAAATTATAAGTCTGTATCATAATGTCTGCTGTTTTTGTGTTTGTTGTTTTTGTTTTTATTTTGTTTTATTTTGCGAGCTGGTTATTAGATGCTGCTCCAGCCAGCCAGAGAATCTCCGCTGCCCCGGGGATTCTCTGGGGTTTTCAAGTTTTCCAAAAAACTTGAAAACCAACATTCTCAAATGAGAAAGTGGAAAACATTCATGCATCAGGAGTGAACATCCCAGCAAATGCACCCCAAAGTCAGAACATGCAGTGCTCAGAGAAATTAAAAAAAGAAAAGAAAAGAAAAATCAAAGAACATAATGAAATTCAAAATTGTTTGGAAGGGTTTTCTCTCTCTAAATAAGATCTATTTATAGATGTGACAAGAATAAAAACGAATAATTTGCACAAATAATTTCAGTAAATTGTTGAGAAAGTTGTGATAACCAAACAGTAGAAAATCCACGTAGTTACTGAAGAAGGGCTAACTTTCGTTTCAAAAAATAAACCACGACCAAAGGTTTATGGCTGGGTTCCCTCCAGTCCAAGGGTGTTCAACCTGAGGCTCCTGAGCCCATCTCTGTGCTCGATGTCCATCAAAAAAAATCAGTAAACCCTGAAAAGTAACGTGGGAAGACATTTTCTGCACAAACACAGCATCTACTACAGAATATTATAGATGTGTGTGAGAAAATCCATGACAAAGAGAGCAATGAACCAGCAATAATTACTCGGTTGCTATAAGTTAGTTTGTTATCAAAGCACACTCGTTTTATTAATTTTGGACAAACAGCGGGACTCAAAGCAGGCTTACAGTGTTTTTCCTGACTTAAAATGCGTCTTTGGGGTGACTGTAGGCACAAATGATGAACGTATAGTTAAAATGTGACTTTAAGTCTAAAGTGCTGTATAAATGTGAGTGCGTGAGCCTCAGAGTCTGGGTCTATAATCCAGGCAGGCTCTTCGTAATTTCGTATCCTAGCACTGATTTTATTGGACACATTCCCATGTTAACAAAATGAAAACACCAGTTCCCTGCGGCGTTAGTAAGCTGCAGCATTAGAAGAAATCTGTTGTTCCACTAAATTCCATTTAGAAAACCACGAACAGGTCGCGCAACGCCCTCTTGTGACGTCGACGCCGTGGCGAACAGGACGGGATACTGGGAGAGCCGGAAGAGTCGCGCGGATAGATAAGAGGGAGCGCGAGCTGATCCACAAACGCTTCTCCGTCGAAGCTACAGCTGCGACAGGACCATATCCTACCGGAGGGGTTTTAACACTCAGTTGTTTGGAGCTAGCTTTGTAGCAAACGGTGAGCATGAACTATTATTTCAGTGGAGCACGTTAACGTGTCCGCGCGAGCCGAAGCGCTTCATCATTCCAGAAGGCATGTTAGCTTTAGCCAGCCAGCTAGCTGGAAACTGGAACAGGAAATACCACAGCTAGACTGACACAATTCCCAGTTATTTAAGTAATTTATAGTTTTCTTACCGCTCTTGGACATCTAACTTTGATTTGTCTTGTGTCAGTAAGCATTGATGAGGTGTACATCTTATTCCCTAGCCTGTGTCCCGGTTCAAACCGTAATTAAAGCCCGAATCACTGACAGTTGTGTCAGTGTTCCCGTTGAGACCATCAGCAGAAACACGCCACATAATTTCATTACCCGTTTTTATGGCAAAAACGGGTTCATGTTTGAGTCCTGACAAATGAAGTCTGGCCTACTTTACTGAGGCAAGGAAAACCATTAAGGTCAATGTCGCAGAGAGCTTCAGGGAAATTTCCTATGTGGACTGGAATCGTCAACTGTGCCAACTGCTCCCTGTTATCTGCATTTTATTTGCACCACAGTCACACCTAAGTGGACTTTCGTGTCTCAGGCCTGGTCAAGGAGAGTAGCAGCTCGATGTGAGCAGCAGATGGGTGTGGTTGTGTTGTGGGACACAAATCACACACTTTCGGTGTAGGGACTTGCCAGGTTACAGTTTCCTGGTCCCGATGCCTTCCCTCTGTTCTCTGTACTGAGATGAATGGAGCCACGTCTCCCGCAGCCTCTGATTGAACACAGATGCTGATTGCCCACATGGTGCTGAGTCAGGAGTGGGGACTGGCACAGAAAGCGTTTGTTCCCAACAGATGCGCGATCACAGGCCGCATGTCATAAGCGAATTTACAGATTGTTAATCGTCCACTTTATACAAGCGTAGAAGACTTGGTGTAGTCGGCTGTCTTGCTTCGTTGTACCAGCGGTCATTAATTTGTATTCAGTCAATGCTGAAATAGAGAAATGCATTTAATCTTAAAATGGATCTTATGTGCAGCTACTTTTAGGTAGTTATAAGTAATCAATGCAGCTTTTGTCAGACTAGTTGATGAGTCGATTTAATCATTTATTAACTCAGAACTTACACAAAACCTCCAAAAAACAGCATTAATTGCATACTTGGGCTTTTCTTTAGATTGATTTAAATACAAATAATTTTTTTGTATTGTCTTCCTGTCTCCTTTTTTTTTTTTTTTTTTTTTTTTTTTTTTTTCTTTTTTTTTCATCATTGGATAAAAACAGGGCAGCACGGTGGTTAGCACTGTTGCCTCACAGCAAGAAGGTCCTGAGTTCAATTCCAACATCAGGCCGGGGTCTTTCTGTGTGGAGTTTGCATGTTCCCTCCGGGTACTCCGGCTTCCTCCCACCGTCCAAAGACATGCAGCTTGTGGGGATAGGTTAATTGGATAATCCAAATTGTCACAATATGTGAATGTGTGAATGAATGTGAGTGCAAATGGTTGTCTGTCCCTGTGTGTTGGCCCTGCGACAGACTGGCGACCTGTCCAGGGTGTACCCCACCTCTCGCCCTATGACAGCTGGGATAGGCTCCAGCGACCCTGAAAAGGATAAGCGGAAGCGAATGGATGGATAAAAGCAACACATAAATTCCACTGTTATCTCTTTTTGGGTAAACACAGAAAAATTGAATTGCAGAGCAAACATACTGTTCAAGTTCCAAAGAAAAGCAAGTTTATAAGAATTTTGTTTGTTTTACTGCTTTTCAGTTGTTGCTTGATGGTTTGTTTCAGTTACTCCGACAAGAAAATTTGGCACATCCACCAACTTAAATTAAACCTCCTTATGGAATTATGGAAAGGGCATTTACCTGAATTTACAGCTAAGTGCTAAAATAATTTGATTGAATCAGATGAAAAGTAATTGTCAAGTAAAATGACAACATGTATGGTAAAGCCCACAGTCCTAATTTATTACTAACATTTATTCACAAGTCCAACTTAAGCTCATGTGAGGATCCAGATTTCTGGATTCGCCACATCAAGCTCTTTCGACGTTAGCGTATTTTCGATGTAAAAGTAAAAAAGCTTAAATCCCAAACTTTTTACTGCAGAAAGGTGTTAGAAAATACTTACAAGTTATAAATTTACTCTGAACAATTTCTGCAGAGCATGCAGAGATAAATGTGCATCAGTGATGCCCTGCAGACTGATATCTGATAATAAGGTGGTGTATGGTTTTACGCTCCTTAATAGAACTAATGTTCTCTGGAAGAAAAGTGGGGGAAACAATAATAAAATAGTAATACTGAAATAATACTCTAGTTGTGCCTCAGAATGTCAGTGGGCTCAGATGCGACTGAAATGTTGATCTGTATATTTTTAAGTTTCGTTGTTTCCTCAACTTTAGCCATCAGGTCGCTTCAAATTTGAGCCTGTCCTCAGACGCCTCTACCTCTTCAACTTGTGTAAAATATTTGTCTCTAATTTATTTCAGTGTGTGTGGCATACGGTTCACAAACATGTGGAAGGCAGCAGCTGGACAGTCAGTCAATGTGTCTGTAGACGATGGAGGCGACGACTGGGAGACTGACCCCGACTTTGAGGTACCTGTATTTTCTCCTGTTTCTAGTTCCTCTCGGTTCACTTAAATAAAATCGTATTTTTCTCACTACTGTTCTTGGCTTTGACATTATTACTCTGTTTTTAAAAAACTAGAATGATGTGTCTGAGAAGGAGCAGCGCTGGGGAGCCAAGACGGTGGCTGGCTCAGGCCATCAGGAGCACATAGAGTAAGGATACGAGTTTTAGTTTTTTTCCCTTCTTTTGGGAATAAATGCACTGTGGGAAATCTACAAATTGTGTCCTAACCGTGTTGGTCTTTGGTGTAGTATACACCGTCTGCGTGAGACTGTTTCTACGGAGCATACCAAGCTGAAGCAGAAGGAGTTGGAGAACATGCCCAAAGCCTCGCATGGCTATGGAGGAAAATTTGGAGTGCAGCAAGATCGAATGGACAAGGTGAGGGAGGCAGTAAGACCTGTGCAGTCGATCAAAGACACACAAATTCTGTTTGTTGTTGTTTTGTTTTTCTTCTTATAGATGGGTAAGAATTAGATGAACTATCCTTTACAGTTTGTATTGTAGGAACTCATCTGTCTGTGAATCATTGAAGACATTTGAAATTGCTTTTCATTGTAAAGAGTAGGGATCAGCGTCCCCCCCAACTGCAAACTCTAATAGGTCTTCCTTAAAATTGTGCATAAATGGAAAACAAAGATGGCAAATTCTACTGCAGGGACCTTAACTGTTGCATAACAGGTCTGTCTGCATTCACATGACATTCAAAGATTATTATTATTGTTGTTAAGGGTTTACGGGTTGATGCTCGCCACAGACCAATTCTAATATAAGCACGTCTGGTGAGGGAGTGTGCTGTAGTCTGAGGCTGCAGAGCTTTTTCACTTTACAACTCCAACTTGACAAAACTGTAGAATTTGATGAAAAGATGAAAACCACGTGTAGTTACAGTCAATGAAAATATGGAAACAATTTCCAGTAGTCTGACTGATTTGTTAAAATAAGTGTAACACATTGTGTGTGTGTGTGTGTGTGTGTGTGTGTGTGTGTGTGTGTGTGTGTGTGTGTGTGTGTGTGTGTGTGTGTGTGTGTGTGTGTGTGTGTGTGTGTGTGTGTGTGTGTGTGTGTGTGTGTGTGTGTGTGTGTGTGTGTGCACAGCTGTACTACAGCGTTAAATGTTTTATTTTGTTTCTTTGTTTGGAGGGTTGAAACTAGTAGTTCCTGTCGTTGTGGTTTTTCATGTAGCTGAAACCAGCCAGCTTGCTACGTGCTTTTGCAGGTGTGTGTCTGCGTGCGTGTGTGCGCTAAGTCAGTAGTTAGTGTTCCACAGTCGATACACCTCCTGCTGGCTGTGTCTAGTTTTCCTTCTATTTTCATGTTTTCTGCCATCTTTCTTTAGCGTTGTCAGTCTTCTGATTTATGCAGCATTTTAAATATCTACATGCGTTTATGTTTGCGTCTTTGTGCCTTGACAGTCTGCTGTTGGACACGACTACCAGAGCAAACTGTCCAAGCACTGCTCCCAGGTTGACACCTCTAAGGGCTTTGGAGGGAAGTTTGGCGTGCAGGCTGACCGCGTTGACCAGGTATTTCCTGTTGCTGACCTCATTCGAACAGTAGCACAACACTTTCTTAGACACTTTTTATTAGTAATGTTCCTGCTGTGTAAAATGAAGCCCCCCCGCCCCCCCAACACCTTCTTTTTACAAAAATGAAATGATGCATTGTATTGTATGTGTCATGTTTTGTTTTTAAGTTTGCTAAAGAACGTATCTCCTCTACATCAAGAGTGATTGCTCTACTGCACAGCAGTGTTCATGCACATTTGGCAGGAAGTAGAACTACAGACCTAAAGTTTCAGAAGGAAGTATGCTGTGTCACAAAACCTTCTCTACAAATGACAAAAACGAAGATTTGAGTTTAATCAGCCATGGCAGCCTTATTTGCACGTCATTTACACAACTTCGACAACATTGCACGCTGCGAATGCAAACCTGGAACTTCAACATTATGCACTCCATACTGTATATAAATGCCACTTGTTTTGCACAATATCCAACTACCAACCTCTGTATATTTTGTATTATTTATATATTTTTACTCTATTTAATTTGTAAAATATGTATATATATACACACGTAGACATACATATTTAGTATGCACATTCAGTAATATGCATACACTCTTATATTGTACATATATTTATTCATATAATTCTCAGATTTCTTTGCTTGTTCTTATGTTATTGTATTTTTTGCACACCTCTGTTGCTTGTGAAGCTCGCACACAAGAATTTCACTCACATGTGCTGTACCAGCGTACCTGCACATGTGATGTGACAATAAAAGTGATTTGATTTAAATGCATCTAATCAGTAGAATAACTGCTTTGCTTCTTCCAGTCAGCTGTTGGGTTTGAGTATGCTGGAAAGACGGAGAAGCACGCGTCACAGAAAGGTGATGTCCTCATTTGTTATGTCTTTGCAAAACTGCTGGTTTTGACTTCTTTAGATATGCAAAAGTGTCCTGGACATGGAACTAAGGCTTTACTCAGTGGACACATTAATAATAGATTAGATGGATAAAAAAGAAAAAATCAGGTTAAAGCTGGAGTTTGAGACATAATGATGGTGTTTTTGTTAGACCCAGTGTGCTGGATAGAGTCGAAACAAACTACAGTTACAGGCTGCAGTGATCCTGGTACTCAGGAAGGCTTCGTGGCTCTCAGTGCTGAGGCTGCTTACCCAGGCTGTCGACCTTTGTGTTGCTCTCATTCCCTCAACAGTGCTTTGAACCACAGTCCTGAATATCTGCCCAATCCCAATGCTTCCTTATTGCTGTCCCTTGTTGCTACAGTAGGTGTACATAAGATGTACGTGGCCCTCAATGAGTAATTAAAAAAGCATGATATGATTGTGTGATAATCTTTAGTTTGTCGTTACTGTTGTGATTCTGTCTTAGCTTTTGAGTCATCCCATGAAATGTCAGTGTTTAGCCACCTGAGCTCGTCACAATTGGTCTGATTTTTGCAAAATAACTTGAGTAGATTCAATGAAGGCATTCAATGCAGGAGCGATCTACGTGAAGGGTTCAGCACTAATGAGCAGAGCATATTCAAGCTCTGCTTAAATGTATTTATTTTTTAAAAAGCAACTAAATCAATTCTACACCAACTCTCTCTCTAAAGCCAAAATCTTGTTTTTGTTTCTAATATTTTATTTTTTTATATTCAAATTCAAAGGTGCCAAATTTCAGCCCACCTTCCCATGTACCCGAAGTCTGTAATATGACTGTTTCATTAAATAGACTGAAGTTATTGTTAAAGTCAATATCTCAGCTGATTCTGCAGAGATCAAGTGGAAACTTTAAAAAACTTAATTTGGAAAAGTTTTTATTTTTTGAATGGAATGATCAGAGGCTAGGACCCGGAAGTGTCAACAGGGAATTTGGTATTGGGCTGCTCCACGATCACTGCTCCCATGCTGCTTCACCCTGATCTCTGAACCTCACCCCTTCCCTCCTTGCTCTGCTATGCAGACTACGCCACAGGGTTTGGGGGGCGATACGGAGTGCAGGCTGATCGAGTCGACCAGAGTGCCGTGGGCTTCGATTACCAAGGCAAAACCGAGAAACACGAGTCCCAGAAAGGTTTGTCGAGGCTTCCTGCCATATGGCGTTCTCATTAATCTGCAGAAAGATAGCAAAAGTACAGACAGACACTAGAGCTGTGATTGCGCAGCAGCCTGCAGGTCCTGGCAGATCATGTTTTTTTTGCATTTCTTCATTCCTTCATTCCTGCTTATTTGAGATTGCACAACAATAACTTAACTGCTTTGAGCTGCATGTTTGCCCAGGATCAAAATGCATTCTAATTAAAGACTATAAGTTATCTTACGTGGTGTTTTGTACGTACTATGTTTTCATTCCATGGCTCCAGTTTATTTTTTATTTTTTGGGGGAGGCTGTTTCAATTTGGACTGCTGTTTTTGTTTAACACCTTAACATCCATCAGGTAGTCAGCATCTGTAGGCGTTTTTGTTTTTTGTCTACATTCTCAATAAGCACATTTCCACTTGACACAGAAGACAACATCATACGTCGAGTAAACTAAATGTACTTGATGCATAAGCAAAATTAGTTTTTCTGTCTGAACGTTGTTTTCTCCTCTCCCCTGGACCGTTGGCAGATTATGCCAAGGGCTTTGGAGGCAAGTTTGGCGTTGAGATGGACAAGGTGGACAAGAGTGCCGTGGGCTTCGAGTATCAAGGCAAAACGGAGAGGCACGAATCCCAGAAAGGTAACAGCAGTCGGCACTCGCTGTGAACATGTTACGCTCTTATTTTGATCACGGCTGAAGCGCGTGCAAACAAACTGTGATGGCAGATTATTTTATTGTCACAAGTGGTGTTGGTCACAAACAAACGTTTAACCCAACAGTCACACAGGCCTCAAACTTGTTCTGTAATTTTGGCTGAAAAAAAAAGTCATTAATTTGAATTTTGGGGTCAGAACGGTGACGCACAGATGGTGACATCATGCAGAGCTGATTCTTCACACAGGGGAGTTACTGTCACTGATTTTAATTATTTATTATATCATTTGTGACAAGTTTGAAGGGTTAATAATATGAGTTTTGTTATTATAAAAGAATCACAAATACTGATTGTTGTTGTTGTGTGCAGTGACCTTGTTTTCACTGCTTTGATTCCTTTTCACCGTGAAAGGACGAGCGACAGAGTAAACAGCTTTTGTTTGCTTTCAGCTCGTGCTGCTAAACTCGCGCTGCTGATGTGTTATTAGCAGCTTTGTGTCCAGAGGGTCTCAGCAGGTCACACCCTCATGTCTGTCCTGACTTGTCTGTAATTTTGCAGCTTCAGCACAGCAGCTGTGTGTAGCTGCTTGCTCGTCACGCCTCATTGGCCGACAGCAGATAAGACTCGTATCGAATGCATAAACGACCTCCACAATGCCCCGACTGTGTTTGTAACCTACGTTTGGGAATAAATCAGTCGGGCATTTTAAAGAGCCATTGTTGGAATAGGTGGGCAGCAGACAGAGTTTAACACCGCTCACTGGAATTCCTGTTTGGAACGAATGATGTGCAACATGCAGCTGCCTCAGCTGTTAGGCTTGAATGAGTAAACGTTAAATAATGTTTAAATATAAAGTTTGTCAAACAACTAGTGTCACATTGATAGAAATGACTAAAGCACTTTCTCTGCTGTAGCTTGTAAATGGTGCAGTGTTGTTGTTTTTAAAGTAGCATTACAAGATTATTGTCATTAAACATTGTGTCATGTTTCCCTGCAGACTACGTGAAGGGCTTTGGGGGCAAATTCGGTGTGCAGACTGACAGACAGGACAAATCGGCTCTGGGATGGGACCACCAGGAGAAACTGCAGCTCCACGAGTCCCAGAAAGGTACTGGTGCCGAGTGGGTTTCTGTGTTTGTTGAGCGTGACACTCACACGGATGCACTGCCCATATGAAATAATTAAGGGTTTGTTAAAAAAAACGTTTGTTACAAGTTTGAGTTTGGCACAAATCAACCGTGAAACCAAACTTCCTCCTCGGCCGTGTACTCGATCTCAGATGTGGTTTTGTTGTGGCTCCAGTGCGGTGTTTAAAAAGTTGCCAACTTCCTCAACTAGCATGCAAAAATGGCTCAGAAAGCGGAAACGAAACCCACAGCTCAGATTTATATTTGCATGTCGGGTGTTAAGCTGATGCTGTGTTCAGGACATTACAAACATGTACATGAATCTAAACTAAAAGGCGTTCACACAGTGAGTTCTATGCTAAGCCACTTTTAGATGGTCAGAGAAGTCGGCCTGTCAATCAGATTTTCATGCAGCACATGAATGAGAGCAGTTCAAACATGCTCTCATACTTTCATTTCTTTGATAGGATTCCAATCAATCACATGCTGTGTTGTTTTTGTGGGGCCTATTCCTCCTTTACCTCCTCACCCTAACCTTCATTCGATTCTTTCTTCTCTTCCTCATCTTTTCTTTGTCTGCTCCCTTTCTTCTCTTCCGTCCTTCTCCTTGTGCCTTATTCTCCTTTACTCCTTTCTCTTCTTAACTACTTCTTTCCTTCTCTTCCTCCTACTCTTTGTTCCTTTCCTCCTTCATTTTTATCCTTTCTTCTTCCACCTTCCTTTGTCCTTCTCAACATCCTTCTCTCACCCCAACCAATCGCAGCAGATGGCCCCGCCCCTCCCTGAGCCTGGTTCTGCTGGAGGTTTCTTCCTGTTAAAAGGGAGTTTTTCCTTCCCACTGTCGCCAAAGTGCTGCTCATAGGGGGTCATATGATTGTTGGGTTTTTCTCTGTATCTATGAAGCGCCTTGAGGCGACTTTTGTTGTGATTTGGCGCTATATAAATAAAATTGAATTGAATCAACATCTTCCTCCTTCCATCATCTCCTTCCACTTCTTCTCGCTTATTCTCTTCCTCTTCCCATCTGTTACTTGGATGGATCATCATACATGGTTCCTATCTTAAACTATAGTTTTCATATCCTTAATAATCTCTGGCTACAAATTTGTCGAGGTGCTTTTACCATTTCTGCAGCTTTTGGTTGCAGACGTCATGTTACTCAGTCATTTCAGTTCACAAATATTCCTTTCTCCTAAAATTGAGGAAATATTAATGTGCAGAGGAGACATTACTGAAGCCGAAGGTAACGAGGGAGCAGACCAGCTGAAGAGGAAAAGCCTCTTCATAGTAAAACCATTCGCAGTGAATCCGAACATTATGAGTGCTGAGTGAACGGGCAAGAACACGAAGGCCTTTTCTTTGTCGTTCTGTGAGCACGCAGCCTGGTGGGTGCATCGTTGTCGCTATATGTGTGTCTTTTACATGTATTTTGTAATATGTGTGTGATGTTTGTCTGTCCGTATATGTGTATGTATTGTGTTGCAGACTATAAGCGTGGGTTTGGAGGGAAGTATGGGGTAGAGGTGGAGAAGCAGGACCAGTGTGCCCTGGGCTATGAGCACAAGGAGAACCTGGCCAAGCACGAGTCCCAAAAAGGCACAGATACTTTCCTGAGCACGTCACCCAACCCCACCCTCCCTTTTACAAAGCTCCTCCTGATCCTTGCCTTCCTGTGAAAAGTCCTCCCTCTTAGCTTCTTTGGCCGGCTCTGACAGAAGCCCCTCCCACTCCCACAGTGACACGCCCACCTGTGCAGCACTGACTGAGACTTTTAGTTTACTGTCATCAATCCTAATGTAAGGCCATGGAGGGGCAGAGGAATCATTCAGACTTTTATAACAAACAAATGTAGGCAGTAGTGCAGGTGAGTGAGAAGATGCAGTGTTACTGTTCAAGACAGCCGTGAACGGGCACGCCAGCCCCAGAGGCCTGTACTGCAAAGTGATTTACTTTCAGTTTTATCTGATCTCCTTGATATAGTGATCCCAAAGTGGCGCCTTTAACAATCACTTAGAGTGAGTCTACCGGTCACCAGCTGGTTTATTAGATACATCTTGCCAGAATCAGTTGGGGCCTCTTGTAAATGGTTCTTATAAAGCGCTTCAGAATCGCCTTGATTGTCAGATTTGCCAGCTGCCCTTTACGTGAATCTCCTGATAATAGTTGCTCCATTGGAGTCTGAACTGTTGATACACGCCATGATGCATTCCTCTGGCCTCAAAGTATTTCTGCTCAGAACTGCTGCTCAGTGGACTTTTTTTTTTTTTTCCATTTTGTTTTTGGACCACATCTCTAAACTCTTGATGGATGTACAGGGAAATCCCAGGAGATGAGCAGTAGAGCAAAAGACCAAAAATATTTATCATGATATACATTTGAAAATTTGCGATAACGATGTAACTGACGATATAATTGACACTAGACAAAATACTTTACGCCATGTGCGTATGAAAACAAAGGCACTGCGCATGCGCGTTTCACCCATATTCTATCGCAATCTCATTTTCTTATCGTTGTCCAACATTATACCGGTATTACTGTGAACGGTATGATATGGCCCAGCCCTAATGAGCAGTTTCTGAAATATTTGAGCACCAAAAACCCATGCCGGTGCCAGACGGGCACATTTGAACCACGTTATTTACAAGTCATGTAAATAGTCTTCCCCATTGCGATGCTCTGTTAGGACTTTAGCTTGTCTACATGCCTTAAAGCATTTAGTGTGTGATTGGCTGATTCGATATGAACAGGTGTACCTAATAAAGTTGTTTTTTTTTGTCTTAGCACCAACTAGTCTTGCATTAGAAAGCATACCAACAATTTAACAACAAAGCCTGTGAGTTGAGCAGAAAACACAACTGTAAATTCATATCAATCCTCCAGTCTTCAGACCTTTTGTGTGTGAATGCTCTTTGTAGTGAGGCATTAGAAAACAGTGAGTCTCAAACTGCTTGACTCAAGTTGATAACCGCCTCCATGTGGCGGCTAAGCCTCATCGCTGATGTTGGGGTGGATGTAGCCTGATAATATATGCATATACTGAGTATGTTGAACTTTGTAGTACAGGCCTCAGGTCCTAGTGGTGCGGCTGGTCGCCTGCCTGGATGCTCTCCATTAGACGGCCAAAGAGTTTTCACAATATGAATCCTTTCCATCAAGTCTGCACTGCTCAGGTGCCCCCCAGCCTATTATTTTATTATTATTATTTTTTTATATAACAGGAAAGCACTTGAATGACCGTTTGTGTTTGAGCTTCTGCTACCAGCTGCAAACTGCCTTCACTTTGGATGAAGTGATGTCAGGCACTACATGGACGATACGCTGTCATAGATGCTGGTTTATACAGAAAATGTAGTGCGCTTATTTTTGGCATTTATAAATTCAATTTATGCAGTAAGTATATCTATAACCCAGTGTGACACATTAATAATTCAGCCTTATGAATACAGACGGTAGTTTCCCAGTAGGCTGTGTGCTAGAGCGACATGACCAAAAATATTTATCACGATATACATTTGAAAATTTGCAATAACGATATAACTGACGATATAATTGACACGAGACAAAATACTTTACGACTCCACAACTTTATTAGTGCAAAAAACCCACATCAATGTATTTTCACTTAAACAAGCAGCTGTTTTTTATGTGCATTAAAGTTGCATAAAAATGTAACAGTGCAAATGCGTTGCTGACAGTTTAACCAAAAGGCGTTTCCAGTGGAAACTGGCCGACATATCCTCAGCATAACCATGTAGAATATCCACACAACTTAAAAAGAGGTTATACACACACAATACGGTAACATTATGTTTAAGCACAGTACGTATCACTCCGCGAGGCTCCGCCTACGATAGCCGTAATGCTCCGACAATCCATCAAGTGGTGCGGCTTCGTAGCTTAGCAAAGTCGTACTGAAACATTTGACAGATTTTCGAGCGCCGTGCACATAAAATCGTTTCGAGGTCAGTAAACACAACCAGAGTTCATACATAAGGCACACGGGATTATAAGGGGCTCTGTCGACTTTCAGAAAAATCAAAGGATTGATTTTAAGTGTGCCATATTTTCCAAAACATGCGGTAATAACGACGGCCCGCTAGCATGCTCTACCAAAAATAGTGCTTTGTTGTGTATCTGACGGAGGAAAGCTAAACCAGTTCCACCACTGAAGCTGCAGCATTTTACAAACAAATTCTGGTTCACCCGTTTCATTTAACGATCTGCTTTCACCCTCCTCGTTCTCCGTCGCCGAAATGCTTTTTCCGCCATGTGCGTATGAAAACAAAGGCACTGCGCATGAGCGTTTACCCATATTCTATTGCGATATCTCATTTTCTTATCATTGCCCAACATTACACCGGTATTACCGTGGACGGTATGATATGGCCCAGCCCTACTGTGTTGTTTGCAGCCTGGATCTTTTATCCAGCTGCAGGAACGACCCTACGAGGATGTCTGTCGGGGGACAAACAGCAGACTGCTTCTGTCAATCGTATCATCAAATTCCACATAAAAGGCAGTGAAACCATAAACGCAGCAAACAAAATGTCCAAAGGGCCAATTAGGGGCCAGTTCCCGTGAATAACTTGAAAGCAGCTATCGTATCGCCTCGGCCTTCCCTGTTCACCACCCCTGGCTGTTTGTGGCACTGCCGTGATGCTGTTTGTTTTGCTTATGCATATATTTTGTGCATGATTCTGTATGACCACACTGCATATTTTTGAATTATTCTTTAAAATGAAGGCTTCCTGCTATTGTTGCACGGACACAGCTCTTCTTCATTGCAGAGATTAAGCTGAGTTGGCCGCATGAACAAATGTTTCCTTGTCAGCATTCTCCTGTCAGCCCGTTTCGTTTTCCTCCTGCTTCTTTCATTCTTGCACATCTTCAGTCGGCCCTGTCAACCTACAGTGTGCTTCAGCTGAACTGGGACCAGAGAGTGCGTTTCAGCTCCTCTGGAGCACAGGCTCTGGTGATGCACATTGTGGTTGAGCCTTAGACACAAAGTAACATCCACTTTTTCTCCTCTTTGTTGTCAGATTATTCTAAAGGCTTTGGAGGGAAGTTTGGTGTCCAGAATGATCGCATGGATAAGGTAAGGACTCGGTGTTTGTGTGAACCTTTCTGTAGAGGGCCTCGTCTTACATGTTACGTCTGGCATTGAACAGAGCGCGAGCACATTCGAGGATGTGGAGAAGCTGACTCCAGCTTACCAGAAAACCAAACCTGTGGAGGCCGGTGAGCATCGTTCATCATCAGCCGTCTGTTAGTCACAACTTGAGGAAACTAGGTAGTCGACGTCACTTTGTTTCCTCCCCGTTCCCAATCGTTCTCATCAGGTGCCAGCAGCACAGGAAGCATCAAGGCCCGCTTTGAGAACATCGCCAAGCAGAATGAGGAGGAGGACAAAAAGAGGGCTGAGGAGGAGCGGCTGCGTCGTCAGGCCAAGGAGCAGCAAGAGCAGGAGGCAGCACGCCGCCAAATTGAAGAGACTCCCAAAGCCCCGTCTCCTGTCCCTGCTGCAAGTCCCAGTCCGACCCCAAGCCCGACTCCAGCGGTTCAACCAGTTAGAAGCCACGGGGTGAGTATTAGTGATTTTTGAATGCTTAGCTTTAGGCCTAAAGGCCTCACTGTGACACTGAGACGCAAAGAATGTTTTTACAGGACTTGATTTCGATTGCAAAGTTTTTATACAAACACTGTTTCCCAGGAAGAGAACTCGGCACATAAATGGCCTGTATTTGTATAGCGCTTTACCCCTAAGGACCCCAAAGCATCCAGTCATCCACCCATTCACACACACAGACTGGTGATGGCAGCTACATTGTAGCCACAGCCACCCAGGACACAACGACTGAGACTGTCCAAGCCGGGGCTCGAACCGGCAACCTTCTGATTACAAGGCGAACTCCCAACTCTTGAGCCACGATCACCCATCAACACACAAACACTTTTGCATCACTCTTTGTGGCACCGCTGTGTTTTAGACCAACAGTGGATTATTATTGTTATTATCCAGGAAAAGCTTGGATGCATGCATGTAGTATACATGACACCAAACTTTAAAACATTGTTGTCTTCAGGTCTTGTTTTTTAACGTATAAACCTAATTTGATCAGGAGAAACTGTAACTTGTTGGGACTGGAGTCGTTTCAGACACTACTGTGTCTGGTAAACCTTACTAATACTATTATAAGATAGTTTAAGAAGTTCCCTAGCTCTCCAAATCAGCGCTCTCTCTAACATGAGTGCTGCAGTCTTTAACATGCTGTGTTTACTGTTAGAACACGGAGGAGGAGGAGGCCTACGACACCGCTGAGAATGGAGGGCAGCTGTATGAGGCAGAGCCACAGAGCCACTACACACCGCACGATGATCTGTACCAGACGCCCAAGGAGTCTGCAGCAGAAGGTGAAGCTCTTTATTTTTTTAATTTTAATTATTATTATTGTGTTATTTGCAGCTTTTCCCCTCTGGCGTTCACACAGGAATGCTTACACTGCATTACAGGACAGCATTAATGCCGTGTAGCTTTATACTTTGGACACAGGAGCCAAGAAGGGACTAAACCTGTTACACTCATGATTCTTTTACATTTCATCTGACAAACTGCTGTTTGCTATATAATTGTTTTTTTTATTTTATTTTATTGTCTAAAGGTAGAAAATGACACTTTGTTTTAAAACGGTATTAAACAGAAACATTTGTGTGAATAAGGAATTAGTTGAAAAAACAACATTTAACAAAGATATGACGGTGCTATAATCTGTAGGTTAGAGTTCCTTGTAGTGTAGAACCCACCTGATTGCTCTGTAAGCTTTTATTTAAACTACTGTTCAATTGCAGACACGCAGCAGTACGACTACGGGGAGGACCTCGGGGTGACGGCTGTGGCCCTATATGACTATCAAGCAGGTAGGACTGGAGTTTATGTATATATTAAGGGTGCAACGATACTCGTATCGATATTGAACCGTTCGATACAGTGCTTTCGGTTCGGTACGCATATGTATCGAACAACACAACATTTTTAATTTATTTTATCAACTTTCCTTCTGACGATGCTGTCTGTGTTGAGCGCTCAGTGGATCTGCGCTCGACTTATCCGCCTAGGCTGCACTGTTGAGTGCAGATCCACTGAGCGCAGCGCAAGCTAGCAGACAGAAGCTAAGCTCGTTGCAACATGGCAAATTGAACCTCCCCCACCCTCATTCAGATCTGGCCTTTGGAACTATTTTGGTCTTCATGTGACGTATGACCCTGAAGGTAAGCGCGTCATGGACAAAAGTAAAACAGTATGTTGGATGTGCCACGCAATGTTCAATTACATGGGCGGGAACTAGTGTGTTAGCGCAGTTAGCTCGTTAACGTGTTGGCCGTCCAGCCCTACGCACGGGGCTCGTAGCTCGTAGATTTGCCGTGTTGTGGCGTTAACGTCATTTCAGATTAACGCTGACAGCACTAGTGGGAACACAATGAATATGACTGCACATTTACTCCGACATCATCCTAGTGCAAAGACAAGTGGAAGCTGACAAAAACAACAAGCACGCATGCTACACACTTTACCCGAGTCATTTAGACAGCCGTTAGCACATGATTCTCCTTATGGGGACCTGATATGTTTAATATGCTGCTGAGAATATAGCCCAGAAGAAGCGTATAGTAGAGCTTTTATTTTGGAAAGAGACATTTCTCTGTAATAAACTCTCTTTTCCAAAGATGAGTGATTTCTCCATCAGATTTTTTTTTATTACTTTGTTGTTTCAACAACATTCAATTTAAAAACTGTACTTTTGAGTTAAAATATATATTTATAATTTTAATAAATGACAAATTAAAAAGGCATGCACTTTTTTTTTTTTTTTTTGTATCGAAAAAATATCAAACCGTGAATTTTGTGTATCGTTGCACCCCTAGTATATATGTGTATGTCCTTTATAGAAGAATCAAAGTGCACTTTAGATCCTGGATGAAATTAAAGAGAATCAGTTTTTTTGTTTTTGACTATTATCATATCAACAGTTGGCGTAAGCTCTTGAGACATTTAGAGCTCCTTCCTCATGAATGTCTTCCCATTTCAGCGGGCGACGACGAAATTTCGTTCGACCCCGACGACATCATCACCAACATTGAGATGATCGACGAGGGCTGGTGGCGAGGCGTGTGCAGAGGTGCTTACGGCCTTTTCCCAGCCAACTATGTGGAGGTTCGGCAGTGATGACCATGACGACCCGTCTCCCCGTGCTTTTGCAAAAAAGGGGAGGGAGACGTTTTCAGATACTGTCCTTCTCACACCTGGGTCTTTTTTTTCTTCTCTTTTTTACTTTTCCCTTCCTCTCTTCGCCTCATCTTAGTGTTCCAACACAATGCTAGATGTCTGAGCTCCTTCTCCTTCCCTCCTGTCTATTCAGTTATTTTTAAATCGGAGACAAAATGCAGAACCGGTTATCTGACTGAATACTCGGCTTAACGCGGCACAAAGCTTTGCACCTCTATTTAGCAGGCGTTAAAGCTACAAGATGCAACCAATAGCTTATTTGGAGACTGAGCTGATTTCACTTTTTAACACCGCTCATGCAGTCCCAGCTTGAATTTTGCAGCTTTAAATATTTTTATTCATGTTCAGCTTCACAAGGTGCTGATCAGGCATTGTTGCTTCTCCGTATGTCAGTGAATAATCATTGGCCTGCAGATGGTTCCCCCTCCATCAACATCTTCCAGCCTTAAAAGCAGCCTTAAAAGCAGCTGGAGGAGTTGGTGTGAGGAAATGCAGTGATTGCATCATGAAGAGTACCCTCAGTCTCACCAAAGAGCAGAGAAATGGCTAAATTGAGCTTAAAACATCTGAAACGATGTGCACAGAGCTCAGGGTGCTCGCTGTGTAGTAGCTCAACCTTAATTTAAGCAGAAGTTTGAAGTGAAACAAATCTCCCTTCCTCTTTGGATTATCATGTATATTAATGGTTATATTCTGTCCAGTCCAATGATCCCATTTGCTTCTTGGTTAGTGTTTGTAGTTTGCGGTGTTGCACAGGAGTCCAAACCTCCCTTCCAGCTGTAACTGTGCACGCTGATGAGATCTGAGGATGGTTTAGAGCTTCGTGTAGTACGAATAAGTCTTTTTGTGTCTGTTGGAGAAAACTTACCTTTATTAAGTTGTCCTCAGAATCACAGGGCCAACGACACCAGAGCTTCATTTGTGCTACTCCGGTGAATCACCAGATAAAGACACAGTGTTATTTGAATTCTATTCTGCAGTGCTGAATCATAGACTTCATGCTTTGAATCATGTACATAGAGCTCATACTTTATAATGCTTGAAAGAAGTCGTAGATATAAAAGCAGGGTTTTTGTTCCGTCACTGTGTTCGTCTGTGGAGGTGGACAGGACTTTTATAGGGTTTCTTTTCTTGTCGCTGGGAATGCTTGGAGGTTTTTGTGCGTCATATTGATATACACGTGAAGCTTTGTGATGACTGCTCTGGAGCCTAACTCACATCCTTCGCGATGACCCAGCGGTGCGTGCGACCTCTCGTTGTCGGCAGCGACGATGACCTGTGGAAATGTATCCAGCTGATGTTGAGGGACAGGGCTTCAGTCTGTTCTCCAAACATGAATAATTCCCAACAGGCAGCAGGCTGGACAAACTGCTCGTCTGTGGAGTGCAGTAGTGTAGCTTCCACAGGTGTGTGCGTGCGTGTGAGAGTTCCTTCGTTTATTCATCTTCTGGGTTTTATAATTAAAATTAAAAGTGACCTTTTTAAATGTATTATCTGTATCTGTACCTCTGTTTGCTTGAGTCACATTATTACCTGCTTGTTCTTTTTATTTTTTAGTTTCAATAAATAAACTAAATAAGCTTGTTTATGGTTTTGTTTTTTTGCCCTCAGGCTTTTAGTTAGTGTGACATTCATTTAAAAATTAACACTTTCATTTAAAAATGATCGGGGGTTTAACAAATTGCAGTGATGTCATGATATCTGTAGACGATTTTGGGCAAATGCATCCAGTACTGCTGTGAAGGACGGGTTACATCGTTTACAGTATCATACATATTATTTTGATCTTGTGACACTCTTGGAAAATGTTGGTTGTATTAAAACTTAAGTTTCCAGATGGGACTCCATTTACAACAAATTTTGTTAAATGTGTGCAGAGGTCGTTCATCTCCAATTTGCTTACATTTTTATGTTTCAAAGTTTGGACATGTATATGATTGCTAATAGATTTTAGTTTAATTTATCACATAATTTATTTATTTGTTTGCACACTGAAACGGCCGTGCTTCAGTGTTTCACATTATCACAAAGACTTAAAAGCCTGAATTATACTGGTCTTTCTTATCAAAATGAATTGGGATCTGAGACACATGCATTAAAAAGATATTGAACATTTCACAGTTGAAAAGCTTAAGCTATCCTGCAAATTACTATATTTGGAACACAATAAGAACTTCACATTGAATTTGTATTCAAAGCATACAGAATACTTTGCACCAAGAAATTCTTAGTCACCGGCGGACTCCATATAATTAAATATATACTATCGTTTTATGCCTCATTATATTTTGCATTTATGTTTGCTATACTTGCACGTTTTAGTAAACCACTGCATCTATTTCTAAAGAAATGAAGGGTCAGTCAGACTCTTGCAGCATGCTGAACAGGTGAATGTGTTATAAAGCAGCAGTCTACTTGGAACAGCAGGAATCTTATTTTTCCGACACGCCGTGAAGGCGCTGTAACTGCCCGGATGCGTTACCAAGATGGCTGCTTGGTGGACTTCAGTTTTTGCAAAATCAAATGTAATTGTTGTATGAGCATTAGTTAGTACAACTTGGATACAATAACAAGTTAGCATGCCACGTTTGTGTGCTTTCTGCGGCTGTAATAATCGAGTGGGCTGTGGGCTTTCGTTTTTCGCATTCCCAAAGGACAGTACAAGGTAACTTAGTCACGAAATCACAACGTTTTTAATGACGTGTTTTCGTCAACAGACCAGTCATTAAAGGCTTACATAAGCGGAGATACGCAAGGTTTCTTACTCTGTGGTATTTAAACACATCAGTCCCGTTAGGTGATTCATCCTTAAAGCAACCTCGCCAGTAGGCAGCCATCTTGGTAACGTCTGCAGGTACTTACGTAGCATTTTGATTTAGCTTTCGTTTATAATGTTCACGGAGGGTGAAGAACTCCACGCACAGGCACCAGTCAAGGGTTATAAAAGCGCTTTACGTGGTTACTGACCTTTAAAAAAAGAGACATCCAAATTCGTTTTTCTTTAGCAAAGGTGCCTCGAGGCGTTACCAAGGTAACTGTCACATAGCAATACTTTGGTTTTATAAGTTTAAATCACTTCTGGTTTTACGTAATGACGTCAGGCAGTAACGTGTCATAAGTAATGCGCGAACAGCTGTTTCTTAAACACGTGTGAAGCGAAACATGCAGAAGAAGCTGATCTGATTTGTTTTTGAAGTAATGTGAATAATTACAGGAGGCGGAAATGGCTTCTTAATTTGATGAGGGCAGACTTATCCCCCGACATGACGAGAGAAGAGTCCGACAGAGCTGGGTATGTGGTCTGCGAACAACATTTCAGGCCAAAGGACATAAACTCAAAGGTAAACCCTGTTTCTCACAGATGTGGGTCAGGAAGGCAGGAAGCAGCCCATTGGTTCTTTTTGCTTCCAAGTATTTCTTGTAATAAAGTTTTAAAGACTCAGTTCCAACACTTCATTTAAGTTTTATTCCATTTATATAAAGCTAAATCAGAACAACAGTGCTTTATATTCTATAAGAAAAGACCGTACAATCCCTATGAGTGAGCATGAGTGAGCACTTGGCAACAGTGGGAAAGAAAACATCCTTTTTAACAGGAAGAACCAGCTGGAGGAGGGGCAGCCGGCCCAAGTCTGTGTGAAGCATGCTGTCTTATGCCGGGCTCACACTGTGCTCAAACTGCACGATTGACTCGCAGGGGTTAGAAGTTCATAGGTCACGATGCAGGTCTCACACTATGCGACCCGATGCTCTGATGCGACCCGAGTGCTCACACTGTGCCTCCATAAAATGACAGAAATTCTGTTGCTCGCTCTCCCTCTCTGACTTTCACTCACACAGACACACACCACCATCAACTTTGCTAAATTACTAATGAAAAACATGATCAGGCAGCTGTGATTGAGCAGCAATGTCTATTCAAATATTTTCACGGTTGTTGTGGTCGTGATAATTTGGTGATGCCACATCGAAAAGGCTCGGATGAGCTTTCCAAAGTTCTACAAGTGCCTCCATCGCTTGTGTCCAGATCACACGCTGCACTGCGCCGTCTTTTTCGCTGACATTTGTGTTTGCGCGTGCGCAGTGTGAGAAACGGCAGTGACACCCTCGCGACCAAGCGATTGATGATCGGGAGCTGGTCGTGTGGTGTTAATCGCTTCTCGTTAACTCACGTATACTACACGATGCACGACGCACGATGAAGGCCAAAATCGGGCCGATCGCCAAAACGGTCGCACGACTCAAAAATCGGCTCAAAATGGGCCAAAAATCGCACAGTGTGAGCCTGGCATTAGGCAGTAGCACATTTGCTGCTAGCTTGTAACTTGCTGTCCTGACGGTTTATATCACACAGGTAACTTCGTTTAGCTGAAAGCTTTTTCTTATGTTATGGGTGCAGCATACAGACCAATTTGTACATACAGATGTTATAGAAGTTTATTACTTGTTGGTGCAGACTCTCTTAAAGTTGCACTTTGTTTTTTAAGGGTAGAAGAAAACGTCTGGCTCCTGAAGCCGTCCCCATCCTTCTGCACACTATAAAGGAGGAACAGAGAGGTGCAGACATTCAGTGAAAATAATGGTTTACATTCTTTTGTCTCTGACAGTTTTTAAAAACATATTGTGTGTAACTTTTCTGGTGCTGTAACATTTGAAATTGTGTTCTTCTAGATTTGGAGATGCCTTCTACTGATGTTCATGCTCCAGTGCTTCTGCAAGACACACCCCCATATGAACAGGTCGTGGCAATGTTTAACAAGCTGCTGGCAGAGAAGGATGAGGTCAAACAGAATCAAAGAATCCTGCATTTCTATTCAAATATGTTGTTTTCATAGAAACTATAAATACCTTTTAATACACTTTTAGAAAATCAAGGATCTGAAAAGCATCCTGCAGAGAGAGAGGGCCAGAATGCGGCTGATGAAGTTCCGCATGAACAGCAAAATCAGAGAACTGAAAAGAAAGTATGTAGCAGTTCGGTTATATCTGTCATTGCAGTAAAAACAGTACATTTAGTAAATATGAATGTGCTTCCTTTTAGACTTGAACAGCAGCAGAACAGTAGCGGTGACCAAGGCGATCAGCTGACTGCTGCCTCCGACTGCCTTCCACAGGCAGCAAAGGAGTTTTTTGACAAGCAAATAGCCATGGCCAAGGTGAGGAAACACGGCCAGAGATATGACAAGAAACAAAAGGACATGGCAACCCAGCTGTACAAACAGAGCCCAAGCTGTTACTCTGAACTCCAAAAAATGTTTCAGTTACCGTCTTCAACCACTCTGAGGAGGCACCAGGTGGTCAGTCAGGAAGCGAGTCCAGTAAGTTTGAATGTACTAACGAAAAAATCTGGATACTTTAACCCTTTAAAGCCGGTCGGAGCGGGCACGCTCTGTTTTGCGTAACTATTTTTAAATCCTGGTAGCTCTGCAACCACGTGAGCTAGCGCAATAATTTTTTTGCATATGAAACCGGAGGAGTTGTACTTACATCTTATGCCATCAGCTTGTCCTCGGTCACAGTTTCCTTCCACATATAGCTTTGCAAAAACTGCATAAAAAGCACTTGCAGCAACAAAAACATAATATTCCAGAAACACGCTTTGCCGATCCGATCAGCTGTTCATAACACTTCCTATGTTGGATTAGACGTCAGCGCGAACTTTTGCATGTCCGCCATGACCTGCCCGAAACCGGAAGTGATGTCATTTTTGCAGAAATGTAGTTTTTTACCATCAGGGCCTCATGAGCCTATACTGGTGTTTTTAAAAGTTATCTTTGACTTTATGACTTTCTGTGTGGTTTCTGGGATGTTTAGGACTCATATTGCACTGCTGGAAATAGTTTATTTTGATGCATATGCTGCTGTTTTGCAAATTTGCACTATAATATTTATTTTCGTTTTTCCTGCAGTATATAAAAATTGGTGTATTTCAAAAATAAAACTATGAAGACACTCAAAATAAATTTAGTGTGGTGGGAAACTATTTTGTGCAACTTTTTTGTATTTACAGTTTTGAGGGATAAGCCTCTTAAATTTCTCTAACTAGAAATATATGTTAAAAAACAAAAACGATTTTCAATTTTTTTGTAGTTTATTGCACTTTTTTGCAATTTATGTAATTACTATGCACTTAATGCAGACATATTATTAAAATCTGGACTATAATGGTTGTATTGATGTATAGCAACTTGAAATGCTCCCAAAAATGGCTCCACAGCATGTAAAAATATAATATAAGCTCTGGCGGACTTGGTTCTATGGTAGGTCTTAAAGGGTTAAAGAAGTTCTCTTTTTTCATGATTTAGTTCCAGGAGATCAACTTTCACATATTCTAGATTCCTTATGAATATTTCCAGCTTTTTTTTAATTGTAAGATTTTGGCTTGTAGCTTATGAAAATCAGAACTCCAGCACCTCGACATTAACCAACAGATTCTCAGAGGGATTCGTGTCAGTCAAGTTGGCTGGCCAATCAAGCACAACAATAACATGGTCAGCAAACCATCAGGTCATAGTTGTAGCACATAAACAGAGGCTAAGTCCTGCTGCAAAAGGAATCTCCATAAAGTGTAATAGGTGATGAAAGCATGAAGTCCTCTGAAATCTTCTGGTAGATGGACCTGATAAAACAAAGTGGACGAACCACTACCCACACCAGCAGATGGCATAGCATCACAAACCATCACAGACCGCAGAGACCTTGGATCCTGTACCTCCCCGGTCTACCTCCAGACGTCTGAATCCGGATTACTGAGCATGGGTTCAGTTTTTTTCTCCTTAGTAGATCTCTAAGGAAGATCTCTCAAATTTCATTGACAATCCTCTGAAGGTCATCCCTGTGCTTGAGCACCTTTTCCTGCCGTATGTTCCTCTTCCAGTCTGTTTTCCATTAATATGCTTTGATCCAGCACTCTTACCTACTAATGATCATCAACCAGACAACTGTCAAGTAAGCGGGTCACATTTACTGAAATAAGGTATTTCTATTGTAGTAATTCTACAGTTTAAATAGTAAATTACTCAAACTTGACATCAGATATTCTAATGATTTGAGATACCAGATTAATGGCTTTTCTTTTGATGGGGACTTGACCTGGTATACTTCTGGTGGCGGTCCCAAGCATAGATACTGAGCATTTTGGAGAGAACGCAGTTTGATATTATTATGTGTGCAAGAGATGAGGTGGAAGGGAAACAAGGCCTGGAGCACTAGAGGTGGATTCAAACTGTTCTATCATAGTGTAGATAGGAAGAGTATGGCAGTAGTGACTGAAGGTGAGGACAGGATGCCCCACACGTCTGATGTTAACAGGGACAGAGGGATTCTGGAGTACATTGGATGAAGTGGTAGAGTGTGGTGATTGGAGCACACATCAGTGGACGTGTAGCTGAAGGGAACAAGATAAGATAAGATGAGCCTTTATTAGTCCCACTCGTGGGAAATTTGTTGTGTCACAGCAGAAAGTGGACAGAGCAAAGTTACAGCAGCAAAAATGAAGAAAAACACTGGATTAGGATAAGATAATAAGAATAAAACACTATATACAATAGAATAAAATACTACGTTGTCAGAAGAAAAAAAAAATACTTAGTGTTATTGCACCTGTGTAGATGTGTGTGTTTGGTCAGCTGCGAAGTCTTTGTTGTGGAGTCAGCAGTAGGAAGGAAAGACCTGCAGAGTCTCTCCGTCCCACATCGTGGGTGCTGCAGCTGCCACTGAAGGAGCTGCTCAGTGATGTCAGAGTCTCCTGCATGGGCTGGGAGATGCTGACCAACAGCGATGACAGCTTCTCCTGTCACTCACCACCTCCACTGGGTCCAGAGAGCGTCCTAGAACAGAGCTGGCCCTCCAGCCTCTTCGTTCTCTTCCTGTCCCCTGCAAAGACGCTGCCGCCCCAGCAGACCACACTGTAAAAGATGGCTGAGGCCACCACAGAGTCATAGAAGGTCTTCAGGAGTCGGTCCTTCACTCCAAAACAGCAAACCAGCCTGCTCTGCCCTTTTCTGTAGAGAGCATCTGAATTATGAGTCCAGTCCAGTTTATTGTCCAGATGAACACCAAGGTAGCTGTAGCTGTCCACAGAACAGAGGAGAAGGGGAGTACCGTATTTTTCGGACCATAAGGCGCATTAAGTGAAACAAAACAGTCAGATAAGTCAAACTTTACTCAACTTTTCTTCTTGCTTCCTCCACTTCTGTACCATTGATTCATTAATGCTGACAGCTGCTCTATTCCCATGTTGTTGCAGTATATGAATGACTAACCTCGTATTGTGGATGGATTATCTCAGTTGTTCTCCTGACTGAAGTTTGGTCCGTTTACAGCATCCTGCCATGCGATTACATTTGTTCCTGACCATCAGGAACCTTCACGTTAACTTTTATTGAGTGGAAAAAGCGAGTTCATCCTCCAGTTTCACTGTTTATGTTATGCTAACATAGCTGTGTAGCTAGCGATCACGTAGCAAACGTAGTTTTGGAGTTGACGTAACGCCGCAATGCATTGTGGGAGCGCGGCACCATTTGAGAAGACCTCGAATCAAAACAAACATACGGGTCGTGTCCAAATTCATGGGCTGCATCCTTCGCGGTCTACGTGGGCCGGGTCCTCAGAAGTAAACGGCCGTGAAATTGGACGGTCTAGCCTTCTGATCAGCGTCACCGCTGTCTCGGTGGAGTTTAATAAACTCGGCCGTCTGCTCCTTGCTATCTAAAATATAACAGGACACTGGAGTAAATTCTCGACCGTCTCATACTTCTGTTTAATCAGTTTTCTGTTTGATGTTTATTCAGCTGTGTGAAAACCAAGGAGGAACCCACCCGGGGGATTAATAAAGTTTTATTTTATCTAATCTAATAACTTTAATCTCAGCCAAACCGATTTACTCACGAACAAATAAAACACTGAAAAAAGCCCAACAATAACATTTTTAGGTTGTCTAAGTGACTTAGATATTACGTTTAACCCGAGTAGCGAAAGACGGCGGTGATCTGAAAATGATGTGCCGGGAGTTGTGCCGTTCTCGACGGCTTCAATGACCCTCAAGCTCCCGACTAGCTATCGAGCTGGTGGGTAGGAGACGTCTCAAAGCACCTGGTCAAAGATGCCACACATATGTTCCAATTGAATGCGTGTCTGAGAGAGACTTTTAAATATGTCTTCAGTAAAAGAATGAACCTCACTTCTGTTATTACTTGTTTGTGAATGAAACTGTATTTCTTTCTTAAACTAGAGTGAAGAGGAGGAGCCTTTGGGATGGCCTGCCAGTCAGAAGGTGATGACAGTAACAGTGAAGAGTGTGTTTTTAGCAAATCAAGGCAATTGAGCTGTGCATGTTTTAATTATTTATGTTTGCGCTCTCTGAGCTGAAAAGCTGAAAAAAGTCGAGGCTCAAACGTTCTTGTGTCTGTATAAGAAAAAAAATGTGAGGGCAAAACAAAGATATGAAACCTTTTTTAAAAAAAATAAGGATCAGCTTTAAGATTTCAGTGAGTTTTAGCTTTGAGACTGTCGACGAGAATAAATCCCTGAGATCTTCAAACACACTTGAAGAGAATCGTAGCTTCAGACTTTCAGACGGTTTACTTTAAATGACTCTAACTGTAGTAGCGGGCTCGATCACCTCACAATAAAAAGATGCTGCGTTCAAATGCAGTCTGGGACCTTTCTGTGAGGAGTTTGCATGCTCTCTGTGTCTCTGTGGGTTCTCTGACTGGGGTTAGGAGAAATGGTGAACATGGAAATTGGTCACGGTCAACACATTTTTGTAATAGTTCAGCTTTCACTAACTCGTATTTTTTTTAGGACACACCGGGTGACCCAGAGAGAGGTGAGGAGCAGAAACTTGCTGATGTAGCTGGATGGGTGGTGCAGAAAGTGGCTCAAGATCCAGAAGTCAGTGCTTGTGCCGAATGTGAAAGTTTGCTTGTGGAGACCAACGACACTGAGCACAACTATCACACACGGATGGAGAAGGACGCCGTCTCAGCTGTGAAGAAGAGCCCAACGTCTGCCAGGCTGCTTCATCCATCCGAAGCTTTCAAAGAATGCATCTCCAAATGTGACAGCGTCATCCAAAAAATCCCCCCGAATGCGATGGCCCCGAAGAAATTAAAGGCCTACCTCAGAGCCAGCGGTGCTTTCAGTGAGCTCCACCGCATCCATCCTGCCCACTCAAAGGCCATCGAGAGGGTCGCCGTGAATAAATATGTGATGTGGAGGGTGGTGGCCGAGCTGAAGGAAACGGCACAAAACAGAAAACGCACACATGAGAAAAGAAGTGCTGCGTGTCAAGAGCTAAATGTTTAGTCCTGATTGAAGTAAATCAGGACTAAATAAATATAAAATGATGTTAATTTGATAATAAATTATTTTAGGCCATTCTAACCTGTCTGTGTTGTTTCAAGGTTTCCTGCATTTGATCTAGACGGATTTAGTTCTTCAATTTCAGTTCAATTTTACATAGTGCCGTGCCTAAAGGCACTTATTGTAAGGTAAAGACGCTGCAATAATACAAAGAAAACCCCAACAATCAGCTGTTTCAGTCTCCATCGCTGTATTTTAGCTGTCCGGTGCGTGTACATGGGTGTGCCAATTCAATTCAATTCAATTCAGTTTTATTTATATAGCGCCAAATCACAACAAAAGTCGCCTCAAGGCGCTTCATAGATACAGAGAAAAGCCCAACAATCATATGACCCCCTATGAGCAGCACTTTGGCGACAGTGGGAAGGAAAAACTCCCTTTTAACAGGAAGAAACCTCCAACAGAACCAGGCTCAGGGAGGGGCGGGGCCATCTGCTGTGATTGGTTGGGGTGAGAGAAGGAAGACAGGATAAAGACATGCTGTGGAAGAGAGACAGAGATTAATAACAGATATGATTCAATGCAGAGAGGTCTGTTAACACATAGTGAGTGAGAAAGGTGACTGGAAAGGAAAAACTCAATGCATCATGGGAATCCCCCGGCAGCCTACGTCTATTGCAGCATAACTAAGGGAGGATTCAGGGTCACCTGGTCCAGCCCTAACTATATGCTTTAGCAAAAAGGAAAGTTTGAAGCCTAATCTTGAAAGTAGAGATAGTGTCTGTCTCCTGAATCCAAACTGGAAGCTGGCTGCCAAGAAACTCTAGCCAGAGAAAACATGATATAAATCAGTGGAACATTTGGTTGCTTCCTTATTCTCCTTATTTTACCACAACACACAGATCCATGTATAATTTGACACCGATTTTCCATTGGATGCTATTCCTGACATAAGCCTCCCATAAACCCAAGCTTGGGCCTGGCACTGGGTCTAGCTTGTGACCCCTGAGGTTCAGTTTGTGTCTCCTGTTCTTGCACTGGGGTTCTCTTGGCTTTAATGTGAATGAACTAGATAACATCCAACATTTTAGTGCTACATTGAATCTGCTGGAGTGAACCAAACATAAAGGGATCAACTGCAGACTTGGGAAAAGGAAGGTTTAACTGATCTGCTGCTTACAACTGCTGAATTGTGACTGTAAATGAATGATGGACACAGCCACGTCAACCACTGGTTTTGGCTGCAGCCTGCACTAAAAGCACAATTTCATCTTATCCAGGTAACTTTGGGGTTAAAACTGGATTTTCTGCACTACAAAGGTGGTTCTGTTCTTACTGGGGCATACCAACATCTGGTCCTAGGTAACAACACATGACTTGACTTTTTTCCACTTTTCACTGCAAACAGTTTTGTTGTTCTATAAGCATTAACATATAAACCAGCACACCTGTTTGTACTGTACAGGTAGACCATGCCTGCGTTTGAACTCTGGTTTTGTTTCCGTGCTTTACTTGCTCTCAGACTATGAAACATCGGGGCTGCAGCTTTCCAAGAATAAAAACTGAGGTGACTGCTGTTATGATTTGGTGCTGCATAAATACAATGGAACTCAATTAAAACAGTCTAATGCAAATATAAACATTAAATTAATGGACTAGTCGATGAGAACAGATCAGCGCGGTCAGTTTTTATTTAACTTGATGAATATAATGACTCTTCTCAGTCTCACATCACTACTTTATCTGCAGCAGCTGGACTACTTTCATTCTCCTTTCACGTGAACAAGCTTGTACGTAGATCAGGAAACGCTGGGTTGGTGAGTTGGATCATGTGATTCTTATCCTGACGGCTGATGTTAGCGTGAAGCCAGTAAATGCAAAGATTCCCCGGGCACGTTAAGCTTGCTTTGACTTGTGGCTGCAAAACAAGCCCAGATCACCACACGTCCAACCACCGTTACAGGTTACATTAAGTTTGACCTCATCTGTCCGAAGCACATTGCTACAGAAGTCTTGTGGTTTATTCACATGCAGACTTGAGCAGACAGGGATTGAACCACCAGCCTTCCAGTTAGCAGGTAACCTGTTCTACCACCTGAGCTACAGAGGTAGCCTGTCTCGCTGTGTTAGCCCTGCAGACTGGTGACCTGTCCAAGGTGTACCCCACCTCTCGCCCAGACTTACACAGCAGTCTTAAATGAAAGAAACAGATGACTCACAGGTGTGCGAGGCAGGCCAGGTAAGAATGCTCCACCCAGAGGCTGAGACCGACTGCAGCCAGGCTAACGAATCCACCTGAAAGAGAGAGAACAGGAGAAACAAACAGCCCAGCCAGCTTGCACCCACCCCATTTAATGGATGCCCCCAGTTGGCCTACCAGGTGTATCTGGATGCTGAATCCAGGAGCACCCCCCTCCAGCAGCTGGAGGCCTCGGCCCAGTGACACACATCCAAAAAAAATCTTTGGTCTGTGTTTATTCTCATGGAAACAGAGTAAAAGGATTTGTTTAACTGAACAATGTACTAAATAAATACTGGAATTTAGAAACTTTAGAAAGTTTAATCACTCGATACTTTAGAAGATTAATATTGTACTCTTTTTGTGGCTCCATAATGTCGTGGTTCAAGCGTTCACTTGGCAAGCAAAAGGTCACTGGTTTGATTCCAGCTGCAGACACAAATCCATTGGTGGATGTTGTAAGGACAGGACATCACATGTGGAGCTTCCTGCTGTGGTGACACGTGACAAAGGAGCAGCTGGATTCAGTTTGATGGAGTTAGTATGTAAATCATCTCCTGGGAGCGTCCCTGTGCATCTGTGTGCAGAAACATCATCCAACTTATTCTTCATAACTACTTTTACCTCACTGCTCTCCAGCTACGTCTTCATCCATACTACGGTTGCTAAGCACTCGCTGTTACCGTGCTTAAGTAGGAATTTTTACACAATTTTTCTGATTTTCTCTGGACCACCCTATTCAAAAATCGTCTGATTATTCTGGCGATGCTCATGATTCTCAGCCAACATACCAAAAACAAAGAGACCGTAACAACAAAACTCAGTTATATGAGCATTCAGCGTCTGCGTAATAAAGAAAAGATGCTTCCTGTTATTCCCCACAGACCGACTACCTCAGGTGTGGCTGGCTGCTTCTTAGCTGACACACAGACACTTAGGCTACGTTCACTCTGCAGGTCTTAATGCTCAATTCCGATTTTTTGATCAGATCCGATTTTTTCTGTCTGCTCGTTCACACTACAGATAAAATGTGACAACAAACGCGCTCTAGTGTGAACGCTCAAAGCGGCCGCATGCGCAAAAGAAGACGTCACACACAACGCGCTCTGTTTAGACCCAGAGCAACAGTATTGTTTGACTGATGATCCTTAATATAAAGACTTCGGACTTCACGTTTCCCAATTTTTGCTTTAAGTTATTTTGTTATTTACATAATAATGTAGATAACCTAATAATGATCCTTATTGCTGTTTTAGAGGAGCGCTGCTTCAAAGGATAGTTGCAGATTTCTGTCAGAATCTGCAGATTATACAGTACAAATAAAATGTTCACGTTTCTCCAACGTTGTCTTCCCAACAGTTTCACCGGATGGTCAGGAAGCGTTCATGATGTCTTCTCCGGCGCTGATAATTGGCGTCTGTCTTGTGTCGGTGACATAAAAGATGGATTTAATGCGACATGACCGTTCAAACAGCAGTCGCTTTCTGAAACATCAGATATGTATCGGATTCAGTACCACATACGACCCAGATCGGATTTGAAAATATCGGATTTGTGCCGTTCACACTGTCATAGCATGATCGGATATGGGTCGCAGAGGGTCAAAAAATCTGATTTGATGCGCTTTCGCCTGCAGTGTGAACGTAGCCTTAGACCCACGCACCAGGCCTGTACTATAAGGACTGAGAGGGATACAGTAGTGCAATATTATATTTATTTCTTACAGTGAATTTTGGTTGCCATACAAGAAGTTTTGAGGAATTGAGGGGGGAGGGGGAAGGAAGAGTGCAGTTACAGGAAAATTCTCTCTCTTTTCATTTCAGTAATTAGTTGACTCTATGATGATTTAATAGCACAAAATTACAGCAACATAGAAAACATGAACACAAGTCTTTGCACAAATTACCGAAAACATCTTAGCCTCTATGAAGACTTAATCAATGAGTAAAATCTATTCATGGAAAAAAAAAACAGAACTTAATTGATCAAAAAGAAAATAAAAAATAAGAAAAAGTTACCCAAATGTTGGACAATGATAGAGTGGGAGCAGTGTTTTGACGGGGAGTGGAAGTGGGTTAGTGAGCCATGCCTGTGGTGAACACGGCCCGGTGAAACGCCACGCTACGGTGATGCTCTTTAAAGATTATTACTACATCTACTCAGCTCTACATGTCCACAGATAAAAGTGCTGAGTGACCCACTGATCCACAGGGATCAACAGGCACCGCACAACTTTTTGGTGGATCTCTGTATGTATACATACACACATATATATATATATACGTTTCATATAGTTTCCTATCAACATGGCCTGCAGATATACTTTTAAAAATGTAACTTTTGTGTTTTTTAACAACAAACCCGAGACTCGGGGATTTCAAAGCCTGGGTCACGTGATTGGCCAAAGTATATGATTCCTACTGCAGTAGAGAGTGCATCTATTTTAGGCAACGCTTAATAAAACACTGACAAGTGATTGCATCATGATATGTAACTTTAAAATGGCAAAAGAAAACACAACCAAGGAGATTCAGTTAGAATAAATATTGCTTCTTACATAACCCATAAGTTTAATAATATCCACATCGCATCTACGTATATATGGTATTTCTGTTTGGCAATCCACACATCAGTGTTGAACAGTTTTTGTTCAGGTAACCTCTATAAAATTTCATAGAACTCTATACAAATCTTTAAAAATACTGTGCTTTTCTACCCCGCCTGGCACGCCACTGTACGTGTTTCGAAAAGAAGTTCAAACAGGAACAGGATTGTAGCAGCATTGTCCCGTGCCGGCCTCCGTACGGCTAATGTTCACAGAACACAGAACTCGTGTATGTTTCATTCGTCACCTCAAAAAGCAGCGCCTACGTGAAGCTGTGGAGTGCGACATGAACGCAAATAAGGGCAGAAGAAAAACCAGATATATTTCCAGACACTGCTTACTGTCAAGCACATATCAACGCTCTATCTAAGAGTGCTCTGAAAAAATCTACTTGGAGAGAGAGCGCCTTCTATCTACGGAGCTGTGTGACTGACGGAGGTGGAGGGCGGAGGGCGGCGAGCTGGTTACGGATGATGACGGGGCAAATGAGACCGGTGCTTAGGTCATCAGGTCAGCTCTGACAACAATAAATCTATCTTCTTAGAATTGTTTTCTTCTAAACATCTGAATAGATCTATACATATAATCTAATAGACATTTTAATCCATTTAAACACTCTTATATACACGGCAGCGCATACTGCACTTCTACTCCGACTAGCCCGTTATCGCTGCTAGCAAACGCACCGTCTGACTTGGGTTTAAACTGGATCCTCGGTCTGAATCCTGCCTCTGCTGCGGTGAAACTATGGGACTCGAATCGAGCAGCAGTTTTCTATCCCTGTCTGCTCTCACGCCGGGCTCACACTGATGACCGCGTGCTGGCTCGGTCGAGTGATTATTCTCCGTTTCTTGCACAGTGGTTAGAATGTAGGAGACGGCGATGTGAACACATGATTATGTAAAACCCAAAGCTCGAAAATGGTTCAGCGTGATTCGATGATATCTGACTCCAGCTTGCAGTTAAGGACATTTAGAAGAAAGTGTCCTGTTACGCCCTAAAGACAAAGAGTCTGCTTTCAGGGTCGCCAGAGTCGGTGACTTTTAGTTTGCTTTAGTGCTGCTTGCCACCACGAAGGACTCTTCCAGTTTTTCCATTTTGAATCTGGTCAGATTTGCACTCAAGTTAACTAAATGCACACAGTTTATTATTATTTTCCTCATAAGCAAAAAACAGCATACAAAATGTTTCAATGATCTTTTTTTTTGCTCCATAAAAATATGTTACTTATTGTAGCTTTTGAAATACCAATCACTGAACTGAAGTTCTTAAACGTTAGTTTGCTTAAAGCATTCTGGTATATTCAAACATGTAAAAGTTCAAAAGTAAATAAAAGAATGTTTGTAAAGGATTTCACACTGGATTCAAACGCAACAAAACGCCATCCAGTGAGAAACTTGAACAGCTCAGTATTTTGGGAAATACACACACCGCTTTCTTCCAGGAAGAAAATCTGTACCAGTCTTCTGTCTGTGAGTCGAGCTCAGGGTCCTCACCAACAAATCTTCTCACAACCTGTGGCTCGACTCTATGCTAAGCTAACCGACTTTGCACTCTTTGCACAGAGAACTGTATGAACATCTCAGTTTTACCTGCTTCTATAAGTCAATGCATTCTTCAACTGAGCAATTTAGCTAGTGTACCTGAGTTTGACTTTTCACTGTCTACACCTTCTAAAGCTGTAAAAGAGAAACATTGTTTCTAAATGAGTGTCTTTTTCTACACAGAATCACGTGATATTCCAACTGATTATTATTGGATACTAATGTGTTGTGTCCGTGTATGTTTTGTCCGATATGTATGAAACCTTTTTTGTTTTATAATACAGAAAAAATGATCCTTCAGTGATCTAACACGTGTGTGCTCTAAATAGGAATGACATTTAAAGTAAAAATACTGATATTCACCAGTAACTGACATGAGTGGCTGTAGCTCAGGTGGTAGAGCAGGTCATCCGCTGATCGGAAGGTTGGTGGTTCGATTCCTGGCTTCCCCTAGTCTGCATACCAAATATCCTTGGGCAAGATACTAACCCCAAATTGCTCTCCGATGCATCCATCGGAGTATGAATGTGTGTGAATGTTAGCTATGAAGCACTTAGAAAGATGTGCTTGTGCAAATGGGTGAATGCACGAGTTGTGTAAAGCGCTTTGAGTGCTCAGATGAGTAGAAAAGCGCTTTATAAGAACCAGTCCATTTACCATTTACTTAATCTTTGGATTAAGCGTAATGCTTCCAGTATGTCTGTCTCATAAAGCAAACACTTTACCAGACAGATGATTTACCAGTCCAGTATCTGGTACTGAGTTAGAACACCTAACTCTAGTTAGGTTCTACACAACCAACTCTCCATTATGTGGATTCACTCATCCCAACATTAGCAATGAGGATAAGTGGTCACTCAAAGCTGGTTATCAACTGCTAAAACTAATTTAGGCTTTTATCAGCACAGTTATATGAAAGGAGTGGTGTTGGCAGCATCTGACCAATCTGAAAGGAGCATTTCACTGGTCATATATGAGCCTTCTTCCACACAAAATGATCCCTGTGAGTGTCACCCACACCAATCAGATGATGATAAAAATCGAACAGCAAATGCAACATTGCTGCAAATAAGATGGGACATCATCATGAATCTGGTGATTTCTCGCACACAGCTGCAACATTTATATTATTCCTGAATGCTCTCTCCATGCTGCTGTTTGTTTGTAAGGTGCACTTTAAAGATCGGAAACTTTAAACAGGAGTCATTTAAACATTAAATGTTACTGCCACAGCCTGATAAAGGAGAAATGAACAGGTGCTCTTGTTGGGCGATCATCTCGCAGCAGATCAGAATCAAGTATAACAACATTTTACACATTTTCTAAATCACCAAATTTATATGTGCACATTCGGGGGACAATGGGAAAGTTTACGCTTCATTCTGTGGTTGTAGGTCCAGCTTAACAAGCTGCACGTGTAAAATGTATTTCCCCAGCAGAGAATCTACAATCTGTAACCTTCTCCTGACAGTTTTTATTCTCTCAGCTGCAGACTCAGTGCTGTTTAAGGGGTTTGAGAGATTAAATATAAAAACAGTTCAAAGGCTTAATCTGTGCAGAGATGTCATACGAGGACAGCAAGTACAGTGTAGGTGTCCTGTTTTAGGATGCTGCTGACGGATGAATCAGGGGAGCGCAGAGACATCAGGCACTGCTGAAAGACTTTAGTCCCTCCTACTCTGCCTGTAGAGGTCAGAGGGATCCTGCTATTTTCTGGAGAATTGATTGGTCAGTAGTCAATGACTTAGGTGGACATCGTAAGTTACCATAGCGATGTACCCCAGTATGATGTCAACCACCTTTGCACTACAGAAAACCAAGAGTTAACCCTTGGTTACTTGGATGGCCTAAAGTCCTGCTTCCCAGCACAGGCCTCTGGTGGCCTGCACTGATGATGCAACAGCCTGTAGGTGCATTACTGCTGTCCGGTGTTATATCCTGCTAAGGACCAGGAAAAACAAGGGAAATGTATATAAACAACAGAGGTGGGACCAAGTCATTGTTTTGCAAGTCACAAGTAAGTCTCAAGTCTTTATCCTCAAGTCACAAGTCAAGTCTCAAGTCACTGGTGTAAAAGTCCGAGTAAAGTCACAAGTCTGAAACTTTGAATTTCAAGTCCTTTCGAGTCTTTAAAAAAAAAAAAACATGTCGCAGTTATATGCTAAATGTAAATATTAGACCATGTGATTTTTAAATCTCTGTTTTTCTCAACACATGATGAAATAGTGAATTTAGAAAGTATACACAAATTGTAGCAAAAGAGAAGCACCACCTACTGTTCTTTATGCAACTTTAACTGTCGGACAAAGTTGGAAGTTGTTCCATCTCTGTCTGTGATTCTCTTCTTGCATGTTTTGCATATTGCATTTCGTTTTTTTGTTGACTACTTCATAGTTTATGTACCTGAAAAAAATAACTCCTTGCAGCTTCTTAAAAAAAGCTTCTCCTTCTTAAAAAAAAATCGGGTTAATTTGATTGGCTGTGCTACAGCTCATGCACACATACATACGGAGTGTGGTTTGAATAAATGAATGAATGAAGTGAATTAATGGTGCACACTTTCTATATAATATGTGTGTTAAATTTTAGATTTGGGGTGAAATATCAAGTCTTTTCAAGTAAACCGGTTCAAGTCCAATTCAAGTCCCAGGTCATTGGTGTAAAAGTCCAAGTCAAGTCACAGTCTTAGAACATTTTTTCAAGTCAAGTCTAAAGTCATAAAATTAATGACTCGAGTCCAAGTCATGTGACTCGAGTCCACACCTCTGATAAACAAACTACAGGATGATGTCTCCTAGCTTGGATCCAGTGTAAGAATCCTGTCAGCACTATCTGCAGTACATTTAACAAAGTAGCAAAGCTGAGCAGTTTGTGAAAGACAGTCTGTCTCTTGAAATGTTCCAGTTGAAAGTCAAACTCATGTGAAAAACTTGACCATCTTCTCATCGTCCCACACAGTGGAAGCTTAGTAAGGTTTAGACCACACGCATCATTGGGGCTAGATTTTTGGTCGATAGTTTTCCTTTGTTTGAATAAATGTGTATTTATGTGTATCGATGTGTCGTATCTTCTGCTCTCATTGAAAGTGTGCATAAAACAGGTGGACGGATGTTTTGCATTTCACTCCAGCTCTCAGCAACCAGTAAGAGAGCGATATTGATCTTTCTATTTCACAGCAAGAAAGCGAGTAAGTGGATTTCCCAAAATAATGCACGAATGCTAGAAACACACAGTGTAATAACCACTCTGTTCTGCCACTTACACACAGGGTGTCGGGTACGTTACTGTGGGCCATACTGTGGGCAGGTGCCGACCTGCTGTAAGTGAAGAAGATTTGATGGTAAAAATACAAAAAGTAACACTTTGAGTTTCCCTATAAGTGCCCTATATAGCAGATTCATAGATAGTTAAATGGACCTTAATGATATTTTGGGTGAACTATTAACACACACACATGCACACAGAAGTAGGAAAGGAAAAACCGAGAGAGGAGAAGGACGCACTCTCAGCGAAGCTGGCACAACCATTCCTGTTCCAACATCTGCACGTCCATCCTGCATCCTCACCTTGGTTTTTCTTGAGTCACGAGGTGGACACCGAGCAGGTGCGGACTGCCGTAGGACTTCACGGACCAAGCTCGGGCGCAGCGCCTCCTCTGGTGACCCACACTTTGATCTTTGTCAGGGAAGAAGGCCATCGCAGTAACTACACGTGTGTGAGTGCTCAGGATGTAAAGACGGTGTGAAATCTCATTCGTCAGCTTGTGGCACTGTGCAGAAAGTGTGTGTGTGTGTGTGTGGATATGGTTTAGTATTAGTTAAACATGTCAGCAAATGCTGTTGTTTTGACACAAACAGGTGAAAAGCAAAAAAGAACAAAAAAGAACAAAAATGAAGTCTATCTCAAATTGTTCTCTACAACCTTAGATGCACCCAGAAATATAACTCCGGTAGGACTCTAGTGAAGAAATATTCTCTGAACAAACTCTAGCAAAGATAGAAAAGGAGCAACGACCAGCTCAGCTGGGTTTTCATGCACCCACACCGGGGTGTATGGAAAAAGTCTTGAGTATCCAAAGCAGTCAGGTGACCACGAGTCTTTGTGTGAAGAAACTTCCAGACAAGTGTTTTTTCCCAGTGTTTCCAGAACATGTTGTTTTCTTTACAGTCCCACACACTGTCCTCCTTTCTCTCGCCTTGATTTGACATAGCAGCTATCCTCTTCTTTCTCCCCCTGCACTTCCCCCAAACATCCCATGATCCCCTGATGCTCAGGACAGTGGGAAGCAGGAAGAGGGCGAACAACACCGGAGCACTGAGATGAGGCCGACAGCGGAGGATGGGAGGAGACAAACACAGCAAGAGGCAGCATCAGCTTGGACAAAACTTCCACCCGGTTCCACGTCTTGAGATTATGTCTGATGAAGAGATTGGTAAAAGTGATTCGTGACACCTCCCTCTCCTTGGCCCTGACTCCACACGTCGCCAGCCCGTCACCTCGGGGCTTGTCTGTCCTGCAGCAGCTTGAGGGCCCTCTCGATGTTCATGCGGTGGCCCACTCTTGTCACGCCCAGGTCTATCAGGTCCTCCTTCTGCAGCGAGGGCAGATGAGCACCCTCGATCTCATTGTCCAGGAAAGCGTCCCTGTGCTCCCCCAGGTTGAGACTCTCCAGCCAGTCCGCCACGTCGTGCTTGCTCCACAGCTCCATGGGTTTGGAGGCGAAAGGCTTGCCCGAGGCTGCCACGGCCTGCATCAGCGTAAGTGGAGATGGAGAGCGCGAGCTCCCGCTGCCGCCACACGAGGAGCTCAGGCTGTAGCCGCCGCCACTGCCCAAAGGTGGGGTTGGCAGGCCGAAGACGTCCGTGAGGGTGGGCGACACAGAGGGAGGCAGTGAAGAGCAGGGGGTGAGGGAGGACGCCGAGTCTGGAGGGCTGCAGGGGTGCGTCTGGGATGGGAGACTGCTGGGAGGGGTGGAGGTGAGGGTGGTAGCGGCGGCAGCATTGTTACGCATTCCTGAGTCATCGGTAGGAGGCCTAAGAGGGACAAAAAAGAGACGAGCGGTTAGCTCGGGTCAGACTGAGCCAACATAAAAGCCTGACATAAATAACACAGCAAACATTTTGCATTTCTTTGGCACTTTAAGGAAACGTGCAATAAACGTGCAACTGAAATCATAATTTAAAACCTGGATTAGATCTTAGTCAGACTCTATTCAGTCCAGTTCTACGTTTACAATAACACGTGGTTGCTAACAGAAGCTAACAGCAAAGGGTCAAAGTATCACAGATTAAGAAAAACCACTTTGCAACATGAAGGTAGGTCAGGACTCTTCAGGATGCATCACTGTCAGTCTGCAGTGTAGAGACTCCATGAAGGTTTACCACAAAGTGCAGAACACGTATTATCCTCGAGGCCAGGAAGGCCTGGTTACCCTGTGACTGCTGGTGCTCATGCTGCAAAACTGACTGAGCAATGACTCAAAGCAATTCTTCATACTTTTCAGTTACTAAAGACTTGCAAACAATAGCAGAAGAGTGCAATACTTCAAAAGAACACAAGGTGGCACCATATGCAAACAGCAGGTACACAAAGTCTGAGGCCATTTTCCAGTTCTGTGGTTATTTAGTTAGCTACTATGAACTTGTTAGTGTATCTTTGAACTAACACACCATTATTGTAATATGAGCACAAGATGTGATTATTAAGGTGAAAAATCCAGATTTTCTTCTTCTGAAAATGATTTAATGCAGAAATAAGTACATCAGTAATGCATTTCTCTTTAAACTGCGTATCTCTGATGATTTAACGAGTATTTAGTAAAGCATTAAGAAAATAAAGCTGAAGTGAAACTAATAGTAAATACACCATAGTTGTGGGTATGAGCTGGACCGGTAAGCTGACCATATGTAAGCTGGAACAGGTCCCGATGACCAGCTGAAGGTTGGCTGCCCATACAGCCTTCATTCCTCGTTGTAGAAAGGATTTTCTAGGCCTCTTAATATGTATGTGCAATGGCTTATCACATGATTATGACATAATTAGTATAGCAGCTTTAATAACGAGCGAGTGCAGGCTTCAGCATTCAGAAAAAGATGCTGCATGCTGAGAGTACCGCAGCCCGAGGGAAGCCGGCAGTGTTCACACCCCCCATTGGCTCTTAATGGATGGATGTCTACCACAACAATGTGAGGAGGGGAAAGGTTAGCCACTCTCATCTTTTTATAGCTATTACAGCATGAGAGAAGCTAAAATAATAGAATAATGAAGTTGCCTTTTCGACCTGAATAATGTACACTGTCAGCAAAGAAATATTAATCAAATAAATATTCCTCTGAAAGAGGCACAAACATTTCAACTTGTTAGTTTCAGACACCGTGCTCCAAAACAGTCGCAGGAAATTGAAACAGGGAAGCTTAATGCTAATTCTTCTTGGTGTTGTGGCTTTATTTAAAGCACATAGTTGAATAAGCGTAGACCTCATTATCCTAGTAATAATCCCGGCTGTCACAGTACTGGAAGATGGAATCATGATACACTACAGCTCACATTTGTACCATGTTTTCAGTCTTGGCTTGAGAATTGCTAAACTTTACTTTTCAGAAAGTTGCAGTTTAAAGTAACAACTCACAGCTGAGAAAAGTGCAAGAAGGCCTTTACACAGTCTGCTGTGTCTTTCTTATCGTCACCAGATTCCATCAAATGACCAAAAACAAAGAACGCATCCCACTGTGTGTGTATCAAACCCTGCGCCCTCCCGAGGCGCAATATACCAACGATTTGTCAAGTCCCAAGGTGACCTTCTGCGTTCTTATGCTACGCGCCGGTTTATGGATGAAATCCAATAGAATGACGCTCCTGCGGTTTACACGTTCCAGAAGGGGTGGGTGAAAAAATCGATACTGTGTAGTATCGTGATCTTTTGTTTGCTAATAATGTATCGATACAGGGACAGCAGAAATCGATATTTTGTTACAAAAAAAGTTTTTGTGGGCTGGAACATGCTCTGACTTCAGAGCAAGAATCCTGACATTCCTTCACAGTCCAAATGTGTTTAACTTTTTTTTTGGCAGCAATAAACATGTTTTATTTTAATTAAGTTTAAAACTTTTTTATTTAATGTAAAATTATATTTTGTTTTAATTTACTTTCAAATTCTTCAGTTGCTGAAGGGGCTGCATAGTTTTCATAAACTGCATAGTTCAGAATAGCTATAATTGTACCAGATGGTTGCGTTCAGTTAAGTTGGACTAGACTGTAATACAAACCGTTCAGTTTGTCAGCAATAAAACTGAAATGAGAGAAAGACTGAGTGTGAGACTTTGATATTAGATAAAATGAATATTGATAAAGTTTACCTTTATGTACAGAATCTGATTATTGCAAAATATTGTTAAAAATTGCAATAATATCATATCGTGCGTTAAGTATTGTGATAATATCGTATCGTGGGATGTATGGTGATTCCCACCTCTACGTTCCAGCCATGTATTCCAGCCTAAACTAGCACTAGCCAGCACTTTAATGACGTGAGATAGTGTTTTCCAAAGTGATTTAAGTAAAACGAACATACATATGTAGGTTCATTCCAAACGCTTCTCATGTTTCCTAATTTTTCTGATCTCGTAATATAGGGACGTGTTGGGTGCCGGGAAGCGTAATATACAGACGATTTGTCACCTAGCGTAAAATGTTATGCTTTGGGAGTGGGAACGTGTTGGCATGCCACAGTGTTCCACAAACGATTCAAAGATACAGCAATGAGCTGCATTGTTGCTGCAGGTTCTCAAAGTATGGCTCGTGGGTTGGGCCTGACAGAAACATCATCTAGCAGCATATAGGAGCATTCCTAGACTTCTGTTAGCCAGCTGGTCTGGTTATGGTCGCTGAATAAATCTTAACCCTGACAAACAGCCAGTGTCAAAGAATTTATCAGCAAACTCACCTTAAAAACTAAACAGCACCAAACAAAAGTCATTGAGCAAAATACACAAAAATAACAGCATAAGATAGAAACTGTGGAAGCACGACAGACGTGAAGTGATCTTTGCTGCGTGGATAACAGTGGTAGGCTTCTGTGCTCACCCAGAGCTCCGTGCCTGAGATAATCATATCAGGGATAAACTCTACGTCTGAAGCCTGAGCTTTACATTTACTGGCCTCATTATATATATATGTATATGTTTAATATGAGCATTCACTACTCACACAGCATATATGCATGACAGAAAATAAAATGGAAAAAGCAGAAAAATTCCTCTTTATTATGTAGACCCTCAGCAGAAGTGGGAATCACCGGACCTGAGTCATAACACTATGACGCGTTGCAATTTACCACCTGTGTGCTTTGATGTGCTGAGTTAATGCGACGCTTTCTGCTCAACTTTCTGCTTCACGTCTGTGCAGCCTGAATAATGCTGTGGGAACAACGATGTAAGACTGTCACACAGCTGTGTACCAGTGTCTTAGACATGCAACAAAAGCCCTCATTTTTTACAAAAAGTAAGCGATGGATTGGGTGATTCTCTCAGCCTGCTTTGAACTGATGTGTGTTCATTGTTGCCACTTTTTCCCCCTGTTGTGCTAATTTGAATGAAAAAAAGCAATTTTATTGTTCCTGAAGAGAAAAACAAACAAGGAAAAAAACTATTCAAAAAAAGCATCACTGGCACCCTGGTTAATGAAGGCAGTCACTGATCCACATCTTTGATTTGGCCAAGACTTCGTGCTGGATGCCTGTCCTGAAGAAACCCTCAGCGTTTGGCCTCACTGAGGCTAGGAATATACCGACGTATGCCTCCTTGTGACTGGGCCTTTCACATGACACCCTACTACTCTGACATCTTTTACTTCCTACATAGTAAACCTGATGAGGTTATCCATTTAGTTAACGCAATCAGTGAATTGTGGTAGATTCTAAGACTTGATTTTCATCCACAATAAATTGGAAGAAAATGTAGCTACCTGAAGCAACAGCTGGCTGATGCTCCTGAAGTGGGAGTGGTATTGTTAATATGCAAACTGCCATGACCAGTAATCAGTGGCCATGACAATTTGCCTATTAAAACTGATGAAACTGAGCTCGTGGTGCACTCTTGGTTATTGGTGTAAGTTTAGGTCATTATGCAAATGTACTGTTGAAGAAACCTGCTGTCAGCTGAGACCGAAGAAGTCGTGTGGAGGAGTAATTAAAGATTTCTCTCACTGAAAACGCTGCGTCCAGATGAACAGAATGAACTTTCTGGAATGGCTGAAGCTAGGCTGAGAAGAAGGTGAGGGTCAGTGAGCAGTAGTGTGGCTTCCAGCTGACAATAAGCACTGCAGATGTAATGTTTGCTTTGAGAGTGTTGACAGAGAACTATGTGGATCTAGAGAAAGCATACAATAGGGTGTCAAGAGAGGAGCTGTGGCACTCCAAGAGGAAGTCATAGAAGAGGTGTTGCAGGACATGAGGACAGATAATGATGATAGAAGTGACCGATGAGTTCAAGGTGGAGGTGGAGTTATATCAGGAATGATCTTTGCTGTTGGAGAGGCTGACAGTTGAGGTGAAGGCCAGTGTAGCCGTGAAGCTGCAGCGAGCAGAGCTGAGAATCACACGCAGGATGTGGTGCAGTGGGAATGTATATGAAGAAAATCCTTATGTCACCGTTCAACCGAGCAGTTATTAAGTAACCCGACATCACAACAACCAAAAACAAACACACACAAGTGTGTGCTGTGTAAATCTGAATGAGTAAGAAGCATCACCATCACACATTACCTGAGGCTCCAGATGGAGGGTTGTGACGGACATGCTGGACTGTGCAGCAGCGAGACACCCCCCCCCCACCCCCACGCCTCACCACTACAGCACACAAACACACATCAATCCATGCAGAACCATCATACCTTAATCCAGCTTCCCCTGAGGATTCAGTTTCCAGTTGAGTCCTCTGCTAATAGATTGATTGAATTGTCAACACACAGTTTGTGTGCACACTGACTGACTGCACTGAGAAACTGAGCCAGGAGGCAGAGAGCAGTCCAATTCTGACCTCCGCCCTGTCAGACGGACTTTTCCCATCAATTTCTCTCTGCTATGTGTAGCCTAGATATTGTTCTTTCCTACTTGTAGCATATGGAAAGGCCCGAGGGGAAGTGAAGCAGACTAAGGGGGTCCTTCTGCCAAAATGGAACTAGGCCAAAGTTAAAGTGCTGCTTCCCTGCTTCTTAGTAAATAAAACTTTCACTTTATCACATGTTAGATGGATGAGATGGAAACAGAGGACACCATGTTGACCACAGAGAAAACTGCACACATGAAAGACAAAAGAAGAACACCACATGTTTTAGAAACAGGTTTTACTCCACTGAAAGGTTAAAAATACTTCATTCGAAGCCTTTCCAGTGTTTCTCTAATTGCTCTTCTATCATCTGTGAAAGACTTTTTGTTGCAGGTGTTAAACTGATGTGAAAAGCATGTAATTGGCTATTAAGGCTGATTAGCGCAGGGTCTTCTTTAGCTTCGCTGACCTTAATTCCATTTCGTGCAGCTACAAAGAGTAGCACATGAAAAGCCGAGCACAGTGCTCCGCTGTGTAGCAAAGTACTGCGGATTGCATAACTGCATAACCGGGAGCCATCCACGATTTATATAGCCCAGATTAAGTTATGAATTTTATATTCTGAGAAAGCCGGACATCACACTTCCTGTCACAAGTCCCAATAGCTCCATCATGGGTAGAATTTGGGGGCACTAAATAGGTCTAAATTCCATACATTGTTAAGCCAAGTAACTGACAACCATATGGAAGCTCAGGTATTTACTCTATTATTGGAAAAGAGGTAGAACAGTGATCACTCCCTAAACATGACACAGAGAAATTGTGCATTGAAGGAACCTCACCCTGAGCCTGTAGGCCAGGGGTGTCCAACTCCAGGCCTCGAGGGCCGGCGTCCTGCAGGTTTTAGATCTCACCCTGGGTCATCACACCTGAATCAAATGATTAGTTCATTACCAGGCCTCTGGAGGTCATTAAGCCATTTGAATCAGCTGTGTTGGATCAAGGACACATCTAACCGGCACTCGAGGCCTGGAGTCGCCCACCCCTGCTGTAGGCACACGTGGCTGAAACATTACTCCAGGCACTTACAGTCCAAAGACATCAGTGTTAGGTTGTTTGGTGGATCGTAACTGGCTGTAGATGTGAATGCAAAGTAGATGAAGTCCTGTGTGGATTGAATAAATTGCTGTATGAATATTTGTGAGCAAAGTAATGCGGCTGGGACCAGAGAAGCACTATAGAAATGCAGACATTCAGGTTATATTAACTAATGTAAGTTAATGTAACCTGAATGTCTGTGACCTCTTTGCCCAACGATCACTCAATCCAGCCAAATAAAGATCTTACACTCTGCATTTCTCCCCCCCACACGCATAAGCACCATGAACACGTGGCCTCTGCTGAGCACAGGCACAGTGCTTGCTTCCCATCAGCTGAGTGACTTTGGTACAAAATGATGCAGTGCTATTGATATCGATGGTGGGAGACCTCACCTCTACCACGCCCACGCATCGCATGACTCCCTTCGTCTTTCTAGCACACACCGGCTCGTGCATACAGGGTCGCGCTCGCCGCCATGCACAGAAGCCTTTAATACACGCTCTGACACGGGTTATGTAAGGATGGCCTACAAAAGCAGCGCAGCACGTGACCTGCGTGAGATGATGCTGAACTCTGCCGAGGGTTAGGCCTGCCATCTCTTGCTCCATCTCTCTCTTACACACATGCACGCACACGCTCGCATATAAATCTGCACCCCTCCCCCGACTCAAACTGACATCACTGCAGGCCTCGAGGCTGCAATCATCAGGCGGTTACTAGGCAACCGTTTCGTCCACAGGCACAACCAACGCACATTTAATCTGGGAGACCAGGAGAGAGAGAACTACAAATATCCAGAGAGGAAAATCTGATGTTATCACCGCTTCTTTGGCTGATTCCAACATACCAGAGAAGACAGAAAACCGAGAGAGGGAGGGAGCTGTCGAGTGTGCACAAGAATGAGAGAGAGAGCAAAGGATGGAGTGACAGAGGGAGAGCATGTGTGAATCTAGGCCATGTTCTGTGCATTTCTGTTGCCATCTGTTTGACGGTCACAGAAACAGGAGCACCTTCACCCTCCTCGGGCTTCTTCAGATGACGAGGCTCTCTAGCTGCCTACAACCGTATATTCTGCTGCGCCGCTTGGCAGCCTTCTCCACCACACTAAGTAACACAGGCAATGCAGGCAGATAATCAGAGACCCTGGTGTATACAACAGAGCGGGGTTTAAGCTGACACGAGAAACAAATGCATCGGTGCGACAATTGAAAAGCAAATAACTTACTGAGTTTGGCGAGAGCGCTGCAGTCACCTCTAACCGAGGAAACATCTGGCTCTTAGATCCAGTAAAGGAACTGATCTGAACACATTTAGGAATTTATCTTGTAGAGAAGATAAAACTCGTCCTGTCTCATCCACAGATATCATCTCGAAAATCTGTTCTGTAAGCAGTGTTGGGAAGATTACTTTTAAAATGTATTCCATTACAGATTACATGCCCCAAAATGTATTCTGTAACTTATTCCGTTACGTTACTCAATGAGAGTAACGTATTCTGAATACTTTGGATTACTTAATATATTATCATGCTGTTTACAACTACATGAATGTACTATTGCTGTGATTTATTACTGTTACTGAAGGTCCGCGGCTCCGAACCGTAGTAAAGGGACCTCTGGCTAATACGGTGGGTTCTGTGTTGGGCTCATAGCCAAAAACTAGCTTTACTTTGTTGTCTGGGTCAACTTTGCTAGCAGAGACAGAGAGAGGCGTTGAAAGGCTGCTCCAACAGAACTTATTGTTTTTGGAGGAAAACACGAACACGGTGTACAGTCGAGTCTTAATAGCTTACTTACAGCTGGGCTCGTCAGGCTCTCTTCTTGGCTGCAGTGGTTATTATTATATTTACATGCTTCCAGCTCCCGTTTTTGCTCGATGACAGCTCGTACTTTTCCTTTTTCTCCCTCCCTCGCTCACAGACACATAACGTGTATGGCAGTCCATTCTCCCTGCAGCACGGACTACACTGCCCATGATGCTACATTCTTTAGAGCTATACCTGTAGCATTCTGCCTATTAGCTTAGCACAACAACAAAAAGGCCTCTCTCACCCAGGAAACACGCAGAGAGAGAGAGCGTCACCCTGTAACCATGGCAACCGTAACGCTGCCACCTGGAACAACAGAACGTAGCTGTCAAACAAAACCCAAACAGTCCTGACCCGCCACAATATGAAACAGGGAAGTACCGCCGTGTAATCCATTTATTTCAACAAAGTAACTGTATTCTAAATACCACCTTTTTAAACGGTAACTGTAACGGAATACAGTTACTCATATTTTGTATTTTAAATACGTAACGGCGGTACATGTATTCCGTTACTCCCCAACACTGCCTGTAAGTATCGGTGTTTTTGCTGATGAAGGCTTTAGTGGACCTGTGTGTAGCCACTGATGTGATTTTATAGGAATAAAAGAGGTTCGCTTTTATATTTTAGAGACATTTTGAGGAATGCAAGATTCATTTGGGACATTCAGCCCCTTACATGCTGTTTCATCATTCTGCATTGAGTGGCTTTTCACCTGTGCAAGTGGTTTTTAACACAGGACATTTCTACATTTGTAGACCAATACTTTTCTTACCTTGTCTTACCTTTTCTTAACTTTGATCTCTAGTACCTTACTGTTTCTATTGTTCAAATGACAACTGTACTTAGTTCCTCTGTTTGTCACACTGTAGACCAACCCTTTCTGCAACTAAATACTCTACATTTTAAACAGCATACCATTTCCTATACCATGTCACATGGCAGAAATATATACGATCACATAAGTGAAAACAGGCCTTTGATGGAATGTCGGATGATGAGGGAACCTACCTGTGAGAGTGGGAGACACAGAGGGGCATGAAGAAAGGAGAGGTGAAGGAACAACGGGAGACTGGAAAAAAATGGAGATGAAGCTGGAAAGGCGTGAGCTGGAATGAATACAGAAGTTAAAGGTCAACAAACACGACTTTAAGCTGCAGAGGATGACGATGAGGATAACACGACAGCGTGTGGAATGAAGCATGAAGGGAGGAACACAGAGCTGGACCTACTGGACCTGCTGCTGGGCATCCTGCTGCAATTACCCCAAATGGACAACGCTGCGTGCAGCTACTAGTGTTTATTAAATCAGAAAGCACGAGTGCCCAGAGGAACAGAAACCTTCGTGGCACTCTCTACAAGTCCCTGATGAGTGATGGGATTGTTCATACAAAATGCATGCAAGCAGTGAATTATTTATCGTGCTTTTTATTCCCGCTCACAGGAGTGAGATGAAAAAACATGAGGTTGGCTGATTCAGGCGCAGTTTCCACCAAAATGTTGTTCCAGCTTGTGTCGAGCACAACACGTCACTCTTGCTTTGCTAGCTGATCATTCTTTAACCATCAACAGGTACAGCTGTGGTCAAATGTTTAGGCAGCGGCACCACTCACAAAACTAATTTTTTATTTATTTGCCAACTAATGCCTTTGTGGCTGTTCAACAAACGAGCGTGTGCACGGTGCTCTGTGTTTCTCACATGGACATTTACTGTAAAATACGCCAGCAAACAGAAGAAAGGTGACATAGAGGAGGATTAAGCTAAATAGTGAAATAAATCAGGTAGTAGAGGCGTCATCTACTAATGGGAAGGTTGGTGGTTCAATCCCTTGGCTGCTCCAGTCTAAATGCTCAATATCTTTGGGCACGATACTAAGCCTACGTTGCTCTCTGATGCATCCATCAGTGTGAATGTCAGCTCAAAAGCACTTAACCATAGAAATAACTGCTTGTGTGAAAAAGGCGAGTAGAAAAGCACTAAATAAGAACCAGTCTCTTTACATTCCCAGTGAGGAATCCCACAGTAACTCTTCCATTAAATCTTCAGAAAACTCCCACTGCTACCACAATAAAGTGAAATCTCACGGTGACCAAATATTATCACAAGAAATGTTCAACATGACTGATGTCCGCAGGTGCTGGCAGTAGCTAAACAGAGTAGCTAAACATACAAAGCTTTATTCTGGAATGTGATGCATCCGTACATCATGCACGGATGAACAGAGTGTAAACCAGAACAGGCATACTACCATTACAAACAACACATATAGCAAAACCCTGCAGCCACACACAGTTCACAGAACAAGCTGATGTTCCTCCCAATCCCATAATCCTTTTGGGCTCTTCTGACAAACACAACAGCTATAACAATGCAAACACAGGTAACAGCTGGATGTCTGTGTCACCAGACTACACAAAACCAAACTTGTCACAACAAAAACCGCAAAATGAGTTCAAATTTTCACTTTTTACTAGTGCTGCCAGCGTTAATCTCGTTAAAACAACGTTAGCGCCATAACCGCATTAACGCAGCAAATGTCCGTTAGCGAGTTAGCGCAGTTCGCCCGGTGCGTGGGGCTGGACAGCACATGTTAACGAGCTAACTGCGCTATCGTGTTGACGCCGTGCAGCCCCACGCACGGAGCGATCCGCGCCAACTCGCTGACGGAGATTTGTCCCATTAATGCGGTTATTGCGTTAAGATCATTTTAACGAGACCAACGCTGACAGCACTACTTTTCACATATTCTTTTCACCACTTACTCTCTACTCACTGTCAAACTCAACACTGACATCATCATTCTACTCCAATTATACTCCTGCTCGCCTTCTACAAGCCAATCAGGGTTTATTCTGTGTGCCCTGTGGTCATCATCCAATCCTCCATCTTCATCATGAGCAACGTCTAGACTCTCGGGGGGGGGGTTACTTATCAAATTCTGCATCTTAATAAAGCAACTTCATGTTCTTCCAAATTGTCTTGGACTACTTTGGACTATTTTCAGATTTTGCATTGAGTTTTTCCTTTCCAGTCACCTTTCTCACTCACTATGTGTTAACAGACCTCTCTGCATTGAATCATATCTGTTATTAACCTCTGTCTCTCTTCCACAGCATGTCTTTATCCTGTTTTTCTTCTCTCGCCCCAACCAATCACAGCAGATGGCCCCACCCCCCCTGAGCCTGGTTCTGCTGGAGGTTTCTTCCTGTTAAAAGGGAGTTTTTCCTTCCCACTGTCGCCAAAGTGCTTGCTCATAGGGGGTCATATGATTGTTGGGTTTTTCTCTGTATCTATGAAGCGCCTTGAAGCGACTTTTGTTGTGATTTGGCGCTATATAAATAAAATTGAATTGAATTGAATTTAGCCTAAGCATTCATGGATGCCTGGGTATAATCAATGGTGATCAATCATTAGTGGATCAGCTTATAAGCCAATATGCATGAAATTTTACAGCTTTCTAGAAGCTATATTAGACAGAAAATGAGTTTGCTCAGACTCTACAGTGAATAAAGTTCTTACGTAACTAAGCACTAACATGAAAAAGGTGCAAAATAAACAAATGGCACATGAACAAAATCTAAACAGCAGAAGAAAGGAAAAACTAAAGTAAGGAAAGACTTCACATACCTTGTTCCGAAGCCCCCTCTGGTGCCTGTTGGGGAGTCAAGGCTTTCTCCTGGCTTGGTTGGCCTGTCGCGATTCATATGCTGTAGAATGGTGCTCAGCTCAGTGATAACTGTGTTCTTGGAGTCTGGTGTGGATGGGGGGCTGCGTAGCTCAGGGGGCTGATCACCCCACAGCTTGGAGGTCCTTTGAGTAGGAGTCCTAGGAGGTTCAGAGGACGAGGGAGGAGGGGCCTGAGGCGGTGACCCATAAGACTCTGGTGGCTCTTCAATGAGAGCATCGTGATAAAGTGACGTTCTATTAATGACAGACTTGCTCTTGGGCTTTGGTGGCACAGGGGGCCGATCCACCAGGAAGGCGTGACCGTCTGGAGTGGCATAGAGGCTCTCCAAAGCACTGTCACAGAAGCCTCCTTCTGATGACAGGGTGGAGATGCTCGACACTGTGCTGGTGGTCTCCATGTGCTGAGGATCCCCACTACTGCGGCTGTCCACCTCTTCAATGCCTGAGTCACCTACCCCTGATTCTGGGTCAGGTGGAGGGGGATACGAGAGGGGCATATTGTTTGCCATCCTTCTGTGTTGATCAGTGACAGGTGGTGGGGCGTGAGGGTGGTATGGGGGTAGAGAAGGCCCCCCATTCCGTCTCTGTTGCTGAATCATCTCTGCAATGGCACTAGCCTGGTCATCAGGAATGTCAATACTGTTTGCAAACTCCAGAGGTGGGGGGAGGGGTTCTGAGAACTCAAATTCTTCATCAATGTCAACTGAGGCCAGAGGGGGAGGAGGGATGCGAAAGGGCAGTTTTACAGGTTCGTCCATGGATTCGCCTAAAGGAATGCTCCTCCTCCTTAATGTGGGTGGCTGTGGAGTGGACAGTGTTGAAGAACTAAGAGGATCAGGCTGGTTTGGATCTTTCAGCTCAGACGGTCGGTTGCTGTCCTGCCCCTCGGCCTCTTGGTTGTTCACCTTGTTGCTTACGTCTGTGCTGGTGTGAACCATCAGTAATCCAGCTGACTTGGGCTGTGACGTGTCTGCCACATCTGCTGGTGCGCTTTTCCTCTCTTCAAGTGCCTGATGCTGCCGTTCTTCCCGTGCTCCGTCAGACTCGTACTTCTGCTCTGTCATTTGTCTTTGAAGGCCACCTCGGCCAGGCCGTCCCATTGTTGCTGTGGAGATTGCAGCAAAACTCGTCTCGATTCCAGAGCGGAGTTTGGTGTCAATAAATAGAGGCTGGTTGAGGTCAGGTTTGTGACTTTGCTGAACTGGCAGCGACTGGGCTTCATGCTTGGGGGGTTGTTGAACCTGAGGATTATTTTGGGACTGATTCTGAGGATGGTTTTGTTGCTCTTTCATGGCCCGGTCACGAGCTGCAAGGGCCAGAGCTAGTGGAGAATTAGGGTCCAACGGCTTGCCAGTGACAGGATGGAGGTAGGTTCCATTGGCCCTGTAGTGGCTCTTAGGAGGAGTGGCTGGGAGGCTAACAGGACTGTCCAGGTTGGGACACTGCCCTGTTCTAGTGTTTAGTGGCTCCCGAACAACTGTGGGCTCAGGAGTGTTGAAATCTGTCATATTTCCACTACCGCCACCAACAGGGCGACCGAGCTGCTTTGCCAAAGGAGGGGCTAATATCCTTTGAAGACGCTCGTCGCTGCTAAACATGCCTTCATCGATGGACTTGGACTGGCGAAGGCGAGGGGTTGGCGTGGGACCACTCAAGTCGTCATCCCCGATATCTATTGACTGGAAGGCAATCGAGTTCTTTTTTGCCTCGAGCCTCTTTTCGCGGTCCCGTACTGCTCCAGCAATAGCTGCTGCAAAGGGGTTGCTTAGTGAAAGGGGGTCTTCAGGGCGTAAACCTCCACTTCCACCAACAGCAGGTGTGAGAGGCGGGTGTTCAGGGGTTGTAGGCTCAATTTCCATGCTGCTACCCTGACTGCTCTTGCCACTGCTGCTAGTGGATGGCTCCTTTACAATGATGGTGGGAATAGGGATAGAGGAGCATGTTCTTTCTACAGGCGTAGTAGGCATGGAAACTGGGCCTGATGGACTTGTTGGCATGTGACACGTCTTCTCTGGGCTGTCTTCCACGTTAGACTGCTTTACTAACATACCCTTCCTTCGGGCTGGTTTTGCTGGCACATACAGCGTCTTATTGCCCACCTCTGAATACGGGTTCTCAGGCACTGGCGTACGCCCCCGAGTTCGTGTGCTCTCAAAGTGCTCAGAGCTCTGACGGAAATAGCCACGCCTCAATGTACCGACGTCGGTGGTCCGGCTTATGGTCGTCACTGCATTGGGCGAGTTTTGGGTAAAGCTTGGTCGTGTTGTGCCATAGCTCTTGGGTGTAGGTCCAGCAGCTGAGTTGTAGGCAGGTGGTGAAGGGGGTGAAATGGCTGGGGGAGGAGGGATGTCCTCTGAGGTGTCAGGCATAGAGAGACTGCGTGCGAACTTGAGTAGGGGAGGTGTGAGGAATCCCTGTTTCTCATCCTCCGATGTACCTTGAAGAAATGGAGCAGAAAGAATAATTATCTCAGGACCTAGGGGAGACTTCCCTTTGTTTCACTTCCTGCTTGGCCTCCTAGTTCCAAAAGAAATGCCTTCTTTAGCTCTCTCTGGATTTATTTATATATGCAGGAAAGGTTCCTGAAATTTGTGAGAGGCCAGATAGATGTGAAATGTAACTGCTGTTTCGACAGTAAGTAGGAATATTCTCACCAATTGAAATGTTCAATCAGGACAGAAGTTATGTAGCTGTTATTACAGAAATAAGGGCTACTTATCCAGGCCTTTTCCACGCTGAACACTCAAAGCACGTTTTCAGTACAAGACTCATTCACCAAGTACACAAGCACCTTTTTCTATACCTTAGCCCGCTGTCTAACGGTCGCAAAACACTCACACTCTGATGAACGCATTGGGTGCAAACCAGCAGTCAATAGCTTGCATGAGTACACGCAGACTGGAGGACCCAGGAAGTGAACCGCTGACCTTCCAATTAGTAGAAGACCCGCCCTACCTGCTGAGCCACAGCCACCCAGAGGAGCTGATGGCTCAAATTAGCTCAAAAATTCACATCAATTTCCTGTTTTTGCTAACATATAATACCAGAAATAAAGGTCTATGTGGGTAAAATCTATGGCTAGTCTAGTATCCAGTTTTAACTTTTACATTAAGATATAAAATTTGCACCAGAGTTTTAAGAGTCTACTCTGTAGGTACAAACCACAAAGCACTCACCGAGTAGTACCATTGAGTACCCTTGAGGATGCAGCCTCGTGACAAGTCTCTATACCGTTAACCCTTTCACGCATAGTGGTCACTAGGGTTGGGCGATTGGACGAATATATCGACTTTTTTTTAGTGCTGTCAGCGTTAACGCGCCGTCATCACGACTAACGCGATTAATAATTAACCCATCTGGAGCAGACTGAGTCAAAATCCCTGAAATGTCTCTGCCAACGCATTTGGGGCAGTTTGTCCAGAGCTTGTTCATTCTGCGCTCCAGATGGGTCGAGCGCATTAAAAATTTTAATCGCTTTAATCGCGATGAGTGCTTTAACGCTGCGTTAATGCTGACAGCCCTAATTTTTATAATTTATAAAATTATAAAAAAATAAAATTAAAATTATAATAAAAAATAGTTTGTCCATGTTAGGACTTCTTCTGTGTTGTAAATGTGCAAATCAGTCTGTGCATGATTACATTGCTCCGCCCATCAAAAAGTCTGAGCATGCGCAAATATATCATAAACATCGTCGATTGTTGGACTGACAATTGTCGCCCAACCCTAGTGGTCACTACAGTGGGTGGATATTCAAAGGCTGTTTTCTTGTAATTGTTACAGTATGATGGTATACTTGCACATAAACCACTACATTGGACACTGATGTGCTGCTCCATGCACATCAGTGTCCACCTTAGTGGAAAAGTACATGTTTAAAAAAATGAAGTTCAAAATTACGTTTTCATTCCTAAAGATGAATAAAAAATCCTGTTTGAGGTTGTCATAATTCATGCATGAAAGGGTTAAAGGGACAATAAGGTCCTTAATTTTCAGAGAGTGTAGAGAAGAGTATGGCTATGCAGTTTGTAGCCCTGAATGGATTACTGTGCACAAAGAAGATAAAGAAGATAATTTCGTGGTAATTCTGATGGCACTGCAAGTCAAAAACCTGAAACCAACATTAGCATGTATGACATCCCTCTAGTTCGGGAGTGAGAATGAGGTTTGAGCACATGCTTAATGACCTCCAATATTATTGCCTGAAAGCACACTTTGCTGACTGGCTCACTCTAATTTATCTATAATTAGCTTTAATATTGCTAGACCACAAAGAGCAAGTCCTCAGAGCATTAATAAAATATTATGACAAGCTAAAAGCACAGGTTACTGGACACTCACACACACACCTACACATATTTTTACTGTATATACATCATACCTATGGACTTTTGCTTTTTCATAGTGCCCTTCTCAGGTATCCCCAGGAAGGCTCCTGGCACAGTGGGTGGCACCACAGCTACTCCTTGGCGGTCATGATACAAGGACTGAAAAGTCAATTGTAAATTATTAATATAACTAGGAATATATAATTGTTTCATTAGATCTCTAAATAACAATAACAGCATTTGATTACAGGAATTCACACATTGGGATGCATAACATATCGGCCAGGTCCAGGCATCACCTGCGACTGGCTGTGTTGACTGATACTTGCAAATAGGAGGACAGTTTTTCTATTTTGACACTAGCTACTGGTTTCAGGTGTTTTAAATAAAGCAAACTT